>NC_137772.1:71428248-72028248 GCF_963455305.1 Plecotus auritus | reverse complement strand
TAAATTAATAAAATACTATCAAAGAAATAAAAAAAAAATAAGTGAAGCTACACATATTCAAAATTTTGGAAAAAAACACCCAACTGAATAGTATTTTTTTATTATTCAACTAAAATGCAAAAAATGCTTAAGGCTTCTGCAAGATAATGTCCTGTAATCTCTTGGGCCTCCTTTGCCTGTGACTTTGCCCGATCTCACTAGACTATTTAATATTTTCCAGGTAGAGTTGTATTACTCATCTTGGTTTGATCTTATATTTTCTACTCTTAGATTCTGGTCCCTTATTTATATTTTGCCTTCAAGTTGAAACTTTGTTAAAATTAATTTTAAGTTCACAATATAATGCTAAATGAGCATATAGTATATCCAGATATAGTGAAGATCAAATCAGCTTGTAATTTTATTTTAGTAAATATAACTTCATCTAAACAAAAACTACATGAATATCTGTGACTATATTTCTTCTGCCTTTATCCCTAGAAGAAAACAAAGGAACACTTTTTTTACATTCCTAACACAGGTGACTTTCAATGTTCCATGTCATATAACTTCAACTAAAGCCCTATCAGCTATAAGGAATACTCCTCAACAAACTGCAAGTGATTAAATTGAATTGCTCTCCTTTCCCTCATTAATAATTACTTTTGTTCCATATGGTAACAGGAAGAACACCTCACATTAGTGTCTGCATTGCCAAATCATGTTTCCTTCTGATACAGTAACTGCCAAACTTCGCCCATCAAACACCTGGATCACACTGAGAAATGCAATCACTGAGCTAGGCAATAAAAGGCACTTGTTTTGCTGGATAGAGCTAATTAAAAGTCAAGGTGTTCAGTTTGGTACATCACAGGGCATAATGCTCTATACAAGGCAACCCAAGTTTTATTTATTTACTCTTTGAATAAAATTAGAGAACATAACATAGCATAATTATAACTAGCAAAAAAGTCTGAGTTCAATCTGCTTGAAGTCAAAGCAACCAGTCAGTTCAATGTAAAATATAAAGTGGCCAAAACAATTTATTAATTATGTTGCAACTAGGGGCCCAATGCACGAATTCGTGCACCTTGAAATGAACTCTGGGCTGCGAGTCTGCAGTGGGCACAGGGGCAAGTCTCGGCCCATCCTCACATCCCAGCCCAGCTGCTCCAGCTGTGGCCCTAGTTCCCTGTCTGCCGGCAGCCCCCTCCCACCGCTGTCGCTCTGACAAGCTGACAGCACCAGCCCTGCTCACACCTGCTGATGGCGTGGAGAGATTGGGGCCAGTGCCAGCAGTGGTTGTGAGCAGGGCTGGCACTGTCAGTGGGTGCGAGTGGTGGCTGCTGCCCTGATCACCCCTCAGGAGCAGGGGGAGGTGGAGAAGCCCTCAGGGGCAATTAGGGCTGGCACTGGGCACTGGCAGCGGGTGTGAGCGGTGGCTCCAGCACAGAGAGCGGGTGCGAGTGGGGCTGGCGCCAGCAGCAGGTGCAAGCGCCAGGTGGGACTGTGGCACACAAGAGCAAAAAATTTTCAGTAACCACCAGAGGCTTGCCCTCATTACAGCTACCAGTGTCCCGCCTTGGTATGACCCCCCTGCTCACCTGCTCCACCATACAACTGCAGCCAACACCCGCCATGTTCTGTGCTCTGCCAACTGCTGCCGTCGCCTGCCATGTTCCAAGCGTGCCTCTGGTGTCAGTGCATGTCATAGCGACTAGTTGTTTGGTTGCTCAGTTATTTGGTTGTTATGCCTTTCAGTCTATTTGCATATTAGGGTTTTATATATATACTAGAGACCCAGTGCACAAAATTTGTGCATGGGAGGGGGTAGCCTCAGCCCAGCCTGCACCTTCTCCAATCTGGGACCCTTCAGGTGATGTCTGACTGCCAGTTTAGGCCCGATCCTGGGGAATGGCCTAAACTGGGAGTCGGATATCCCTCTCACAATCCGGGACCACTGGCTCCTAACTGCTCACCTGCCTGCCTGCCTGATCTCCCCTAACTGCCTGCCCCCCTGCTGGCCTGGTTGCCCCCAACTGCCCGCCCTGCAGACCTGGTCGCCCCACGCAGCCTGTTGTTCAGTCGTTTGGTTGTCCCTCACTAACCCCTCTGCCGGCCTAGTCGCCCAACGCAGCCTGTTCAGTCATCCATTCGGTTGCGATGGTTGCTTAGGCTTTTATTATTAAAGATAAAAGTTCCATTTCAAGAAACTACAGTAGAGTTGTGTTTGTCAAACTTTTAAATTCACTTCCCCCATAGAATGAAATTGATTATGCCCTCTGGAAATTGATCTATTTTGCTGACATTTGTAAATTTATTTCAAATTTGCTCCTTATCTGACTTTCATGTGTGGATTCTCTTTTGGAGAATTTTGGGTTCTCTTTTGGACCAACTATAGTTCCCTTATTAATTAATTAATTAAATGAAATCTGAGACATTTTTACATTTTTTATATCTGGTTGAAAGTCATAATTAAATCCTACTAGAGGCCCAGTACATGAAATTGTGCATGGGTGGGGTCCAGCTGGTCTGGCCCCTTCAGGGCAGATTGGGCTGGACCTGTTGGGAGGAAGAGATGGAAGGAGGTTGGCTGGCCATCCTGCCCTAATTGGGGCCCAATACGGGCCAGCTGGGGGGAGGGGCCATGGAAGGTTGGCTGACTGGTCCCACCCCTACATCAGGCCAGTTCACTGGCTGCAGTGGACGTCATAGCTACTGGTTGTTATGGTCATTATGGCATTCTGGTCGCTAGCTTTTTATATATATACTAGAGGCCCAGTGCACAAAATTCGTGCGTGGGGGTGTGTGTCCCTCAGCCCAGCCTGCACCCTCTCCAATCTGGGACCCCTCGAGGGATGTCCGACTGCCTGCTTAGGTCTGATCCCGGTAGGATCAGGCCTAAACGGGCAGTCAGACATCCCTCTCACAATCCAGGACTGCTGGCTCCCAACTGCTCACCTGCCTGTATTCCTGATTGCCCCTAACCACTTCTGCCTGCCAGCCTGATCACCCCCTAACCACTCCCCTGCCAGCCTGATTGATGCCTAACTGCTCCCTGACAGCCTGATTGCCCCTTACTGCCCTCCCCTACACGCCTGGTCACCCCTAACTGCCCTCCCCTGCAGGCCTGGGTCCCTCCCAAATGCTCTCCCCTGCAGGCCTGTGTTCCCCTGAATTGCCCTTCCCTGCAGGCCCAGTCGCCCCCAACTTCCCTCCTCTGCTGGCTTGGTCACCCCTAACTGCCCTCCCTGCAGGCTTGATCGCCCCCAACTGCCCTCCCTTGCATGCCTGGTCCCTCCCAACTGCCCTCCCCTGCTGGCCATATTGTAGCGGCCATCTTGTGTCCACATGGGGGCAGGATCTTTGACCACATGGGGGCAGCCATATTGTGTGTTGGAGTGATGGTCAATTTGCGTATTACTTTTTTATTAGATAGGATACGTAGACTTTAAATGTTATCTTTTATCAATATAAATAAGGAGTGGCAGTATAGAAGAGTCATTAGAATCAAAGGCACTAAGTCATACTGTCTAGGTTAGCATTCAAATGCTGCCTGTCATGTGAATTTGGCTGGCAGCTTAATCCCCCAAGTGTCTATTTCAGCAAAGAGAAAGAGATTATATAACTTCTTAATAATTTTTAAAAATCATTTAAAAATGTGTTTTTTACAAGAGTATGCTACCAGTTCTTATCTCACAGTAAAATCATTGTATCATTCCTATCAGGTATCACCTTCTGGAATGACACAATCTGTCAATTACATAACTTTTTGCTCACCCCTTTCTCTTAGATATCTGATACTCAAAAATTGTCTTATTTCTTTTGGTATGTGAAAATTTCCCAAAACTAGATAGAAACCCCAAAACCTGGATAGTTTAATATAGATAACAATATCAACCAGAGAATGCAGAAAATAGAGACACAGAATCAGAGGGAATCAAATGAAATTGTTACATTATTTTTATTCTTAGAATTTACTTTTAATCATATTTCTTTTTTAAAAAAAATGTGTTCTTTACCTCAAAAGGATATCCTGATAAAGTCTGATATAACTTCCAAAAATCAACTCCCAATTTACTCAACTTCTTCAAAATGCTATCCAGTGGTGGAGAGTAGGTGGAGGAGGAGTAAAGATTAGGAAGATTAGTTGAAAAATAAAGTACTAATTATTTCCACTCTCGGGACCTGAAAAGTGTAAATTAGTGTTGGATTCAACTTGATAAAAATAAAATATCCTTTTGGGAATAAGGCTTAATCAAGTGACCTACAAAGCAGTAATGGATATTTCCTCATTCAGCAGAACTGACTGAAATAAGGCTAGCAATATTGCTACAAGCACACACATCACTCCTTTTTCTGCCTACATTCAATAGGTAAAATACACTATTAAAATTACTATGTTAATGGTAAGGAAAATAAGAGGTTAACATAAAATTATATGCTCTATTCCCCAAAGCAACAACAAGTGCACCTCAGAAATACAGTCAAGGCACCAAACCCATTCTAGCAAACTTATTGTGCCAACCCATTATTAATGTTGCCTCTCACAGAATTTCTATTTACACATAAACGGGGCCAAATATTATTCACAATTTTATATGATCATATTTTGCATTATCCATTTTTAAAAAAGAAATTTATAGAATGGAGAAGGATAAGCTTTAAGAATCATATCCCATAACAGAACCAGTCTTTGATAAACAAACAGGAAAAAAAAAGTGTCTTGACAAACTCATAAAGAATTTATAATACTGACACTAATTGGTGGCAAATTTGACAGGTTATAGATAAGTGAGTTGTCCCAGTTGAGGAGCAATTCCATCAATCATTTTTTCTGTATTTCTTTCCATGCCAATAACTGAAAATTCTGAAGAAGGAGCCCAGCTGAATTGAGCCATTGAAGGCGAGAGTATAAAATTATTTGTGTTCTCTTGCATCTTTCCCTACAGCCAAAGAAAAGCACTATTGTCCTCCTTGAAGAATCCTTTCAGCCTAAGGATCACTGCCAACTTTGCTGAGAAAGTCAAACTGCATATCCAAATGGAAGTAGGGGGTGTTCGCATCCAGCTTTGTTCTTGGGGAAGGGGGTTGTGATGGTTTGGTTGTAAACATCAGCATCACTGAGCATCATATTTTAAGTTTGTTTTGAAAGTGGCTTAATGTAAAAGAGAAACACAGAAGTAAGAGTGAGAAGTAAAAAAAGAATAAAGCATAAATTTATAGCCTGAATAAAAATTACACTGGATTTATAATGTTGTCTATGAAAGCGTGCTATGAAATTGCACTTGTTAAGTGTGTAAGAGCCTCTGAAGCACAGAGAGCAATCTTATCTGAGGTAATAATATAAATGCCCACTTTCACAGATGAACAGATATATTGGATTCTTTTTTAAAGAAGCAGTTTTCTTAATGTGACCTAATTCAGGGTATAAATTAAAAAGGTTATTTTACACATAAAAATGTCAGATCTCCAATATAACTTATTTGAGGATTTGAAGATTACCCACATAAAATGCAAGAACTACATAGTGACTCTTCAAGAAAAGAACATGCAAGTACACTTTCCCTGAGGAAAGTGGATAAATTGACTGGATGATCAGGGCTAGAATATAAAAAAAAAATTAAGAAAAGTATAGCACCACTTCATAAATGAAAAACGATATTAAATTTTCAATACTTTGTCTGAACTCAATAACTTTAGCAATATATTTGGCAGGTGATAGTTCATATGGGCAATGTTAAGTAACTTTAAGGTAAGAAATATCTACTTTCTCCATAGGAACAAAATATTATATGCCACAGAAACCTTTGTGTGGATGTTGGATACAAGAACACACCCATCCATAACCAACAGATTGAATATTATATTCATTAGGTTAAATGTCACCATAGTTCTTGGCACTTGTAGCAGGACTGGGTGGGAATTAGTCTAATTTTATTCTCGGTTCTAGTTGGATTTCATTTTCTTACACTTCCTGGAACAAGGACACATTGTTATTTATGTTTATAAATGTCTGGGCAAATAACCCTACAGACAACCTTTAAAGGAAAAAAAAGAACACTGGATATGTATAGGAAAAACTGAAATGCATAAGCCAACAGCTTTATTTGGAAATAAATTCAATTGTATGGCATAATTGCCATATGGCACAATGAATTTTGTTTGTTTATCTGTGCTTCATTAAAGTGAGCTCCCAACATTTCTTCTTGGACTGTTAAAAATCTATTATAAACATGACTTCCTACAAGCCAAGCAAGGTGAAACACATACACTTCAAATTAACTTTCCAAGTGGCTATATAGCATTTTGAAAAGGAAGAAGCCATAGAGTACAATAGTATTCAACTGAAGGTTGGCCTAATAGTAAACTCAGGATTAAAATTTAATTAAGCTTCTGAACATTATATGGATGGCATTGCAGGCACCTCACACTACAACTATTTATCCTAAATACCTTTTCCCAACAAGTAATTTTCTGATGTCACCACAATTTACCAGGGCCTGCATCCAAATGTATAACAGATAACATATTTAACTTAGTTTATTTGGTCAGAAAGAAATGTTATATGATCTGGCATGAATCATATTATTATTTATTTAATTGTGCCTGGAATTTAAAATATCTTCTTTGCCAAAGTAGGTGGTTTATAACAGTGGATTAAAGCACAAACAGTTAAGATCATGTTTAGAATATATCAAGTAAGAACAGAATGTCCTTTCAGCATGGATATCATGGATGAAAGAAATAAAAGGCTTACATCTGAAAATCAATTAAGGGACTAAGCTTTAGGGGATTTAGAAGTTATTTTTCTTTTGGGTTTGCTTATTAATTTTGCTGTTGTTATGATCATCATTATTTAACCAACTGGTCTTGGATCTCGTGGACCTTAACCTGGAATAAGATGCATGATGTACCCTTACACTCTCTATTAGCTCTCCAGGAGAGCTAATAATTATGAGGATCAACATACCACCCTCCACCTCCTCCTGAACACTTTGCATAAGTAAGGAAAATTATTTATTTAGTAAGTAAGGAAATATTATTCATTTGTACATTACTTCTTTTTAAAAAAATAAATATGACCATTAAAAATATCTTTCACACCATTTCTTAGATTATACTGTCCAATGAAGACAGGTAAATGCTGAATATGCTACTCATGAATAAACTAGCACAGAAAAGAGTCATGGGACAGAATTTAGAGTCAATTTGATTTTTAAAATGTTGCAATTTATACATGTGACAACTTACTTACATAGGGAAATGACACAAATTCACTTGTTTCCTCAGGATTCAGGAGTAGAACTGAGACCCAGGCATTGGTTGGCCAAAGGATGGAATCTACCCTGAGAGATGGAAAACTGCATGCTTTAGAAATGGTTAAGCAATTACTTATTTGCAATGACTCTTACAAAACTAGAATAGGGTATAGAGGAGTGAGCCACATAAATGCTGTCACGACCTCCACGAATGGTGCAAGTTGGGTCAGAGATACTGGGCCAGGCAGGAATGAGTAGGTTGGAATGTGAATACTGTTTTCAGCATTTTAGTGACTTCTACTCTATATTGTCAGATCTTCCATTGTCTGTTTATGATTTTTTTCATAAAAAATATATGCAGAAAACAACAATACTTACGTATTTATCTTACTCTAACTTTATACATTTGTATGCTAATTATTTAATAATTTCATAGTGTTTCCCTAACAACAGAAAATGTTTGAAATAAATGAGGAATTTAGTATTTTCTTCCCCCCAAGCTTATATGTATGTAATATGTAAATTAAAAGCAATCTAAAGTCTGCTGTATATCATGCCCATGCATTAGGAGATAATATGGGTCTGTATGAAGGCCCTGAAGAGGCTGATTGTGCACCTACGAAAGGCATTTATATTTATGGCATTGTCATTAGTCTGGGTCTACATACAACTACATAATGAAATGTGCACTGTAGAGTTTTCTTTGAATACAGGCCACCCCTGTGGATGCAAGTACTATCCACTAAGAATATGAATCCTTAAGGACACATATGTAATACCTTAATCAATAAAGAAATTAAAAAAAAAGAAAAAAAAATAATATGAATCTTCACTTGACCTTATTTGCGGCAAATGCCTAGAATTAGGAGTTAGAAATGAGTGTTTATATAACTTCTACACCCAAACACTTGTCTTTTCCTTCCCAACTGTTCTTATTCTTCTTCTCCTTTAATCTTTACACTACTCAATCTTAAAGATTCAGTTTAAAATATGATTCTTTTTGTGATAATATCTAACTCTTTACCAGCACAAAAAACTCAATTTTTTTCTCATTATTGCTCACATAGTACTTAACACACAGTTCAATTTCATTGTATCAGTGTTTAATCACAGGAATATTTGGTCCAATAAAATAAAAATTGGTTGTCATTAATATTTAAATCATCAGTGCCACATATTAGGCCTTCTGTAAAAAACTGGCTAAAATAAATTGATAATATTTTTCCATTTATGTAATACTTTTCAGTTGTCAAGTCACTTTCTCATATATTATGGCACAAAAAGTATAGATTTTGCAATAAGGAGCCAGCATATGTTTTTAAGGAGATGAAAAACATCTTATTTTGAGGAAATTACTTGAACCACTGCAGAGGAAATGGGTTTAGAGGCACTATTCCATTGAGAACAAACATTCTATTGTTAACAAATTATATTTGCTTATTAATCTACTTAGCAAGTACTGACTTCCTACTATATGCTCCACAATCTTCTGAAGACAAAGCTGAGCAGTGGGACAGAGGTGCATGCAAAGCTATCATAAAATAATCTTCATCTCTTACAAGGTATTCTTTTATATAAGTACTATGGGCTCATTGCACAAATTCATGCACCTTGAAAGGAACTGTGGGCTGCAAGGCTGCCGTGGGCACAGGGGCAGGTCTTGGCCCATTCTCCGCACCCCCGCCCGGTCCCTCCTGCCCTGGCCCCCTGGTCCCCTGTCTGCCAGCAGCCCTGCTCCCACCACTGCTCCCATGCCCTGATGGCGCCAGCCCCACTCACACCCGCTGACAGCACTGAACTATTGGGGCCGGTGCCAGCAGCAGGTGCAAGCGGTGGCTGCTGCCCTGATCGCCCCTCAGGAGCAGGGGGAGGTAGAGAAGTCCTCAGGGGCGATCAGGGCCAGCAGCTGCCGCTCGCACCCGCCAATGGCACAGAGCAATCGGGGCCAGTGCCAGGCGCCAGCAGTGGGTGTGAGCGGCAGCTCCGGCGCTGACAGCAGACTTGCTGGACACAGGAGCAAAGAATTTTCAGTAAACACCAGAGGCTTGCCCTGATGACAGCGACTGGTGCCCCCACCTTGATCTGGTGCCCCCGCTCACCTGCTTCACCATCCCACTGCAGCCGATGCACACCATGTTCCATGCTCTGCTGCCCGCTGCTGATGCCCACCATGTTCTAAGCGTGCCCACTCGTGGTCAGTGCATGTCATAGCGACCAGTTGTTTGGTTGTTCCACTGTTTGATCTATTTGCATATTAAAGTTTTATATATATAGATTTATTTTTAAAATTTGGGAATTGTTATAAACACAGGAATCAATGTACATTATAAGATTTGCAAATATAATTTATTTTGGCCTTAAGTATATTCTGGAACATACAGACTCTTATTTTTGTTGCTCCTAAAAGCTCTATTTGTCCCACAAGCAGACAATGAGCATGAGCTGCCATTTTAAAATGTGTTAAACCTGCAGGCCCCATGAGTTACTGTATTGGGAATGGGGAAATCTGCTCTATGTTCTGCCAGTGAATTACTGCATATTGCCGCCTGGAGCAATGTTAACTTTTAATGTCTTTATTGTGTTATCTTAAGCTTTTTTTTCCTTCCATCATATAAAATAATTATTTTTCTCTGCCCCTTTCTACATTACTTTGTATAGCACTCTCTAATCTTTTTTTACATATTACCAGCCATTTCAAGAGAATGCTGCTTAAATATACACCCTTTTTTAGAATTTTTAGTTAGAAAAAGTACTTGGGTAAAGGCAGCAAATAGAATATTCTTGATGCATGATCACATGATTATTGCTGTGTCTGTAAGAAAATCTTTTGTTATAAATGGGCAAGTGGTCCGGATTTGAAAGAACAAGAGCCTTGGCACTCTCTGGTCTCTGCCATTAAATAAATGTATGTAATGTTGCAAAACTTATGTGATTCTACTGGGCCTCAATTTCATCTTAAGATGGCAGATTGAATTTATTGACAAGGCCTCTTTCAATGTCTATTATTTGGTCCAGATTCTTGAGTGTATTTTTTTTTATTTACAAATAACTGAATTACAGATGTGACTCTTTTAAATGAAATAAAAAGAAATTCATGCCCACATAAATAAAATATGGCATATCACTGTAAGTACCAAGGACTTTTCTTACATGGTTGAGATGCCAGAGAAAAGGAGTCAATATATTTTAAATACCTTCACCTCCTTGAGATATTATACATATTTACTCGGTTCTTCCTAACAATAATTTTATGAAAAATACATTATTATCATTTTACAGATAAGAAAGTTGAGACCCAGTGTGAAGTCAATAGTTAGAAAGCAAAGATCCTAATCAGCTCAATGTAACTTCACTACACGAGAACATATTCCAGGGAAATTAGACATATATATATATTTTAAAATGTGTACATTAGTTCATCCATGAAATGAATTATATTCTACTTTAAAAACAATTCTGTTACTATTTTGTTAGTGACACAAATATTAAAAAAGAACTAAACCAAATTAGTATACAAATTCCCTAATTTTGTTTAAGCTTTTAGTAGTACATTCATTCATTTATGTCTTTAGGTAGTAATATAACTGCTTTTAAAAATTCTTTTTTTTAAAATATATTTTATTGATTTTTTACAGAGAGAAAGGAAGAGGGATAGAGAGCTAGAAACATCGATGAGAGAGAAACATTGATCAGCTGCCTCTTGCACACCTCCTACTGGGGATGTGCCCGCAACCAAGGTACATGCCCTTGACCGGAATCGAACCTGGGGCCCTTCAGTCCGCAGGCTGACGCTCTATCCACTGAGCCAAACTGGTATTGGCTGCTTTTAAAAATTCTTGATTTCTCCCTTCAAAATTGGAAGGACAAAATCTACTCACCTTTATAGACATCTACACTAATAAAAGAGTAACATGCTAATTGACCGTACCTTCACGACGCCCACCAGCCAATCAGGAGTGAGTATGCAAATTAACCCAACATAGATGGAAGGTTAATTTGTATACGCAGGTGCCAAGCGGCTGGGGGCGGGGCGGGACTCTTGTGTTGTCACCATAGCGACGAAGCAGGCGTTCCGCACCATCACAGCCACTCGGGACCTCTGGGTAGCATGGGAAGGCAGAAAGGTGGCTCCAGGCTGGAGCAAAAAGGCAGCTCCGGCCAGAGTGAAGGCGGTGCCAGCAGCCAGGGGAAGGAAGGCCCATTCTTGCACGAATCTTCATGCATCGGGCCTCTAGTGTTGTAATAAAGAACTTCTTGCTACCCATTTTTATTTTCTTAATTGTTCACAAAAGATAAGTTCTCAAGAACAGAATGCAAACAAAGACAATGCTTTGCTATTTTCAAATGCATAAATATAGCAGCATATTTCCGGTAAGAAATGCCATAAGATTTAACTACCTAAAACTTCCTTTTCTCTTTTAGACTGTCCTTAAATAAAAGTAAAGCAAATAAAGGCATGGCTGTGCTCCACCATACCACGTCTGTTCATATGTTTAAGGCAAACAAGGATACTCCCCATCCTTTATAAATACACACTTGGTGGGAGAGAAAAGCTTTCTTTATTTATGTCTTTATTTCTTTCATTTTTAGCACTAACTGAAGCCCTACATTGATTTTCTTTATTCAGATACATGTCTTTCTGAAACAATTTTATGACACCCATCTTGGATTAGTATGATGATTAAATTATTAAAGTATGATTAGGAGAGAGTTTGTGCTGCAGTTAAACTTAATATCTGTCATCTCATTCTTGTTCAGTCTAAAGAAAATATAAGCTATTAAAGAACCAACTTGTTCTGAATATGAAGAAAAAATATAAGTTTCTAAGAAGTGATAAAAATACCCGTTAGTTGATTTTTGTATTTTTCCTTCATAAGACACCTAGTCACAGAAGATTATAAAATGTGTTATTCATATATATTCTAGTGCTCAAAATTAACTCAGATTAATTAGACAGACAGTACTAAAAAATTTCCCCAACAGTATCTTAATTCTCAAAAAATGCTTCATCTGAAAAGTTAAAGAAAAAGTTAACAAAAAATGCTTGTTATTATGTCTAGCATGACCAAATGTAAGTCTTTATTTTTTTTATTTTTTTTTATTTTTTTAATTGTTTGAAGTATTACAAATAGTAGTACATATGTCTCCCTTTTTTATTTCCCCATTGAACTCCCCCCTGCCTCTCCCCTTCCTCCCAGTACATGCCTTTACCTGCCCCTCTCCCAGTGTCTTGTATCCATTGGTTATGCTTATATGCATGTGTACAAATCCTTCGGTTGATCTCTTACTCTCTTACAGCCCCTCCCCCCGCCCCCCCCCCCCCCCCGCTGCCCGCAACTTCCTCTGCCTTCTCACTGTAGTTTGACAGTCTGTGCAATGCTTCTTTGCCTCTGTATCTATTTTTCCCCATTTCTTTCATTTAAAAAATCTTGCCTCTGCAGACTAGAAATAAACATATAATAACAAAAAATGTTTGAGTCCCAATTTCAATGTCCAACAGTTCTGAGTCCCCATTTCAATGCTGACGACACCTTGCCAAGCCAGCAGTCAGCAGCTGTAAGTCTTTATTTTTATTATAACTTACACAATTATTCTGAATGATAACTCTGTTGTTTTTTAAATACAAAATGATGAATCTAGTCTCTGAGTAAAATGCATACAGTCCATAACTACTAAGTATTGTCAAAGCAATGACATCTGTAGTATGCCATAATGCTATCCACTGGAGACAATGAAGATCAAACAGAAATCTAAGTATGCTCAGGTCTTTGCTATTCATGACAAATAAATACAATAAATGTATACCCTAAACTCAATTGGAGAAATGCCTAGTAAGGGTATAAGATGTAGTAGCCATATACATTAACATACTAGTACACTTACTGAACACCCAATATATGTACAGGAATATTGTAAGTGTAATGAAAAATAAGGGTTATCAGAACCTGTTCTCTTCAAGCTTCTTTCAATCTTGTGATGTAGAAAAAGTAGTTAAAAATTAATGTTATAACAAGGTAGAAGATCCTACAGGGCTTCTTAATCAGTTCTTAGCTATAAAACAATAAATATATTGTTGGCTACACCTTATTAATTTATGACTAACCCAAAGCATTATTCAAGCTATATCATTCTTTATTAAATTTAATAACCTAACATCTACTAGCATATCAACTCAACCTTTCTTCTAGTAATTTTGTTGATGTAGATCATGACCTCACTTGCAGTAATTCTCTCTTGTTTTGATTAGATGAATATACTCTATACACATTGTCTTAAAAGAAAAGCTTGCAGAGAAGGGGTGAAGGAAGCAAATGGAATATTCTTTTGAATACATAGTAAATAAGTAAAAATAGAAGACAGATTTTCGATTCTCTTTGAATTTATAACCCCACACCCATGGCTATCATGGTGTAGAGTAGATTTCAGCTGATTGGGCAGAGTAATAAACTACTCAAGAAGTTTTATCTCTGTAGGATTAGAACCATTGCCCTGATGTTTCTTTGTACCTTCTGTGTGATGTATTTGTGCTGATGACATGAAGTTATTTAGATTCACCTCATTGGGTTTTACTAATGTAGATATTCCCAAGATGCAGATGGGTCCTGGTACAACTCCCTAAGTTAACACATTAGGAAAGTGATTTGTTTATGTCAACATAGCCTTAACTAAAAATCAGGTCTTGTGGAAGTAGAGGGTCCTGGCTTGGAGTCAGAGCAGAGTGTAAATCCTGGTTCAGAAACTCATGGAACTTGTGATTTGGGGGAAACTTTGAGCCTCAGTTTCCTTGTCTATCTGCAAAATTGAGAATGTTCAGAGATGTATGCAATTTTAGTGGAAAATTGATGTAAAGTGTCCGTTTTGACAAAGAGCAGACACTAATAAAATGTTACCGATTTTTTTTCTTTCTAGCTCCTACATTATAACTCCCCAAGGTGTGCCACTGGTTCTAATACAGAGATGGATTTGGCCCTTTGGCGTCATATTTTGCAGCTCTTTTGTGACTCAGTAGCCTGAACACAGTGCATGTACCTTAGTGTTACCCATGGAAGAAGAACGTTGTTAGAGAACAATTAAATGCTTCTATTTATTCTGTATTATTAATCATTATATCCCTTACCCAGACCTGTGTTTAGATCATGTGTAGAGGGTATATTTTAAAATAAAGGCTCTGTGACTCTACCTGCTAGAGGTAGAAAGGAACAAATATATGTGATGAAAAGAAAATCTTCTCCTCTTTGTTACAGAGACATTAAGCTACAGAAAAATCATACATACTAGTAATTGTAGACATGAAGAAGGAGGGTAAGTACTGGGCTCTTAGCCACTAAACTGCAGTAAATTAATTGCTATACTAAACCTATTTAAATGTTTATTTTACTATCTTTATCAACCAATAAAAGGGTTCTCTAGTAAGCTCTAGCATGTAATAAGTCTTCAAGCAATGTCATCGATAGGTTCTGCCATTTTAAATGAAATGACATTTAAAATGAAATCAATTTTAGTATTGGCTAATTGATAGAAACAGAGTTAAGTTCCTGGTAGCATTGTTCACAATAGCCAAGACATGGAAACAATCTAAGTTTCCTTTGATAGAATATTGGATAAAAAATATATTATATAAATAAACAATGGAATAATACTCAGCCATAAAAAAGATAAAACATTTGCAACAATATGGATATATTCTGAGGGTTAAAAACTATATTGTTTCACTCACATGTGGGACATAAAACAAAACCAACAAAAACAACAAACAAGCTCAGATACAGACAACAGAATGGTGGTTATCAGAGGAAGGGGCAGGAAGACAAAGACTGTAAAGGAGTCAAATGTATGACGACAGAAAGAGACTAGACCAGGAAATGAGAAAACAATGGAGTATAAAGGTACTTAAAGTTGTACACCTAAAATTTATATAATGTTATTAACCAAAGCCACTGCAACTCATTTAACAAGACAGCATCTCATCAACATTATAACAAAATGACTTTGAACAAAACAACATTATTATTGAACCTGCTATACTCTTTACCTCCTTTAAATAAGCATTCACTAGATTGATATAGCCAAGGTATCAGTTTATAAATACTTTTTAAAATGTTCAATTTGTAGATCAGACGCTTAAATGTGAAAATAATATTATAAATGTGCTTAGATATCAAGGATTATTACAGAGGCCTTTTTAATCTATTATTAACTAACTAATCATTAGTTAAGGCATAAATGTTCTTTATCCTGGCAGCAGGGAGGAAAGCATGGCAAAGAAGAGAATAAACAAGTATCTTTTCTTAGCAGTAGGGCTGATTCCAGGCAAAGGTTTGAAATAGTTGAAGTCTGACGTTGGTACTTCCCCAATATCCCTACTGTTCTTAAACTATTTTAGGCCACAATATTTCATTCCATGGAGATCAATATTCTTATTTCCTTAAGTTAATTGATCTTTGCTACACTATAGGTGGGGACCATGGAATTTAAGTGAGTAGTAATATAAATCACAATTGCTTCACGATGGACCTAGAAATATTTGCATTATAAAAAAGATATTCCTTACTCAGATTAATAGTAAATTAATTGAATTTGGTCTCTAAATGAGGAGAGACAAATCCAGATGGCCCTGGAGGCCGATTTTCTTCCTCTTTTGGGTAGTTTCTTGAGAAGCTGGACTAGCAGAGCCCAGGAGCTCAATAGAAGAGCACGCTGACACAATGGTTTCTGAGGAAGTCATCTTCCAAGGCCACTTTGCTGACCAGAAAGCCTAGCTGTACATAGTTGTCCAGATGCTTCTGTCCCTTGGGCCCTAATATTTAGTAAAGCATTGCTTGGTGGGGCAGGAACTCCTACAGCATTTTTCGTGCTGTGATCAGCCTAGCTAAGCCCAACCTAAGCATCCTTCTCTGTGGGATGATGAGAGTTTTGGAGATCTTAGTACTGATTCTTTCTCTGATAACCCAATACACTGCAGTGCAGATGCTAGTGTGTGTGTGTGTGTGTGTGTGTGTGTGTGTGTGTGTGTGCCCTCCTCTTTATACCGCAACTGATAAAAGGCTCATGCTGTAGGGAAGGGCATTTTGAGCATGTCCTTAATCCAGCCATCTCTGGGGTCAGGTCTCCTATGCATTTCATTGTTTTCTGTTTTACATATATGTATATATTTCTATAAGATCTCAAGCCATAGTTTTTCTGATGGTGCTAGTGTGGATACCAATAGTTCGTGTCATCTTGTTGTAAGGGAGTCAGTACTGGGGACAAGAACACTTCTTCGTATATAAGGATCTATTGCAGATCAGTTGTTTGTATGTCTAGCATTTTGTTAATGAAGAGAATGCTTTTATTATTTTTTTCCAGGTGAAGTAGATGCTTTGGAATCTTTTAGCACCACTTACTTTTGCCAAGTAGGAGGATATTACACAGGTATTCTCATCAAAGTAATTAGGTTGTTAGTTAGGCTCTGCATGAGGCAGTTAATGTGACACATTAGTGAAATTG
The DNA here is from genome assembly GCF_963455305.1 of Plecotus auritus. Classification (NCBI taxonomy): domain Eukaryota; kingdom Metazoa; phylum Chordata; class Mammalia; order Chiroptera; family Vespertilionidae; genus Plecotus; species Plecotus auritus. The sequence continues at coordinate 72,011,521 of NC_137772.1, read as the reverse complement.
TAGCCCCAAAGGCTTATGGGATCAGAATTCCAAATGCAATCTGAGTTCCCAAGTCCCATGAGCCTACCCCTTTAGGATATACTTCATCGGTAGTGAGAAAGAACACTGCAGTAACACATTGTCATCTTAAGGGGATGAGCTGATGCTCTTGGAGAAAACACTTGTGTAAAGATATTCAGTGTTTAGAGAAGCACATTTGGATATGCTGGAATTTTTCCACAACCCTCAGATATGCCAATCAAAGATAACACAATGCAAGAATCTCTGACTGACACTTTGAGCTGCATTCATAAGCAACCTGCCTCATTCAAAGTCAATGAAGAGACAGGATTTACAAGCCCATGCTGAAAAGTTATTGAAATGTGACTGACACCTCAAAGAAACAGTGTCAAAGGGGTTGCATGACCTTGTGCTGAAACACAGCAGTGTTAATCAAAGTTATGGCAGTTGGGTACCACAGAGGTCTTCCTTAGGTTTATTTATTTTATTTAATTCATATCACTCAGTGGGTTTTTCACCACCCCCTGTACTCTCTCCTCTTGGCATTTAACCCCTAGTTTGTGCTATTGGTTGTAAACTTTTGCTTTGGTTGTGGTTTAGAAAGGAAGCAGTCCTTATGAGGCTTCTGAAGATAAATGCTGATGTTACATCTCTTTCAACTATTTGAATTCCCTTAGGAGATCATGAGCCTCTACAATCATGTTCCATATGAGGTACCTCCTAGGACAGCTGGATGGGGCAGCTAGTCTACAGTCCTGTTCAAAGAATTTTCACTAGTATTTAAGTTTAATGATTTACTGAAACCCTGTCTACTCTCAAAAAGGGTCAGAAAAGGTTGAGGAGTAGAAGTGAGTTTGATCTTGGTCTACCTAATTATTTTGTCTCTTCCCAGTGGCAGACACAACTCTGTGTGTGTGTGTGTGTGTGTGTGTGTGTTTTAATTAGATGCTATGTCAGAGAAGTCAATCAACTGAGAACACTTGTAATGTAACCATGAATAATAGTTAACAATTTTTTTATATTTATATTTTATGCTGAATGATTCTCTTCAATTCTTCAATATTGTTGTAAAATAAGAAGGGAATATCACCATCAGACAGTGAAAATAGTTAATAACCTTGCCTAACAAAAGAAAGAGAGGGAAAGAAACCTCTCTGAGATTAACAGAATATCACAAATGCTATAATTATGTTCATGGTAATTATGCTCATGGTTTTAAAAGCTCAAGCAATTATAAGTTATGTTTATAATTGTTTGAAGGTAACAATGCATGATAGAAATTATATGCATGAAAGTGTGTGTGTGTGTGTGTGTGTGTGTGTGTGTGTGAATCAATCCAGTATTCTGGCCTCATTTAAACTCTACATTTGGGTCCCATATTTCTTTCTTTTCTTTTTTTTACCTTGTGAACCCATTAGGAATGAGTCACTGGTTAAAATAATATCATCACAAACCTCAACAATTAGCTACTAAGTGTTTAAATATCTGTTTTTCCCTAGAATCATATATATTCTCTATAACTAAAAAAAAAATCTAGAAAGAAAATTTGATTTTTTTTATGCTTCCAGACAGTTCTGCTACAAAATAAGTGCAAGGTATGATAATATCAAATAAATTATCTATCCTGGAATCAATCCACAATTCATAGTAAAGTCTTTCACAATAATAAGAGAATAAAATAAAAGTGAAAAATGACAGTTAAGTGGCTACATCCCTTATTATTAATTATTTTAAAACTTAAAAAAGGGATAAGAGTTAGATTTCACAAAGATCACCTTGGAAAGAAAGTATATCAAACATGACTAGCAATGGACTTTTCTTTTACAAAGAATAATGGTTTAATGTTTAATTAATCTTATCCATTTCTGCGTTTATGGGAAGGCAGAGAAGAGTCTGCTTTATAATGTAGAAAATTAAATATTAAAACCTTGGTGCCTAGCAGACTTACATTTTTTTATTATGAATGAGCATTTTCACTTTCTGCACACACAAAGAAGAAATAGGAGAGAGATGTAGTCACTTAGCTCTAGGAAAGGATTATTTCAGTATATCTCCTTTACCATCTTGCTACTGGAAACAAACACACCAACAGTGAATAAAAGGTTTAAAATGTAAAAAAAAATGAAAACTATGTATATTATATGTAATATAAATCCTCAATTCTAAATATAGTAAATAAAGTATTATTGTCTTTTTAATGTATGAATTATCTAATATTCATAGATCTAACACTCCAAATGATATATTGCTTAAAGAATATTACAATAGTTTTCATATTCAATGATGCTTTTCCCAGTGAGAAAACTGAAGTAAGGTATTAATTAAAAATGATAAATTGCTACCAAATTAAAATACAGACATAACAATTGGGAAAAAAAAATGAAAAGAAGGATGTTTAATTTAAATATTTAGATGTTTATTTCAAATTAGTGCCTATTTACATTGCATATAATTTGGACCATTTTATAATACAGATATGAAATTTTTAGTTCTGTTTTAAATTACCATTTGGACCTTTGGTCTCCAGTGTATTATTTATCACAAAGCAGGGATTGTAGAAAGAGTCAAAGAAGTGGCCATTATAGGTGAACCACCTGTGATAAATTCATCTCTACTGATCATCAGAGATATTTTGGCTCTATAATTCATGAGAAATATTATTTATTTGAAAGGAAAGGAAACATACTTTATAAACACCATTCCTAAGTTTAAAGGGTTAATATGTGTAATTTAATACGGCAAATTCTTCCAAATTTTTGGTATGCATTTCTGAGCTTGTTGACATCTTGACTGCTAACCCTACAATTTATTGCCTCTAAGATTAAACCAGGATTGAAAATATTACATTCACAAAAATCTCAGCAACATTACTTTATTTTAATATCACTTATTAGAAAGCATTAGTAACATTTATGGGGAAATGTAAGAGGAAAATGGCAATAAGTTTAGAAAAAGTTTGAGAAATAAAATTCAAAGAAACCATATACATATTTTTATCTTATGTTTTACACAACTTTCCATTTCTACCTCATCAGCTTTGTATTTTGCCTGGGACAAGTACCTTAGACACAGATTACAAAATTAATAATATGATAAGCATATGATTCCAGTTATAGTAGACTTTGTAATGGCCTGCATGCCAATCCTTGTTCTGATAATGGAAGGACATCTTTCAATACAAACTCAATCCCTACCTATCCATCTACCTGTGCATTTGATACTATTATCCCATACCAAGTCAGTCAAATTTCTACCTGGAATTTCTGCTGCCATTAGCATAGGTGCTCTCTTTTCACAGGGATCACAAACACAAGTGTGTAGTTCAACTTAATTATCTACCAAATTGTTATTTAAATATAGATATGCATTAAATTTCAATTGGTAAGTTTTATGCAAGTATAAGGAACCAGAGAGTTAGAAAATTAAAGCTGATTTTTTTTATCAGGGGAAATAACAAAATAATGAATATTTTCAGCTTTACTTTTTATTTCTTCCCTATTTTCAACCAATGCCCTATTTAACTATATTACCTAGTACCTTCAGATCACCAGAAATATATTTGAATTGAAATATACTACCCATTCCTCTCTCCTCCCATCTTCTAATCCACAATTAAAAGATTACACCTTCAAGAAAATTTTCCTGATTTCTCCAGCTAGAAGTATCTTAGGGGTTCACAATTGAGTTTACTTTAAAACTGAAAGTGCAGTTCAAAAGATCTTTTTTTTTTTACCATATTTAAATCAATAACTTAAGTTAAGGTAAAGAAGTGTCAAAATAGAAGATATAAATTACATAATTTATAGAAACAATGAGGATAGCAAGATTTCAAAATAAGTTTAATAGAATATAATAGTGGGTAAAAATCAAGAACATATAAGTTAATAGTAATTCATGCCAAGTACAGAGCATAGCATTAAACAAAAATAACGTGACTCTAAATATATGACTACAAATATGGTTGACAAAGTATATGTCAAAAAATCGAGTCCCTTAATAAAGCATGCAGTCAATAAAATTGAAGAATTCAATACAAAGTGTTGTGTCAGAGAGAAGGATAATACTCTTGATCTTTTCTTCTAGTTAAAACTCTGTATTCCTTAAAGATCTGCTCAGATCCAAATATATACAGGATGTCCATCCTAACTACTTATGTTTTCTGAATTCCTGCAACACTCACTGTATGTACTAGAGTTGAAGATGACATTTTCTTGTAAGACATTTCAGTGATTCTCCTCAAAATATAAATTCATAGATTGGGTACCCATATCATAAAAAATAAGTCTTTGAAAGTACTCTGCCTAGTCAGCATATAAGCTATTCCATGTCCATATAAAATCTACATATCAGATTTTTTAACAAGAAAAGCAAGATCTCAAAAGATAAAATAAATTTGCAGCACAACATCTGGATCAATTTATAATAAAAAAGGGTCTTGTGAAGCTGTTTCAAATTTTGGTGGGGCTTATGTTTTAAAAAACATGTATCTGTCCATTTTTATTTCAGAGGGTAGAAACAGGAACAACAGGTAAAAATAACAGGGAGATTTCACTTTGAATTGTAACTGAAGCTCCATAGTGAAATAAGCTACCCTTAAAAAATGATGGATGCATATATCCTTTCTGATTGGTGTTTCTACTTTCTTGGGATATATTCCTGCACATATGTAATGCCTTAATCAATAAAGAAAAAAATAAAAAAAGATGGATATATTTGCATAGAGGCTGAATGCGAGTCTAAGGAATTCTGGTTCAAAATTGTTATATTGCTTGAAAAGTTGGATTTTATGACTTAGAAGGTCTTCTTCAACACTACTATTCTAAAACTTGAAATTTAAATTCTATGTCATAACATTAGAGAAAAAGACAACTCCTTTTCATTAGAGCAATGTTCTACCGAACTCTGGCCTATATCAAAGGGAGATAAAAGATTTGCTTAAGAGGGGAATTGGAACAAACCCAGATTCTCTGGCAGGCAGTTTGTGTTTCATCTAAATGCCTGCATTACCTCTTCTTGTGTTGTTCATCTAGAAATGAAAGGTTATAAAAAGACATCACTAAGAAAATATCTTGATAGTCAAGGTTAGACCCTTCATGCAATAAATTAATCAAAAGCAATGCAAGAAAGAGTGACTGTTTCTTGGACTAATTTAGAAATGCAAAAATGGAAGTCTCATGGGTTCTTTTAAAAAGTCCACAATGAGGGTTATATGGGAAAGACTTCCACCAAAAAATATGTGTGAATATTCATAGTCACGTAGGTGTCTTAAAATAAATAGAAATAAAAATTTATTAAAGTAGGTCAAGAAGACTCCCATTCTTGAAAATTTGCATCAATAGCATTTTGATGACTTTAACATATTTATACCAAATAATTATATTTTCCTGTTGAGCAATTTAAATTCAAACAAAAGTTATTATGTTTCATAAAATCTTCTATGACAGTCTCCAAATGTTTCTAACATAACTATGAAACCAATGTCAATATATATATATATATATATATATATATATATATATATATGTGTGTGTGTGTGTGTGTTTGTGTGTGTGTGTGTGTGTGTGTGTGTGTGTGTGTGTAATGTAAAAAACAAAAGTCCTAATGGTTGTATCATCTTCTTTTCCCATTTCTAATATAGCCAAGATCAGTATTCAGGAGAATTTAAAATTCAAAACACTCCCTGAGGTTCTTAGATATAGGTCATTTCATTTAGATAAAAACACAAACTTGTAATAAGCTATATAAATCACCCGTTATCACAGAATTAGCTGTTTTAATAGTCCAGAATAAACCATTCTTTTTGGCGCTCTAATTCACTAATTCAGACACATGACCACCACGCAGACCTGGAATCACTAGCCCTGCTGCTCAAGCAGCATTAAGATGACCCTGGAGACTCAGAGGCACTGAAATTTTGGTCCCATGCCCAATTCTCTCTTGTTGCATTTTCCTCTAACATATATGTGCTTCTTCATTTAAAGCCTTTTTTTTCTTTCTTTTTAAATTGTTTTCAAAAGCACATTCTTAAGGAATACAAGGCTGAATTTCAGAGTGGCCTGCTGCTACAGTACATCTGAAAATACCTCCGAACAGTGGCATATATAAACCTACTAACATGTATACGAGCAAACAAGTGATCTATAATACACTCCAGGGGGCTTCTAAAACAACAGAAAAGTGGCATCTGCCCTAGATGAGATGACAATTTCACCTCCTTGACTCTTCATCGAAATTTCTGCCTAAAACTCTTTCAAACAACTGATTTATAAAAAAAAAGTTGCATTGGTTGATTTTTTGGCCATAAAAACTGGAAAGAAGTTGAAGTTACAAGGTGGTAATGTCATGTGAGGAATGAGATTTTTCCAGTCCATCTGTATAATATGCATAGGTTTATGAAAATCATTTCTGGGTAGGGAAGATTACTATTAACTATTATTGTTAATAATAATGCATTTCATTGGTTTTAAGATGCCATCAATTGTGCAATGCATTATGATTTCACGTGCCATTAAAATGTTATCAATTAGTTTTAAAATGACATTGGTTGCAAGATACCACACAATTTCAGAAATATGAAAATGTCCATGGTTAATTGTTATAATAAATGAATACTATTTTCTAGTTTTTATTCTGATAACTGGTTTATGATGCTATGGCTCAGGGGGTTGTGAAGATAGTTGGAGGCTATCATAGTCAGCTAAAACTAAACATTTGGTTTCAAAGCTCAGCTTGGGGAAAAAATAATCTAAACTCCAGCTGTGTGTATCCAATTTATATTTTCTACATCTCCCTCCATCTTCTTCCCACAGATATCATTTCATAAAGGCATTTTCTGTCTTTATTTTTTTATTTTTAAAAATCTGTTTCCTTTGATTTACAGAAAGCCTAAGGTTTTCTAAAGTTATAAGGCGGAACATTGGACCAAATACCAGCACTTCACGACCCAGGTAATTTCACAATAAGAACACTGGTGGGCAGTATTTAAGAGATACGGACAATTAGCTATTTATAAAGTGTTGTTCTGAGGGGAGGATGTACAATGAGAGTAGTCAAGAAAATTTAAAAATTCATGCAGTAAATTTGTCAGGAGTCGTTAAAAAAAAAAACACTTGTAGAAAAATACAAGTGGGAGAAATTGTAGTACATTTGCAAAGTGCAGAGAGCTGTTGGCATATTTTCCCGTCATCTTTTTTCTCTCGGGGAAATACTTCCTTGAACAGAGGGAGAATTGGAGATCTGGTAGCTTTGACTGCAGTGATGTTATGCTATTCTAACATTTGTAAACATGTTATATTTACAATAACATTTCCTGCTCCTAGAAAGCAAGAAAGGGCTTATCTGACATGTCTGCTCTGGTGCCTCAACTGCTGTTACTTCCTCTCCACTCCTGCTGGATATCCTTAAACTCTAAGGACAGCCACAAGGTGGAGAATGAGTCAGCCCTCCACTGCAGCACCTTTCCTCACGAGGACCCGTGTTCCAGATGACATCATATCCTGTACCTGGGGTTGGTGCTTTGAGTTTGCTGCATTCTATGAAGCTAATGTCCAGAAGGTTGTGGGAGGCGCAGAATATATACTTTGAGAATTTGATAGGCTGTATTGAATTGTACCTACTAGAAATTAAGGTAGCTAAGCTATCTATTAAATGCTATAGTTTCAAGAGATAGCACTGTCTAATCTCTTGAAATGGAGACTAACGTTGCAATTGAAATTGATCACTCAGACCTTAAATTGACATTTTACAAATTAGGTAATTATAATAGGGAAGAACAGTAAAATACTGTGGTCTATTTTCTCCATCTCCAAATGTTACACAATGGGCTTATGAATAAAAGGTTCTATAAAATGACTTATGGAGATTATTTCTATTTCTTTACCCTGCAATGCTATCATATATCAATGTAAGGCACAAGACCGTCTCACTCATTCATTTTATTCAATAAATATTTTATAATGCCTATGGTAGGCCAGGGACTGATATATGTAAATCAAGTCTTATTTAGGTAATAGTGAAAGGATAAAGTCTGGTTGGTATTTTATTTAAATGAAATTTGGTCTACTGAAATCTCTAATCATAAGCTCAAGGGAAGCTTTGGACTGTCATTATTTCTGCAGTCTGTTGTATCAAATGCAACTTTGTAGGTCAGAACTTTGGGTGATCCTCTTGCTTCCATCATGAGGATGAAAATACAACATGAATTATCTTTAGTAAAAAAGAACAGTGACCAAAATAGAGATGACTCAGCTTCTGCACATTGAAACTATGTTGTAATGGAAATTGGCTTTCAGCTGCTGTGACATACACTTTTATAATACATTTTAGAACATTTAACCTATCCACATTTTTTCAGCTCTGTCTGCAATAGTGAGAGGTAGTGCTATTGTTACAGAGTCTGCTAAAGCTACTTATGTGCTATTAATATACAGGAATAAAAGGGAATTCTTTCTTCACTGGTGGTCTCTTCAGGCTACTCAAAAAGCTGCTTGGCCTAAAAATGTCATCAACCACAAGAGTTACTTGATTTCTTTGTCCATAATCGATTACTTGGCTTTTACTAAAAAAAAAAAAAAAAAGAAAACTTAAAATATGCCCCTAAAGGAGAGAAAATCTGTTCACTTCCATGTCAAAATTTCTAAACATTTTTGAAGCTGAAAGGAATGCTTGTGAACAATCTTACCCTGGTCTTATTTTCAGTAGCTATGCACACATCATACAATAAAGAAAAATAAATTTTCTGAGAGAGAGAGTTGTGGGGAGTTTTGGGTAGAAGTCCATTTCAGTTCAATGAAAAATGCATGAACTTCTTCATTATATAAAGTGGCTTTGAATCTCAACTTTACTATTTACGTGAGAAATTCTGAGCAAACTACTCTATCTCATTGAGCCTTCATATCGTCCTCTCTAAAATGTCAAAAATCATACAGGCCCTTTTCATTGAGTTACTGTGAGGACCAAATGATCTGGAATATTTAAACTGTTTAGCACATTGCCTGGCACATCATGGGCACTCAAAACACATTGTCCATTATTCATGCGAGTTATGTAAGTGGCATAAACTGTTTAAAAATGATTTTGATGGTTTTTGTGTGTTGAAACTTTATTTACAGTCTGTGCCATCTGTTGATCTGAAGTACTGAACTTAATGATAGTCTGTTAATATAATCACTAAAAATAGCCTGTACTAATCAGAGTAACTGAATACTTGGATCAAATCACACAAAATTCCCCTAGGAAACAAAATGGAACAGTATCATTCCATTTATATGTTAATGTAAAATAATATGAAACAATAGCAATAAACATATGTGTATCTGTGTCATCTCCCATATTAGAGAATCCAAAGCAGTAAGATGATACCTGTATCTTGAAGGAAATGCCACTCCCCCCAGTTCTCAAGGGCAAACATTCTAGTGAATGTGATCACATGTTCACATGTGCATCTTCTTCTGCCTTGACATCTGCCATGTCCTATTTTGCATACACCTTGGTGGGCTCTGTCAAATCACCCACGTAATGACATAACTATCTGAAACATTAACGGAAGACTTTCTTCTGACATCAGCTGTTACACTATGTGTGAATCAAACTCACTCCATTAAAATAATTGTGTTTTTGTTCTGACTTCTCAATGTTGCCATTGGAATCTGTGAGCAGTCTTATTGACTCCTCACCACTATTAACAAGTCTTAATCGCTCAGAGATTCAGCACAGTTGGATATTGCAATCAGAGCAAATTTCCCATTTGATTCCAGCACAGACGTTACCAATGAAAGTGACAGAGTGATAATATAAAATTTTATAACTTCTTCTCCTTTTCTGCCCATTCTCTGTGAATAAAAATGAAGCCACTTAGGGACTTATTTGTGTAAGCTGCTATTTCTTCAATTTGCAGTGGTTATGCATATCCTGTATCACTAAGGATATGAACATATCCCAGATATATTACTATTACTTTAAAATTAAAAGCATCCTGACAATCAGCACGTTTGCTTTTCAAAGTGTATGACTTATACATCCGGTTACCCAATCCAGGCAAGAGGCAACCGTTATAATAGGTTCAGCTTGCACCAGTGCACAACATCTGCTTTACAGTACCCAAGTAGACTCTGGATAGGAACCCTTGCAATAAAGTAATTTTGCTTTCATTAACTCCAAAACAGTTCCCATCAGCTGATATTCAGTCACAAATAACAAATAGTTAATATGTGAGCCATCGGAGTTCCTTGCATGTAGTACTTTTTGGTGTATTGGGGTTATTTTGTGACTGGATTGAATATTTTTCTTTTTCTGAAATATACCTATCATAAGGTAATCCCAACAGCTGATTACCCCTCTGTTCCAGAAAATGCTGTTTCTGCTCATTCCCCATCAACTTCTTTTTTAAAACAATATTCTTGGAGTTAAGGAAGGGTTAAATCATAAAAGAAAGGCTTGCTAACATCAATGGCTACTGATTTATGACAAGAGCACTTTCAGTCAATTATTGTCTGAAAGACTGAACGCACCCCCTGGGGTTTGGCATTCAGTCATACAAAGTGTCTGGCTCATATTCCAGAATCGACCATTAATTATGATGACCACAGGTGGCAATCCATGTATATCTTAGCTTTTCCTGGAAAAATGTGCGTCATGAGAACTATTAGAGGTAAAAGTCCACTGTTGGGAGAATAAGGAGAAAAATACTGCCAACTTGAATGACCCTTTTAAGTAACTACTTCAAACTCTTTGATTTGAAATAAGAAAACTCAGGGGAGTGATACCAACAAGCACACACATCTGGTATATACCAGCCTCAAGTCTAGGACCCAGTCCTCTCTACCCTAGGTCAGGTGTTCTCAGCCCTGGGGGCACATTAGAATGACCTTTGGTGCTTTTTAAAAATAATAATTCTTGGTTTATACCCACAAAAATTCTGATTTAATTTTTATCTCAGGCGGAGCCTAAAAGGGGTGTTTCTTAAAAGGCCCCAGTTAATTCCAATGTAGCTTCTCCATTGGTATTTTTGTTTGTACCAACAGGAGAAATGTTTCTCTTCTCTTTGGATGAGAAACAGTTTGTTCTTATTTTGAGATATGCTTGCTCTGGACATGTGGGTCATGTGTAACATATTTCTCTTTGCATCTTGGCTGCTAGGGATCTTAAAGTCAGGTGTGCGGGGAATACGCTGTACTGGCATGGTCCTCCAAGACATCCAGTCTCTTCTTATTCATTTCTGTGGCACTACCTTTTCTACCTTTTGCTTTTTTTTCACACTTGTTTGCATTATTTATTATTTTACTGTTACATGATTTCTTGGAAGGTAAATTTGGAGAACTTGGGACATCACAAAAAATCAGGAAATAGATACCTAACAATGGAGAAGAAAACATAGAAGTAAAAGCTATTAGAGTTCATAAGAAAGACATTTAGAATGTCTCTATAGATTTTGTTTGGAATTCCACAAGCCCTATAATAGACAAAAATAAAAATAAAAAAGAGGCAAGAGCACGTGTGCAATGGGAATGCTGGGCTAAGTATTATAAGTCAGTGGGAAAAGAAGAAACAAGAGTTGGAAAGTAGCCCAGCTGGTATGGCTCAGTGGTTGAGCATTGACCTATGAACCAGGAGGTCACCATTCCATTCCTGGTCAGGGCACATGCCGGGTTTGCTGGCTCCATTCCCAGTGGAGGGGAGAGAGCATGCTGGAGGCAGTGGATCAATTATTCTCTCTTATGTTTCCATCTCTATCTCCCTTTCCCTTCCTCTCTCTAAAATAAAAAATAAAAGAAAATCTATATTAAAAAATAATTGGAAAGCAGAAGGCATGAAAGTTTAGTAGGGAAAAGAAGAAAAGTAGGGAAAGAGAATGTTGTGTGAGTTTTGGATTATTCCAGGTAATCACAATCCAGCATCTCAACAAAGTAATTGCACCAACTTTATCTTTCTTATTTTCTGGCAACCTCATATGGAGTTCATTCCACATCAATAATTCTAATCTACAAAGTGCCAATACTTTCAATGGCTATCAGACCTGTTTCTGTACCATTTATAATTACGGGGTTTAAAATTTTACATGAAACCATTTTAGATGTCTGCCTAAATGCACTTTGGGTTAGAAACTATTGTGATGGTTTCGGTGATGGCTATTTTATGTTACCATCAATAGAACAACGTTCCTGATATGAAAATCTGGGGAGGTATATGTGATGCGGTTGTAATAATATGGTTATCAGGAGTAAAGCGAAGGCTGGGTAATATAGCATGCCATTTATACAGCTCTGTTAATTTAACATTCTCCAAGTCTGTTTCCACTGATCAGTGAGGGAAGGAACTAGCTTAGACTCATGTCCAGTAAGGTCTGAGTAACGTGGAAAGGTGCTTGTCAGTCAATCACAGCTGGGAGCCAGGCAGTGGCCAGGATGGGTGTGGCCACTGCCAGGGCATGAAACCTGAATATTTAAACTTCTAAACAAAAGAGCATTCTCTCAGGCACCCGCCCAGTGGACTCCTTCTCTTGCCTGTTGCCGGGGCTCCTGTGACACCTGTTGCAGGGGCATGCTCCACTGCGCCCACATGTGGGACTCCACGTGGACTAATGGACTTTAATGAGCTTGGATACTGAACTATACCCGACTGCAATATGGAAGAAAAACTCTGGACACTGCCCAGCTTTTGGCTCTGCTGGAACCCCAGCTGCACCTCTTTCAGGATTGGCTTAAGGAGCAGGGGACTGTGGAACCGGAGGATTGTAAATGCATGCAAATAAAGCCTTCCTCCACACCTCATTCTCCAGTGGGAGCTTCTGAAAATTCTTATTTCAGCCGTACCCCCAGAACCTCCCTCTCAGGAGCAACAGGGAATTTGATTATCTGGTAACATCTATCTACACTAATAAAAGAGAAACATGCAAATTACTGTCATTCTGCTACACCCAACAGCCAATCAGAGTGAGTATGCAAATTAACCTGAAAAGATGGCGGCAGCCCTGCCCCCAGCCGCTCCTGGCCTGTGGGGGTCAGAGAAGTCAGGCGCCAGCGCCTGAGGCTGGCTGCAGCCAGGGAGACCAAGAAGCCATCTGCCCCATGATCCCAGGCCTCGGAAAGCAGCAGAAGCCTCACGTCCGCCTGCCCCACATCCTGGGGGAGACGGAGAAACCGGGCCCCAGCGCCTGAGGCTGGGTGCAGCCCGGGAGATGAAGAAGCCGCCTGCCCCATGATCCCTGGCTGTAGCCAGCCAGAGAAGTCACCCACACTGCATCCCAAGGAAGATGGAGAAGCTGCCCGCCTGCGGTCCAGGCGCCAGTGCCTGAGGCTGGCTAAAGCCTGGTAGATGGAGAAGCCGCCCACCTCACAGTCCTGGGCACCAGTACCTGAGGCTGGCTGTGGCTCAGGAGACGAAGAAGCCACCCACCCCGCAGTCCCAGGAGCCAGCACTTGTAGCTGCAGCCCAGGCGAAGCCACCTGACCACCATCCCCTATGGCTGCAGCCAGCCTGGGTGCCTATGGCTGATCAGAGGGAGAGAAGCCCGGATCCCTGGTGCCTGTGGTCGGCTGGAGGAGGGAATCCTGGGTCCCTGATGCCGGCTGAGGCAGAGGTGGTTAGGGGCAATCAGGCTGGCAGGCAGAAGCAGTTAGGGGCAATCAGGCAGGCAGGTGAATGGTTAGGAGCCAGCAGTTCTGGATTTTGTGAGGGATGTCCGACTGCTGGTTAGCCCCTGAGGGGTCCCAGATTGGAGAGGGTGCAGGCCGGGCTGAGGGACTCCCTTTGCCCCCAAACCCCCGTGCACGAATTTCATGCACCGGGCCACTAGTCTATATATAAAAGGCTAAGTGACTGACCATCCATCCATCAACTGTCCAACCGACCAGCCAGTACATATGACAAGCACTGGCAATTTAAAAACAAAGGTTGACTCACACATGCGCCATACATATAAAGGTCTCAGAATAGATATTATTGAACTCCCCTGTGAAATGATTTGTAATGGATCTATTTTTTTTTTTTTTTGTAATGGATCTATTTTTGAAGCTACCTTTGGAAATACTATATCTATAGATAATATTAAAAATATATTTAAACATGAGATTCTTTGTCCCAAAAATGAGCATGTTCATAAGTTAAATGAAGAAATTTTGGATATACTTGATGGAGATTTTCACACCTATCTGAATGATGATTTCATCGATTCAATGGATGATGCCGAAAACGAAAATTTTCCCATCGAATTTCTTAATAGTATTACTACTTCGGTAATGTCGTGTCATAAATTAAAATTGAAAGTAGGTGCAATCATCATGCTACTGAGAAATCTTAATAGTAATTGGGGTCTTTATAATGGTACTAGATTTATTATCCAAAGATTGTGACCCAGCATTATCAAAGCTGAAGTATTAATAGGATCTGCAGAAGGAGATGTTGTTCTGATTCCAAGAATTGGTTTGTCCCCATCTGACACTGGCCTCCCATTTAAATTAATTCAAAGACAGTTTCCCATGATGCCAGCATTTGCGATGACTATTAATAAATCACAAGGACAAACTCTAGACAGAGTAGGAATATTCCTACCTGGAACCCGTTTTCGGGCATGGTCAGTTATATGTTGCTTTCTCTTGAGTTCGAAGAGCATGTGATGTTAAAGTTAAATTTGTAAATACTTCATCCGAAGGGAAATTAGTCAAGCACTCTAAAAGTGTTTTTACTCTTAATGCGGTATACAGGGAGATATTAGAATAAGTTTAATCACTTTATCAGTCATTGTTTGTATAAATGTTGTTTTTATAACATGTTTTTGTTATTTTTATATCATGTTTTTGTTGTTTTTATGTCATGTTTTCATTTGCTATATCATGTCTTTGTTGTTATATCATATTGTTATTGTTTATTTATTAATCAATTCATATATTATTTTCACATACAGTTTACTAATTTTCTTTCATCTCTGACACTTCTAATATAAACAGTGAATAGTGATATTAAAATATTTCTTCTAATTAATTTTCTTTCAATGTGCACGAATCCGTGCACCGGGCCACTATCAGAATATGTTTCTTTGAAACCAGAATGTGGACAATTCATTCCATTTCATCCCATTGTTTTATTATTGTAGATTTTAGGAAAACCAAACAGAATTAAATTATTGTGTGGTCTACTAAATGTATACATTTTAATAAACTTTCATATGGTTCAATTTATCAACATTAACAGTCTCAGTGAAAACCTTACATTGATTCAATATGGAAATAAAATTGCTCCGCATCAAAGACCTAGAAAAAGGTTTCAAACTGATTCTATATTTTTAAAAAACAACAACAACAGACTGGTATTTTAAAAATTACGGCTCACATTTATACTAATTTTGTGACTTTTAAGTCAGCAATAGTTTCAAAGGCCCTATTATACGTGATGTTTGAATTTTAAATGAAAATAAAAGTGATGGCTTAGTTCAGTACTCTCCGCCTGGCAGCAAAGGGTGTTTGGCACATTAGTATGTGCTCATGAAAATGTTACAGAATGAACAAAGGTAAGCTTTGAGAGAGCAAAGCAATACTAAAGAAAGGTAAAATTAATTTTAAAAAATAAATACGAGTAAGTACTAGGATGTTTGTATTTGGCTTCTGAAATTAAAAGTCTTGAAAAATTTTAGAAGAAATGCCAAATTTCCTAAAATTGAGTTAAATGAGAAAACAGAAACATTAACAATTGGACTAATTCTTCATAAAATATATAATATATCAAAACAAAATGTTTCATCAAATACATCATTATGATCTTTCACAATATCAGGACTGGATTATAATTGTTTTAATAACTCACTTTTACACAATTTATACTTTTTACTTCCCATAAATACCCCCAACTGGGCTTTACAACAATCCTATGAGAAAGACCTATAATTTAATATTAAGGAATCTAAGGCCTAGAATTAAGAAACCTTGTGGTTAAGTTTGGTCTGCTCTAGGTTTGGGGTTTTGTATAGTAATCTTTCTTCTAATTACTGGAAAAATGGTTCTGGTCACACTGACTTCATAATGGAGATTTTTATAATACACAGTATAAATACATCTAGTGTAAAATAGAAATATATCTAATATAACTTCTATAGCAAAAAACAAAATACATCTGTAATATTTGAATTGGAAAAAAAAAAAAGGAGGAAAGCCTTCTGAAGTGTTCCTTCTCTGTTCGGATTAGAGTTTTAGGAAAGTCTCCAAAGACCCAGTAAGAAAGGAAGAAAGGGACCCTGCTGGCCAGACAGAACAATAAACCGAAGGCGAGGGAGTGATGGAAAGGGTGAGACACATCATGTACATACGGCCTCTTTCAATGACAGACCTTTCCAATGGAAGTCCTATTGAATTCGAACTCATGTAACTAGGTGGCTGTTACATGCTTCAGGTAGACTATGAAAGGGAAACTGAAGAAGTGCATCCCTACAGAAAATTAGATGAGACATAGCATTATGCCTGCATTTTTTGATAAAATAAACACTATCAGAGAACACACTTTGCATTTCATCCCATGGGGAAATAGGCCCTATATCTCCCTGAAGGGCAATAGTAACTAACACAGGGGAGCTCCTTTTAACATAGGAAAGGTAAAAAAGGGTGCATTTTAGGAGCTTCCTAACATAAAAATCTGTAAAGAAGAAATGCAAGTAGACCTAATTTGGGCAACAGTTCCCATTCCTGGTTTTGCCACACAATTTCCAGAAGGGATTTTTAATTTGCTTTAAGTGGGCTTATTTACCAGGAAACAATTTTAAAAAGAGAATGTTGTAAAATGGAGGACAAAGAAGGTGTTGCAATTTTGTAAAATTTGTAAGTAACTGTCTCCTAGGAACAATGGTCTTGTTGGCCATACTTGTTTTTCATCTTAATTAATAGCATTCATATGAGAAGAGCCTTGCTATATATAAGATCTTATTATTATGTTATTAGTACTAAAATAAAGAAGATACAGTACAAATGAAAAACAGTATCTATTAGTCTTGTACCACCTTAGTTAATTAGTAAAACATTCATGCATTTTATAAAATATTCATAGTAGGTAATATCTATAGTTCTGGGAATAAGTACATGTATTAAATGTGTAAAACATTAGGCATTTGCTATATACCAAACTGACACTGAAAAAGTAAAAATGTCAAGGACCATAAATCCCTGTATGAACACCTTTAATCATTCACTAAAAAAGAATGGTAATGCAGTATCCAGAGAATACCTTTGTATATCAGATTCAATGTTCCTTATGAGTCATTTCACATATTTTTCAAGTGTTGAATAGGCATGCATTAGGAAGAAAAGCAGACAAAGAGGACATACAAATGTTCTGTAATTCACTGTGTACTTTATCCAAAGTAGGATGAAATGGGAAATTCTGTCTCAGTAGTCACATTCTTTCATATTAAAAGCCTCTCATATTTCTCAATTATTTAAATCCCACCTGTCACTTTGACCCCCTTAATTTCTAAAAAAACATTCTCTAGACCCTAAATCACATACATGTTTCTGTTTTACAAGTAAAGGGCATCCATAGATTGAATTGGGAAGTAGTGATACCATTGTAATTAACTTAGTTTTTAATATCAGGAAAGAAAAAATATATATATCAGGAAAGGAGCAAAGGGAAGACCAAATATTATAGGCATGTCATTTGGACAACTTCATCAAGAAGCTAAAGTGTTACATTCTCCAGAAAGCCGCACAGTCCACTCCCCTGAAGATCGCTGGGGGAAGAGACTGGGCAGAGAGGGACTGGAATCATGCCCAGGAAAGTTGGGGTGACTTTGAGAGGCTACTTGCAGATCAGCCACACCTGGGAACAGGCCTTTGGGCAGAATGGGTGCGGAGACTTGAGATATTTAATCCCCTAATCAAAGGAATTTGCTGCCTGGGTTGATCTCTTGGTCTCTCTTGGTTGAGTCTTAGCTTCCAGTGCTCTCAGGCTCCTGCTCCCCTGCATATGCCCACATGGCCTATGGCCATGTGGACCCCACACACAATGAACTAATGGCCAGTAATTAGCCTGATGCTGAACAGGACCCAGCTGTAACATGTACCAGAAATTCTGGACACCGGCTTTGCTTCTAGCTCTACTGAAGTCCCAACTATACTTCTTCCAAAACTGTTATAGGGAAATGGGACATTGGAACCCCCAGGGAGGTAATTCCATGCAAATAAAAATCACTCATCCTCTCATGCAAGTCTCAAAAAATTCTTTTTATCGAGATACCATAAGAACACCATCCCCAGCCGGAACCGGTTTGGCTCAGTGGATAGAGCGTCGGCCTGCGGACTGAAGGGTCCCGGGTTCGATTCCGGTCAAGGGCATGTACCTTGGTTGCGGGCACATCCCCGGTGGGAGGTGTGCAGGAGGCAGCTGATCGATGTTTCTCTCTCATCGATGTTTCTAGCTCTCTATCCCTCTCCCTTCCTCTCTGTGAAATATCAATAAAATATATTTAAAAAAAAAAAAAAGAACACCATCCCCAGCACCAGTGGAGAAAGGGATATCCACTTCCACTAATAACAGAAGGAGTGTTCATAGATTTTCAGATTTCCCATCATCTTTGATATGGTACACGAAACAACAGGGGAAATTAAAGTTTTGTTAAATTAGACATTCATTAGTCTCCCTAACTCGTTTTAAAGGGAAAATCTATTACACACCACAGTAAAATGCAATGATGATAGTAAAAAAATATCCACCCCAACATGTATTGCATGATGACTGCCTGCCCAAAACTCTCTTTGGATGGCTGTCTAAATGTTAGTAGCAAACTCCAAAGGGATAGAATTCTTTAGGAACTTATGATTTGATCTGAACGAGATCATTATAAATGAAGTATTTCTCTAGTAAAATTTTTAGTTTTCTTCCAAGTATTATGAATTAATTATTTTTACCTTGTCAGAATTTTTTGTTCTTTTCTCATACATGATTGGGATGTTGAGGTATTTTAGGCACCTCATTTAGTATCACAGATGCTCAAGAGTCTTAATTAAGAAAAAAAATATGATTTCTTAATAACAAGAAAAGGCTGTTCATGCCTAAAATAATAGGATATCTTACTCCACTAAATTATCATCCACACTACAGTTTATACTATAGGTTAGAGCATAGAGTAGTAGGCTATATGAAGAAAACCTTTTGAAGTTTCAGTGATGCATTCAGATGTGCATCCTATAATTTTAAAATCCAGGAATAAGTAACAGGAATCTTTTATGGATAAAGACTAAGAGAAACATTAATGCAAACTAGTGCAGCTCAAAGTGAAATTACTACTTGATGGTTACTATATTATTTTTATAGGATATAAAATATACTTGTACAATGAATGAAAAGTCTTCCTAAAGTGTTTGGAAAGTCACTTCAATGACATTCCTCAAATTTCAGAAGAGATGATATATCTGTCAATAAAATGACACCAATATCATATTTTATAAGGATTTTATATTAACACGTGCTTTTGAAGGATGACATTAGATGATCTTAATATCTATAATCAGAAAGTCTTTTGCTCAACTTGCAAGGCAATAAGTTTAAGAATTAATTTTGTCTGCTATAAAGCTGGCTTGCCTTTAATCTTCAGATTTAATGGGTCTCTTTTTGCTGACTGTTTTACGCAGGTAATTGAGGAAACAGTCCACGTTCCATTTCAGTCAACATAAAATGACATTGAAACGTCTTCAAATGTTTCCAGGAAATTCATGCAAATCAGTCTCTGTTTTATTTGATGCTGAATAAAGGCAGAAATCCCTGTATTTAATAGTGTTTCCTCAGATTCTATGTAATGAAGCTACATGCTCATGATAACTCACTTTGCTAATGAAGATGTTGCAAAATTAAGCACATATAAAATGCATTTAAATTAATATGGGGATAAATGATGATTTATACACTAGAGAATATCACACATGCCATATGTTCTTTCCTCCAAATAAAATTTCTCAGTGTCATTTTGAAGCCAAATTCCTAACAAAAACAAAACAAACCAAAACAAACAAAACAGAATGACTGTCATTGATTTGCTCTGATGGGCATCTTGACTCAGGCTTTCTGCCATTATCTATGTCAATGGAAATCTTGAAAAATCATCTGCTCGGTACATTTTGTAAAGAGCCCAAAAAATAAGCACGGAACATCAGAAACCGGCAAATGACCCTATCCAAAATAGATCCTTCCAGGAATCTTTGCGACGGCTCACATTTAGAAGCAGCAGTGGTTACATTAAGGACTTATCAAAAGGTTCCAATTCTGAAATGCTTTCAATGCTTGTGGATAACTGGCAACTTCTTCCTCTTTCATTAAAAGTACTCTTCCAGAAAAGCCTGTTTCAGTCAAAACAAACTACCACTTAAGAGCAGGTGTTTTTTTGTTTTTTTTTCCATAAACATTTTCATAAAGTAAATAGTAAAGCTTTTTTTCGTTTTTGTTTTGTTTCTTCCTCTTTTCTGATAAGAAGTGAAAGTCTAGTTTGGTAAGGAAAAACCTGTGATTTTGGCTTTCTTTTTTAAGTGTATTCTTTCACGGTTCTGAAATTGTTATATAGGTGCCCAGAGGCCAGAGGAAGCATTTTTATACATACAAAGTAGACAAGCAATGTAGAAAGATGCTCCAATGGACCATTTCTCTGCTCTCCTCATCTAGCCCACAGTGCTTTATTTATTTTCTAAGTGTTACAGTTCATGTGAAAAAGCGTCTTATACCATTGTTTTTAGACTTAGCATTCTTTTTTATTTTATTTTTTCAAAATTTGAAAATAGGATGCTTAAATTTTCTATCAGTCTTTCATTCTTTGCACAGGAAATGATCATTTTTGGAAAAATAAAATGGTTTTATTTTTGCAATTATTCAAATTTACTTATGGTATTTTCTCTAACAGCAGAGATGGGAGTAGGGCAAGAGGAAAGAGTGAGAGGAAGTCCACATCACAAATATAAAACCGTGTATTTACTAGTGTATTTACTAGGATAACAATAACATGCTGTTGGCCACATCCAACCACGTGGTCTGCACTGCTGGAGGGAGAGTCTGTCTCATTTTAAAGTGACCTCTTTGGCCAATGTTCACAGATCTGTTAATGAACTTGAAAGAGTGCTACATCTTTCTTCTTTTTTCTCTTTCTTTCTTTCTTTCTTTCTTTCTTTCTTTCTTTCTTTCTTTCTTTCTTCCTTCCTTCCTTTCCTTCTTCTTTCTCTCTTTCTTTCTCAAAAGGAATAATAACTAAGATAGTGTTTTTGAAAGAATGCAATGACATTCATCTTGGGGCTATTTCACAAATGCCACCTTTTCAATAGCGAAAATTATTTTCTCCTATTTATGGAACACATTTAAAAGCAGAGACCATCCACTATTTATTTTTTGCCCTCATTAGGTATCAGAAGAATGCTTTTGCAGATGAATTACATAGAAATAATTGGGGCCTGGGCCAGTTCTCTTGTGTTTTTGATTTGCAAAAGCACTTCATCCTTCCCCTGCAACCCTCTTCATCCTCTCTCCCCCGGGGAAATGAGCAAGCAATACACAAAGGATAAAACTATCATATCCTTAAACAAATGTCCTTCTCAAAAATATAATATAAAGCAGACTTAGAAAGTCTGCTGCTGTAATGACTTCATGTTTTGCTGATCATGGTCTTTTCTTCTGAAAGGCTTTTTAGTGGTCCCCAGTGAAAAGTTGAGATCAGCATTTAAATGCGGGTCTATCTTTTTAACATACTTTAAACCTTCAGAAGTCATTCTGTCTCAGTGGCTTTGAGAATTTATAAGCATATCTAGGATGTTAAAAATACCGCCCATGTCTTTTTTTTTTTTTTTTCCAAATTACATGGATTGGAATTTGTATTGTTTTCTCCCCCTTTGTGATGTGAAAGAAACATATAGAATAAGATTTGCTCAAGACCATTTCTTTGTGTGAAGCAGCTCTCCCCAGGCAGTTAGAGACCAATTATAGGAATTTCCTATAGTCTTTGGATTTTAAAAGCTGACTTGCATTCCCTCCTTTCCTAGGTAAACAGCAGCAGGCACATGGGCAATGAGACAGGAAAACGTAATTATGTTGTTCCTTGCTGTATGCAATAACCAGCATTCTCTTTAGAATGCCTATATGAGTTTTAATCTTAAATGAAAAGATTATGGGGAAAAGAAGCCAACATTCTCTTTAAAATAACCACTTTTCTGAATCAATCAACATAGGCATTTGCATTTAAAACTTAGCATTTCTTGATTCAGTCATAGTGCTCTTCCATGTGCTTTGAAGTCCTTTTCTACACTCTTCACACCTGGCATAAGACACTTTTATTTACCATTAAATGCCTGAAGTAAACTGATCAAGATCCGGAAGTTTCATGTTCTCAAGATCTGGGTCTACGTGTTAAATTGCAAAAACACAGTCACTGAAAACTGTCCAAGGTCGAATATAATAAATAGAAAAGTTCCTCTGATCTTTAAAAAAATGTATTGTATGAAGTTTTTTTTTTTTATTCCTCTGATGTAAAACTACTGTGAACCTTGTTACTTCTAATCAAGAATGGAGTCATCCAATGAAACAAATTCTTATTGAGCATGTACTACAAAGCTGCAGCTAGCATAGGGCAAGTGAGGTACCTCTGAGGTACTTTAAGGAGGTTTTCACCCTCACATTGGTGCTTGAACCGGAGCACCCAGGGCCCTGTTCCTAGCTATACGGTTCTGATAACTCTCCACTATATTTATGGAGTAACTATGTGCCAACAATGCTGCTAGGTCTTTTGAAGGACTATAAAGGTGGATAATTATGTGGAAGAAGTGCTAAGACAGACCTGTCCTCCCAGAGTTTGTGATCGTTAAAAACGTACCTATCAGTACAAAAACAGCAGGCGTGACTGAGCAAGAATGTGGGCTCCTGATGCTGACTGCCTCAGCTGGAATCGTGCTGTCATACCTGACATGTTATTTTTAATATTTCTAAGACTCATTATATTTGTGAAGTGTATATAATAAGAGTGCCCACTCTAAAGGTAGGATGAGAATTCAATGAGATATTTTAATCACAGTACCCAGCACACTGTTAGGACCTGATAAATGTGTGTGATTATAATTATCATCATCAAAATTTTTTACAAGAAAGGAAAGAAACAAACCTGGACCAAACATCTACTTTCATACAAAACAAAGTATCACTAAATGGAAAACCAAACTATAAATATTAATGGCCAAACATTTTTTATATTCTTATGATTATTTGTTACTCTAAGATCACAAAGAAATTGCAATTTCTACTTCCATGAAGAAAAATTACTTTAAAAGCTTTTACTTCTATAAAGAAATCTAAGGTTATTAACTTTAAAACTAGGTAATGACAGTTGTAATAAAATGCATTTGTATATTGCTTGAATTTTAAAAACTCTGCTTTTAACTAAATACTTTCATACAAAATAACATATTAATCTGTACAAAGGCCCTGCATAAAGTTTATCCCTGTGGTATTGAGAAGAAACTAAGGCGTAAGGTTATAGAGCTTCTAAGTGACAGGAATATCTGATATTCAATGCCTAATAAGGATCATATGTAGGCAAGAATATCTTCAGTCCATGTTTTAATGATAAAACAATTTTAATTTTAATCAGAACCGAATGTCCAATGAATTGCTTTCCATAATAAGTCAAAAAATTATAACAGAGATTGTTTCATTTAGTTAACCATATTTTGACTACATTAGAAAGTAAAAAGGATGTATAACTAAGATATCTTGAACAATGTTAATTAGAAATATAATCATTGGATTCTTATTGATTCCAATGGCCTCATGTTGCTCCCCCACACTTGGTTTTGCTAAATCAATAAGTATAATTTATTTAAGTCATGTGATTCTTAACCACAATCCATCTAAATGAATACCTGTAATTATATCAAAGAGTGAGAATAATAATTTATAAATAAATAGAGGACTATGACTAATGCACAATTGTTTTTAATTAAAACACACACACACGCCAAAACCGGTTTGGCTAAGTGGATAGAGCGTCAGCCTGCGGACTGAAAGGTCCCAGGTTCAATTCCGGTCAAGGGCATGTAACTTGGTTGCGGGCACATCCCCAGCAGGAGGTGTGCAAGAGGCAACTGATCGATGTTTCTCTCTCATCGATGTTTCTGACTATCTATCCCTCTTCCTTCCTCTCTGTAAAAAAATCAATAAAATATATTTAAACACACACACACACAAAAAAAAAACAAAACAAAACAAAACAAAACAAAACAAAAAAAACACAACACTGGAAAACAGAGTAACTAGAATGCCCTTTGAAACACAGGCATGCAGTGCTGCCTGCTCACCTAACAGCACCCCTGGAAGACTGCTTGCTTCTACTGCACAACTATTTGCAAGCAGAGGAGTGGATCTCCTTTAATCCAACCTACTGGCTACAACCAGATTGACCTTTTTATTTCACCAAATTTAAATGTTACTTTTCCCTTCCTAAGACCTTCCATTTGCTCCTCACTGTCCACCTAATCTATGAAGAAGCTGAATTGGACATTGATCACGTATGATTTCTTTCTTACACTGCCTTGTCTTCTGCCCTCACCTATTTTAATTCAGAAAAGTTCAGTAAAGAGACCATCTTCTTCTTGAGGGTCCCTTTGGACATTCTACTCAAAACAATCCCTTTCATGAATAGCTAGACAGAGCTCCTTTTTTGTTTATTGTCATCACCTTTGTGGGTTTTATCTTTGTGTTATCTTGAAATATGGTCATCTAGTGCCGTGTCTTTTCTGCTACCAGAGACAAACTGCTGATAAGCAAGTTTTTTCACTTTGATGTTTCCCCACTGCAGCTCAATGTAATACTTTGCATATAGCAGATGACCAAGAAAAGCCTTGAAGAAAAAAAATAATATTTCTTCCCCTTTAGAGATATTAATGTTTAATGTAGTAAGAGAACATGACCTTATTGCCTCCCTTCCTTGCCGTTTCTCTTTGCAGGTTGCTAGGTGTGGGTACAGGCGGCTGAGCAATACAAAGGGAACAGGGTCAGGTTCTTCTGGGGAACCAAGAGCTGCAACTTCTTTGATGACTTGCTTGAAAGAAATGGGCATGATTCGAACTTAGGTCGGAGACCTAAGAGGGAGCACTGCATTCTAAAATCTTATGATGTTAGAACTAGAAGACCCCATCTGGTCCAATGACCTCATTTCACACAGCGACTAACAATAGGGAATATTTCTCTTCTAGAAGCTGGGAAAGCTTTTTGCTCAATACTTAGAGGAAGAAAAACATTTATATTTTCAATCGACCGAAACTGAGGCAAATAAGGAGGATAAAAATATCATAAATAAAAAAGGAGGAAAATATTGTTAAGCTCAGGGACTTTAGGCTTTGAATGTCTTTCTTGTAAAGCCCTCAGGAAGTGAAAAACCATGGTAGAGCTGCAGGGCCAGATCCACTCACTTTGGGACCAGACTCATTTTTAAGGCACCACGTCCCAGATGCTCTAAGGTTTTCTGTATCATCATGGTGCCTGAAACGATAATTCTTTCGTTGCAAGATGATGTGAATGAATTAAAAGATTTTTAAGGATATGTTTTTTCACTTCTTAAACACTCATCCCAAATGACATGAGAGAAATTGTAATATTTCACAAATTCCCCCAAATTGCATCTTCTTATAAATAAAGAACGCAGAAGACATTTTTGTGTTAGACTTGTTTTTACATTGAATGAAAGCACAAGCTGCCTTTTGGAAGTGAGAACGTTCTATACCCCCCGAAGAAACCTCTATGTTTCACTGTTGATGGGAAACAGAACTCTGCCAAGCCGTGAACTAATGAATTAGAATTTGGCAGCACTCCATGCCTGATACAATTTAGTTCAAATTTATGAAATCTACTTCTTCCAGAAATCTACTTGTGCCTAAGGCCTCTCTGTTCTTTTCGGCGTAAAAAGCATGACATTGCTAGACTTCTGGTTTTACCTCATTGATGAAGAAGAAATTATGAACAACATATTCTTTCTAAAGTAAACCTCTGAACATTTATTCAGTTTTGCAATGACAACAGTAAATCAGTTGAAATCAGCATCTAAACAAATACTTTTAAAACTCTGAGGAAATGAAATCCCCTTAGACTTGACAGAGTTAAGCATCTAAAAAAAACAAACAAAAAAACAACAAAAAAAAAACAAAAACAAAAAAAAACCTGCCACCTCAAAATGATTGACATCCTTTTGGAAAGGAAGGAATACCAGCTCTGTTCAAAGCCATGTTGTCCTGTTTTATAGTCTTAAAACAAAAGTAGCACCTCCCCCTACCGCCCCCCCCCCCAAAAAAAAAGCTTTCAATTGATCAATGTGAAAAAATATCATTAACATTGCTTTCAAACTCACTATATTTGGGGAAACCACTTTCAAAATAATACTCAAAAAATGAGAATGAGAAAGATGAAAAAGTTTTACATTTTAAATACTTAGGAGGAATAAATCTAGGATGTTAGAGGACTGAGGCTCAGATCTCAAGGAAGCGGTGCCTTCTTTGTAAATGCACGTATGTAAGTGATTCAGGTCAGCCCTGTTCCACCTTCTACACTCCAGTGCAGCATTCCAGATCCTTCCCCAACTGGCTCTAGTCCAGGGGTGGCCAAACTTTTTGACTCGAGGGCCACAATGGGTTCTTAAACTGGACCAGAGGGCCGGAACAAAAGCATGGATGGAGTGTTTGTGTGAACTAATATAAATTCAAAGTAAAGGAGCGGAGGGGAGAGCAAGAGAACCCTCCGCTCTTTCGGCTCCGCGGGCCGGATAGAACAGCCAAACGGGCCGGATCCAGCCCGCGGGCCATAGTTTGCCCACGGCTGCCTAGTCACTGCCACCGGGACCTGCCCTGCTGTCTCACCTCTTGGCTTTTTGGCCATGCTGTCTCTCCCCTGGGGGCCCGCATGGCCGTGCCACCTAGCACAACCTTCTTTTGTAAACCTCCCTTCTCTAACATAATTAGTTACCCCTTCCACATATTTAAACATGTATACATTTTGGCACATCTCACAACATACTTAACAACTTGTTTAAACATACCTTCTGTTTGTAAAATTGTGAGCTTTTCACCTATAAAAGCTGTGTCATTTTCATCCTTCTATACTTTGAAATGTCTTGCACATTTAGGGCATTCCATATGTGTTGATGGAAGTCATACAATTAAGTAGGTTACGTGGGGGGAAACGTATATAAACCCGTTAATATCTACTCCCTTTGCTTACCCAGAGGTTTTTTTCTCTGATGCTTTTATCTGTAGTGACTGAAGATTTGCCATTTTCTGAAAAAAATATACTTACAGCATAATAGGCACTGCTGTAAAAGTTATTTTACCCTGAATCATCAAAGGGAATCATTTTGCATGGGTGACAAAAGCAATACCAGTCTCATTTGGCCTGGTTGTGACCTTAGAATTAAAAGACAATGCATATATACACTTTGGCATCTTGCTCAAGATATAGATTGTTTTATGCAATTAATTTAAAAAATAGTGTGTTGAATTGAAACAAATGTAAGGAAGAAGAGGATAAATATTAATAGACACTTCAAATGACAAAAAGTCCTCCTTACATAAGACATAAAAATAAATGTTTAAAATAACCCACCACCTGTTTAGAAAATATGCAAGAAAGAGATACTACCTTGTTTTGGTAACTTATGTTGTGTGAAGAAACATTATCTTATAATTACTTCTTTTTGCCTAATTTTCATTACATTCTTTTAATATTTGTCTTTTGTCAAAAGGGTTTGAGTTTCTATATATACAATTTTTAATTTTGTACATTGGTATCCCATTCCAGCTTTTCAGATATTTCACAATTTCTCACAGGTTGTTTGTTTTTTTGTTTGTTTGTTTGTTTGTTTAACTCATATCAGTTATTTTTCAGGAGCAAACCCTCTGCCTGGAACTGAACGCAATAGGCCAGAAGGCTCAAGTAATTCCAGTATCATTTCTAAATCTTACAGGTTTTTCAGAGATAGTTCAATGCTTCCAGCTTTCCTAATATTTTTAAATCTGGTATAAGGCGTTGGTTTCATGAATACTTGATGTTACTGTATTAGAAGCGAGAGCACTACATAAGCATGGGAAGATTTTCAAATGGGAAAGAGGGGATTAGAAAACAAAATCTATTTATGTTGGAATTTGCTCATCATGCTAAGTAGTAATTACCAAACGTATGGAAAACAAATGTCCTTATATTCTTTTAACAATGGAGGATATGTTAGATGTATGGTGTGTTCCATCAGGTGATTTCATTTTTTAGTCATCTTCTCTCCCAGTCCCAGGGGCAGTCTCCTCTTTCCCTCTGTATTTACTAAGGAATTACTCACTGTTGACAGACGCTAGATACCCTAGAGGAGATATCCAGAACACTAAGAACTGTACAAAGAGAAGAAAAACATTGGACTCACTCTAAAATAACCAACAAGGAGGTCGTTTTGTGGGAATAAAAACAGCAATAGCAATCTATTCTGTCTTTTGCTTAGGTGTCCAATTTCTATCCCCACCTTAACCCTCACTGGAATAGTAGCACACCTAGTAGGCCTGCACTTGCTTCAGAGCTCTTTGGCTTGTTCTTCTTCCTGCCTAGAATGTACACCTCCCTGATTTTCATATGGCTGGCCAATTTTATGCTTCAAGCCTCACCTCAAACACTGAGAGATGCAACTAGCCTCCATAGTAATGCCCCTTGCCCCTTCAGAGTATTTAACATTCTCTGATACTGTTTTATTTTTTCTGTTTATTTCTGGTTTTGCTTTATAAAATAAGTTGTTTATCTTCCATGTTATCCCCTGTATCCTTGGTACTTAGATCAATGCCTGACATAAATTGAATACATATTAATTGACTGACTGAATGAAGAATCACACTCCTTTCTGAATATTAATATATTTTAACTACATCATATCTATTGTCTTTATATCTGTCCTTACCTCAACATTTTATATATATCTCACCTAGGCCTCTTATCACTTCCAATATTGCTTTAATTTAAAATTTTCTCCATGAAACTAAAAATTTCTTGACAGGTGGGTTTTCTTTTATTCATTTTTGAAATATCCATGCCTTTAAGACATACATATAATAAGTGCTCAAATAGTATTATTTGAATGAATAGATGTAAATTATATTAATGGTAAACTTAAGAGTGATTATTTCTATTTTACACAGGTCTTTAAAAATGTTCAGTTTTCTAAAAGTCTCTGAAATGGCATCTATA
Source organism: Plecotus auritus (assembly GCF_963455305.1). Taxonomy (NCBI): domain Eukaryota; kingdom Metazoa; phylum Chordata; class Mammalia; order Chiroptera; family Vespertilionidae; genus Plecotus; species Plecotus auritus. The sequence continues at coordinate 71,982,319 of NC_137772.1, read as the reverse complement.
TGATTCTAGTCCTGGCCTACACTATGGATAAACTCTACTACTCTCAACCTAATGCAATAATCTGCAAAAGTAATTCCAAATAATTTATTTTATTCAATAAAAACTGGGTAACCTGACCAGTATTGGCTCAGTGCTTGATCTGAACCATGAACCAGGAGGTCACAGTGTGATTCCCAGTCAGGGCACATGCCCGGATTTGGGTTTGGTCCCCAGTAGGGGCTATGCAGGAGGCAGCTGATCAATGCTTCTCTCCCATCATTGATGTTCCTATCCCTCTCTCCCTCTCCCATCCTCTCTCTGAAATCAATAAACCATTTTCTTTTAATGGGTAGGAAATAAAACGTGCCATGTGAGATAATGGAATAGTAATATAATTAGGAATGTGGTCAATTTTTAGCCATAATATTTACTAAAAGATATTTCTCTGATGATCAGAAGGGACTCTAGCAGAAGGTAACCTTAAAACTAATGCAGAAACAGACCCAGATTTTTGGAAAGTTGAAAACTTGAGACTGAAACCTTAATGGGCATCAACATTTCTTCATTGCCAGCATAATTCTTTCACTCTGGGCTCTGGCAGGAAAATCAGACAACCTGGGGGTTGACATTAATTAAAAACATGAAATCATAAAGCATCTGTGGTGAGTATAGATGCCAAATGAGATGAAGCAATTTTAAAAGTAAACTTATTACAAAGGTAACTGAATGTCAGAATCTTGTTTTTCTTAAATAACAAGAATTCCAACATCTTTCTGTAACACAACATACAGTATACACATTCTTATAATTTTTTATTATATTTTTTATTGATTTTGGAGAGGGAGAGAGATAGAAACATCAATGATGAGCAAGAATCATTGATTGGCTGCCTCCTGCATGCTCTGCACTGGGGATCTAGCCAGCAACTTGGGCATGTGCCCTGACCAGGAATTGAACCGTGACCTCTCGTTCATAGGTCCATGTTCAATCAATGAGCCACACTGATGGCCACACTCTTATAATTGACATAATTGTTATCATTAGACCTTTCACTGTTCCCAAGAGACATTGTAAGGGTATGAGTATTAGTGCTTATTTTAGGCCCAAAGAAAATAAATATGTCTGCTTCTTCATTTAGCTTCACACAATATAAGTTAATAAAATGTCAGTTTGTTTCCATATATCTTTGCTTGAATGTGTACATAGCTCACAAACTGAGAGCAGAAATTAAAAGTGTTGACTTTCTTCTTCACTGTTTTTTATCCCAATGGATGAAAGTCCTAATGCACAGCTACAAAATAAATACTTTTTTGTTATAGGCTCACCCTTTATGATATATGGTAAGTGGGATTTTCCTTCTATGGTGTTCTTACTATATTTATCTAATTGTAGGGACACTGAATGAATGGCCTAGCCAAAAGTTGCACAAGCTACCACGTTGAAATTACACTAATATATTTCCTATCAGCAAGAGGCAACAACATCTCCATGTAGTAAAAAATAATATCAGAATTCCAAAAGAGCGAAGGTGTCACTCTATTCATGGACAGTAAGACAGACACTGGCCCAGTGACACTATCTTTAATCTTCAAAAGAACCATAAAAGGAAATGTTGTCATTACTATCTTACAAATGAAGAAATTAAAAGTGGGCAAAAGAGATTTCTTCAAGATCACAAAACTGGGAATTGTTGGAAGGAAGGGAGAGAAAGAAGCCAGTGATCAACTGTCCTGACTGGCTGAGACATGGGCCTTTTGGCCCAACCGGGTCAGTCGTGGCAAAGGGTAAGAGTGGGAACCCCTATGCAGAGGTATAAGCAGAGGCATGACAAAGAATTCAGAATTTATTTTAAAGGGAAGTTTGTTGCCAAAATGTTTTAACACAGGAATGACATGACCTGACTCGAGGCCAGTGTGGTATGTTACATCGGGCATACTACTGACTTACTTGGCTTTTCACAATGCTTCTCAAAATCAAATGGATTTTACAAAAGGAAAAGTAATAGGATGATTTCTTGGACCTCGAATAGGAAATAACAGTCAGAGAAACCAGACTCAGCAATATATTTCTTAGAGAATTGAGAATAAAAAAATTAAAAATATATTATTTTACTGATGGCCAGTTGGATAAAAAAGCTGTGGGACATTTAAACTATGGGATACTATAGAGCTATAAAAAAGACAGCAGGGATGGACCTAGAAAATATTATGCTAAGTGAAGTAAGCCAATCTGAGAAAGAAAAATATCATGATCTCACTTATTTGTGGAATCTAATGAACAAAATGAATTGACCAACAAACTAAGACCTGAAGCATGGAAGCATGGAAGACTGACATACCCATGTGGGGTGGGGAGATGAAGAGAAATAAACCAAAGAACTTATATACTTACTAGAGGCCCAGTGCACAAAATTCGTGCACTCAGTGGGGCGTCCCTCAGCCTGGCCTGTACCCTTTCGCAGTCCGGGAGCCCTCGGGAGATGTCCGACTGACAGCTTAGGCCCAAAAGCAGGCCTAAGCCATCAGTCAGACAGCCTTAGTGCTCCCGCCACAGCTGCTGCACTCACCAGCCCTGAGCCTAGCTTCTGGATGAGCGGCGCTCCCCCTGTGGGAGTGCACTGACCACCAGGGTACAGCTCTTGCATTGAGCATCTGTCCCCTGGTGGTCGGTGTGCATCATAGCAACTGGTCGTTCCATGGTTCAGTCGATTTGCATATTAGCCTTTTATTATATAGGATATGCATAGCCCAGGGACACAGGCAATAGGATAGTGAAGACCTGGGAGGGGTGGGGAGGGGCTGGGATGAGGGGAGTTTGGGGGGGATAGGAGATATCTGTAATATTATCAACAATAAAAAATTTAAAAAGAAAATATATATTATTTTAGATTTGCAAATAATCTAAACATTTTCATTGAAATCTTTAATATAACTATAGAACTGACTGAAGGGACAGGTGGTGAATAATTTCTTGTTTAACAAAAGGCAACATATTTCTTAGAGAATTGATTCATTAGGCAATTGACTTTAGAAAAAAAGTTCATTCAAGAAGAAAATAAACCTACATTGAAGTAATGTAACACTTAGTGCAAAGGAAACACATACTGTAATAATAAACCAGCTTTGTAGCAAAAAATATTTTCCTTTTGTCTGAAAGTATGCTTTGTGAGCTTCCTTTTTCCTTTTTTTTGTACATTTGCTACATTTTTTTTCTACATTTTTGTACATTTGCTAGAACTCTAAGGGCTTCTTTGCAACTGTACAAATGAATCACCTCCTGATTTGAACTTCTTCTCCTGTTTCTTCCCCTGTTGAAATTCTCCAGCTCAGATACATTGAGAAGGGTTTCCTTGGAGGAACATCACTGCCATCTTGAAAATCCTGACTTCACTGAGATTTGTGATTCATTTATCTTCAACCTTCAAGACTTCAAACAAATAAATCATCAACCACAACAGCAACAAAATGAAAAAAATAAAATAATAAAATTAAAAATACAGGTTTCCCTTGCTATCTGAAAGTGGAACATTCTTGTGAAAGCTTCCATAAGCCAAAATGGCATAAAGTAAAGACACAATTACCATTTATTTGTGTGGAAAGGCATCTTTGAGTGTTCCCAGGCCCCCAAAATAACCTACCAAATCATACCAAATGATACATAAAACCTAAAATAACACTAAAAAATAGAAAGCAGTGCCTCTCTCACTGCTCAGATTGAGTGCTGCCTCTGTAATGACTGCTGCAAAACCAATGCTGAACGCTATTTTTGCTTTTTCCTTTTTGTTATTAAAAGCAAAAACCCTCTTTAGATTTCTTTTGGTTAGCAAAGACAGGGAGTAATGGAGGTCTTTCGTAAAAGCTAAGTGGTATAACAGGAATTTTCCAAAAGCAAGGGGATACCTCTAGCATTTTATGTGAATCTGTTACTGCAATATCATGAGCCATGAACATTATTTAGGATCTCTGTAAAGAAAGGGTACTTAGCTCACAGGCACCTAAGAAAACCATTTGTCCTCCTGAGTCAGATTCTAGATTCCCTCTGAACATTCATGCAACACCAAGTACAACTGAATTCCCACACCCTTCGAGTTATGTGGTTAGGAGCCAGTTTGTGGAACAGTGGAACAATTTTCCTAGTCACATATATTGTAAGCATCTCTGAAACCCTGGTACCATGGGGAAATTTATCTGAAATTTCAGATAATCTAAGTAGAACAACAACAGCAAATGAAGTAGGCAGGGAGATTCTTGGGAAGAGTACTTGTCCTGGGTGTTTTTCATCACACCTTCAGATCACAGTACAGTTAATGGAATAAAATGATTGAATAATCTGGGTATCCGGAGGAAACCATTCCCCATTCCCTTTCTGATTGCAGTGTGAGCCAGAATTGTTAGACAATTCTCTGTAATTTTACTTTAGCTATAAATTCTGTCCAAATACAGGGAAACACTCATAGAAAAACAAAGCATAAGCAAACAGGCGAACCTCCCAGTTAATGAAACGCCTTGTGAGGATTGCAATCAATAACAGTATAATCTGTGTTCATAAATAAGAGTACAGTCTCAGAAGAGTGCAGGGCGGTGATGAATTATTCAGGATGTCTGCTTTGCTGCCATTCTGCTGCTTCCAGGCTTAAAGCGCTTTAGTGACAGAAACACCTGGCTCGACACCCACCTACTTTAGTCTCCTCCAAATAGTTAAATCCCTTTCTCCCTTCTCGTTCTAAACGTTATGTATCCACGGAGCCCAAGACTCTTCCAGGTCATCTGAGAGTAAGCTCCAAAGACAACTGCTGAACAACGAGAGAATTGGGTCACTTTCTGCAGCTCACAGACCCACATGCAGAGCTATCTTTTATGGTGGGAACTGTTGACTATAGAAAGTACCACCGACAGTGTGTAGAAGACCAGGAACTAACAATAAACACTTTAATTTCTAGGGACTGTCAAGCAGGGTTAATGTGAGTTGGGAGAGGGAATTAGTAGTTAATAAGGGAGAATAATAGAAAATAAAACTCTTTCATCTTGCCAAATGTCTGTAATTTATGCCTCTTTCCATTAGTTTCACAATTAGAGAGCTGTTGTAATAATAGCAACAACACGATTTCTCCAAGGAATACAAAGGGCTTTGCCCTTCTCTGGACTTGGGAAAGTGATAACTGTAATATTTTATGTACAGTCAACAGTGCTTAGAAATTGGTGAGAGCCAAAACTTATTAGCTGGCAGTCTAAGCATTTTGTTCAAGTCAGCCTACTTAAATGACCCTAGAAATAGAGATTTTGCCATATCTTCTGGGAAGCAATTATAAAGCCAATAATTTTTAGTGTTATTAATTTTTCATATTCAGGCTAAATTTTCCTTGGCTTTATTCCTTCTATTTATTCATACTTACTGGCCTATATAACTATCCTAAATAATGCACATTTGCACAAAACTAACATTTTAGATTATAACATTTGATAAAATAGAAACATATACCAGTCTTTGTCAAATTGAATTGCAGTTCAAATTTTATAACCCATGGACACAGAAGACAGTGCAATGAAGGCCTAGAGTGGGTGGGAGCAGGGTAGAGGGGGTCAATGGGGGGAAGGGGGACACCTGTAATACTTTCAATAATAAAGATAAATTAAAATTAAAATCAAAGTATCTCAAAATACATGTTAAATTTTAAGGCATCCAACTCTTGAAGGCTTCTCTCAAAAACTTCAGTTTCAAAATGTTGGTTGCTTAAAGTGGACTAGCTATATTCTCTGAGAAATTTTGATGTGAAATATTTTTATTAAAGTTCACCTAACGAATACCACAAGCAGTGTTGACTTCCAATTGCTGAACTTCTAACTCACAGAACAACCATCAAAAGCCTTTCCTATCTGATCACCAGAAGAAATGTTCACAGAAGAAGGTCAGCAGTGTTTGACCTAGTTCCTGGCCTGCAGGAGTCTGCATCAGAAAATAAAATTGGCCATACTTCAATGCCCTCTTCTAAAACTCCCTGGTGAGCGGAGAAGAGAGGGTGCTTCAGAGTCTTTAACATCTTTCTTCACATCAGAGAGAAAGGGAAACTGATGGAGCACCCCCTAGAGATTACTGTTTAAGTAATAATGTATTCAGAAAAAGAGAACTGTTGAATATACAAGTACTCGCACTATTCTGAACTGAGAAAACAGCACTTGGTTCCAGGCCACTGAAACGGACAAGATTCCTTACGTGTGTCAATAACTTTAGTAGTGATATTTAGAAAAGTTATCAAGAAAATATAGGCAAAACCGTGCATGCACTTTTGTAATCCTTGATTGCTCTCCTGTCTTCCCACATCAGGCTCATGGTGCAGAGTAGCCAAGACAAGGAGTCTCTTACCATATTGAAATAGTAACGCTTTTAGGTTCAGCATATAAAATCAGAGAAGTAACCAACTCTGGGCTTTCAAATATATGATTAAAGCAGCAGCAACACAATATGCCTAAATGATAATCAGAAGGAATCAAATATAAAGAGGTTCACACAGATCTAACTCAGCCCCCATAAATAAAAAAAAAAAATGTGGAAGTCAAGACTGTCACTTTCACTAATTGTTCATCATTTCTTTGGAATCAATCTATTTTTATCATTTAATATCATGGTATTATAAAATATTCTTTTTAAAAATTGTATTGTGTAGGGACATATCTACCCTCTTAACAGCTTTTTTGAGGATACAATACAGTATTGTTATCATTGGGCAAAATGTTATAGAGATCAGCTACACTGCATTGGTTCATAAATTTATCAGTCCTCAGGGGAAAGGAATCAAGCTATGTTCAAAGTATAATATGTAGTGAAAGGAACTAAAAGCCATATTTAAATATGTACATAATACAGAACCTTGAACAGTGCTTTCAGGAGATACTTTAATCTCATTTGTCAAACACAGTTATTAAAATTATCCTTTCTCTGTGCTCTAACGTTTCCATATTAAATTTGCTTCTCTGTCATATTCCAAGCATTTAAAATTCCAGTACAGCTTTTCTGTAACAAGGTCATATCAAAACCATTAAACTTCCTAACTTCAAATCATGGTAACAATTTATTTTATCTTGTAGAAAGACATTCAGATAGTAATTATAATTTCTGGTTTTAGTTAGTAATATGCCAAAGCAGACCAAAAAAATTTTTATTTTTATTCTCAAACTTGTTGTGCCAAGTAACTGAATTTAAACACTGGGTAATATTTTGCAAATATATATCTTCACTTTAAGTATACCATTCTTTAAGTCATAATGAGGAATTTACATTATTATTTTTATTATAAATAGGAAACCTATAAAAAAAAATTAGGTCCAGACTTATTTACTGGTGAACTGAAACAAGACCATTGCAATAAAGAGAAGCATAATGACAACTTACAGGACTTTTAAGTAAAAGGTTAAAAGCGGGTCCTGAATTGTGTGAAGAAAATAAATGACACAATTTTTCCTTACCTTATTATAAAACTCATTAGCTAAAAGTTGAAAGGACTTAGTTTTTTAAAAAGTTAGTCAACTAAAACTTAATTGTGTGCTTTGATATCTTCTAGTCATTGTCCAAATGCATGGGCATTTGCACATAAAGCAGTCATAATGCATCTCCAAGTTCATTTTTTGTTATTCTCATTTCCTCTATAAACGTTTTTATTTTTGTTATTTCTGCCCCTTTTAAATAACATAGGTCTCTATGTCAGTTAAAATATTTGAAAATATATAACAAGTTTAGTATAGAAAAATGCAATAATCAGCAGCAGTTATTAAGAAGAACCAATATGGAACTCTGGCTTCCAAACTCCCAGGATGCTTGCGGATAGCCTGCCCTCCACTCTGGCTCTTCTCCATTGCTGCACGGGTGGGGCTCGTACTTTCTCTTAGGCCTTTGACCAGATTGCTCTGTAAGTATCTGGCTTCCTCTTGTCATTCTGGTCTGTTCATTTCTTTACTCCTCAGATATTCTCTGGTCACACTTTACACATAGGCACTTTTGCCTCCCTGTCCCTATACTGTCCTTTTCTAACTCATCATTTTGTTTTGTGTTTCTAGGACACTACCCCTGTGGAAATTATCTTACAAATTAATTTATTTACCTGTTGACTATACACCTCAATGAAAGCCCCAACAGGCAGAGACCTTGACCATCTTGTTGATAGCAGCCATATGGAACGTAAAACAGGGCCCTAGCAAAATGTAGGTACTTGATAAGGTAACACTGTGTTTTACACCCCACATAAATGTATTTTAAAATGAAATCAGTTATAATCCTATCACTGAGAAATAAATAAATTATGTTAATTCTTTTGGTATTATTTATTTCTATCACTTCTTTTCTTCTTTTTAATATATTTTTATTAGTTTCAGAGAGAAAGGGAGAGGGATAGAGAGATAAAAAACATCATTGATGAGAGAGAATCATTGATTGGCTGCCTCCTGCATGCCCCCTACTGGGGATTGAGCCACAACCCAGGCATGTGCCCTTGACCAGAATGGAACTCAGGATCCTTCAGTCCCCAGGCCGATGTTCTATCCACTGAGCCAAACCAGCTAGGGCTCACTTTATTTTTTTCATTAGTAAACTGTGGTAATGAATAAGAAAAAGTTTGGGCTAGTTAAATACTAAGCTAAACATTGTATAAGTATTAGAGGCCCAGTGCATGAATTTGTGCATAGGTGGGGTCCCTCAGCCTGGCCACAATTGGGGCCAATCGGGGCCAGCCGGCCAGGGGGAGGGACCAAGAGAGGTTGGCAGGTCATGGGAGGTTGTCGTGGGAGTGTGCTGATCACCAGGGGTCAGCTCCTGCATTGAGCTTCTGCCCCCTGGTGGTCAGTGCACATCATAGCGACCTGTTGTTTGGTCGACTGGTCATAATGGTCACTTAGGCTTTTATATCTATACTAGAGGCCTGGTGCATGAATATTCATGCACTGGAGGGGGGGCCCCTCAGCCCGGCCTGGCCCCTCTTACAGTCCGGGAGCCCTCAGTGGTGGGAGGTGTCACGGCAATCAGGAGCCCCCATCACACTTCTGCTGCTGCCTCAGCCGGCCCTGGTTACCTGAGCATCAGTCAGTGGGGGGTGCAGGAGGACCTGAGGCTCCCAAGGGGACTGAGAAGACTCCAGCAGCAGGTGTGCAGAGCAACCAGCCCTGCCCCCACTGTGGGTGCCACCATCTTGTGATGGTATGACAGTCAATTTGCATATTACCTCTTTATTATATAGGATAATAAAAGCCCAGTGACCTTTACAGTGGAATGACCAAAATGACTGGTTGCTATGACCCTCCAGCTACAGGGACCACCACCAGCACTGCTGCTGAGCCTCAGGACACGGGGGTTGGTTGTGTGGCTGCCGCCAAGGCGCCAGTAAAGAAAAATGAGAAAGTGGCCAGCGTGAGCGGGCAGCTTGAGATGAAGGCTCTGTGGGACTAATGCAATCAGCTGGACACTGAGATGATTATCACCAAAGTTGGCAGGTCAGGGAGCCCCGCTCCCTGCTGCAACCCTCCTCATGTGGTGCCAGTCTTGGGCAGCGGGCTTTGGCCTGATCCACACAAGCAAGACTGAGAAGCATGGTGGGGGGCATGGCCCGGCCACCTGAAGATCCAGATCCTTGGCTTTCTGAGTCCTGGCTCTAGCGACAGCTGCCTGGTGTGCTGGGCTGGAAGGTACTGCTCAGGAGGCCAGGAAGGCGGCAGAGAGAAACCTTGTGGACCTGCCGCCTGACCAGCAGCCCATGACCCGGCACCACCAGAAACGGACCAGCTCAGAGCACAATGAGCTTGGGGGGAAGGCAGCTGCTTATGAGGGGCCTTACCACCAGCCGTCTCCTGGTGGATCCCCTCAAAGGAAACTCGGTCTTTGGTTCCTTAGTTCAGTCTATCCTGGCTAAAGAGGACTGGCTGGGCACATTTTAGGGGAGAATTAAGACTCTTAAACAGTGTGTTCTGTTCTGTGGAGATTGCTACCCAGTTGTCTTAGGCCTAAATTCCAGGTGATTGTGGGGCCTGGCTATGCCACTGGGCCTATGTCTTCCAATTGGCCTGTATTTGTTGTAAGGGCTCAAGGAGAAGAAGGGGAACAAGTTTTTCGATGCAATGGATTTGACTAACAGACAAAGGTGAGTGCCGGGCTGTGTCTAATGCACACACAGAGACACCAGCTCTGAGTCCGCCTGGCAAAAGGGAGCTCAGGGCCTGTTTGCAGAGCCTTCTGGTGGCTTCTGTTTCCTTGCTGAGGTCATCCTCCCTAAGAAGCCTGGGTCCATGCTCAGCTCTAGCTCACTGGGTCTTCTTCAGGCTCCTCCTCCTGGCTGGCCCCACCCCTGATCAGCCCTCCCAATCCTGATGGGGCGGGCCACCCGGACCCCACCTGTGCATGAATTTGTGCACTGGGCCACTAGTATACAGATAGTTATACTTGATAAAATATATATGATTGTCTTTACAAAGTGAAATAATGTAATAAATATTTTTATAACCAGCAATTTTTATTTACCCATGCATTCATAAATATTTTAGAATTCTGAATTTTATAACTGCAGAATGTACCATTATATATTTTATAATAGCAATAGTTAATATTTTGTGGGTTCCTACTTTACTATGTTCTATGTTAAAAACTTAACATTAATTACCTCATTTATGTCCTCAATAACTCTATTATTGTTCCATGTATGACTACCTTAAGGTAAAATTACAGAATAAATGCAGGACAAAGACAACATTTTAATGCTATCTATCTATCTATCTATCTATCTATCATCTATCTATTCTCTCTCTCTCTCTCTCTTTGTGTCCCCCCCCCCAAGTGAGGAGGAGGGGAAGGAGTTATTCCAATTTATATTGTCTTTGGCTTCTTATAAGAATGCCTGCTTTTTGAAACATAAGTTGCTTTTGAATACTTTTTAAATTTATTTTTGAGAGGTGGGTAGGCATTACCAACTTATCTTTTTTTAAAAAATATATTTTATTGATTTTTTACAGAGAGGAAGGGAGAAGGATAGAGAGTTAGAAACATCTATGAGAGAGAAACATCGTACAGATGCCTCCTGAACACCTCCTACTGGGGATGTGCCCGCAACCAAGGTACATGCCCTTGACTGGAATCGAACCTGGGAACTTTCAGTCCACAGGCCGATGCTCTATCCACTGAGCCAAACTGGTTAGGGCTCAACTTATCTTTTTAATATAACTTTGTTTCCTAGTGAATTTGAATAATTTTTCAAGAAGTATTTGTATTTTTTTCACTAGTGTAATAAATCATATTTGAATGACTGGTTTGTTGATTTATGATTACTTCTTAACAGTTTATTATGCTCTGTTAATTAAAGGCTACATAACTCTACCCACTTTTCAGACAATCTATATGTTACAAGTAATGATTTAGTCACATTTAAACCAGTATGATTAATTCGGCTTTCTGAATCTCTTTCTCCTTGAGTGGGAAGTGCTGTAGTATGGGGTCAGTTGGCCTAAATGGTTAAGGCCAGGAGCTTTGCAATAGTTTCCTTTGGGTTTTCCTATCAGCTTGGCATCTGCTGATAATATATAATAATTTTCATACCCATTGTAACTCCCTGGCTCCTTATTCTTCTTTATTCCTCTTTGATACCTTTATGAGCACCTGCCTAAACTAGGATGTCAAATGTTTTCCTCTTCTGTTAGATATGGATAAGTGACATGAGGGCAGAATCTTGATTTAGCTTAGTGCTATATCCCCAAACTCTGATACTTATAGATCAGGCATCCCAAAGATAATTGTGAATGTGTTACTATAATAATTAGCTAGCTAATATTAAGGATAGAAAGAGAGCAAAGGGAAGCCAGACATTATAAGCATGGTCATCTGGTGAAGGAAGCTGCAACTTTACACTCCCCAGGAAACTTCTAGTCCATTCCCTGCAGACCAATGGGGAATGGGTCCAACAAAGGGGAAGAGAGGCACATGCACAGGGAAGTCAAGATGATACAGGGAAGCTTTTGATGTAGCCTTCTAACTCGTTTGCGTTAAGTCAATATCTTTTTCTTTACAAGTGCCCACCTAACCTGGGAACAAAGATCATTGGCTGGAAGGGTTGACCCCAATGCAAGCCTGTGAAAATTTGGAAATACATAATACCCAGACAAAGAATTCCCTCTCCCTTGCTTGCTCTTTTAAAAAATGAATTTATTGATTTCAGAGAGGAAGGGAGAGGGATAGAGAGATAGAAACATCAATAATGAGAGAGAATCATTGATCGGCTGCCTCCTGATGCACACTGGGGATCGAGCTCCCAGCCCAGCATGTGCCCCAACAGGGAATTGAACTGGTTCATAAATCGAAGCTCAACCACTGAGCCATGCTGGTGGGCTCTCTTGCTTGCTCTTGTTTGCTCTTCTGTTCCTATTTCTTGTTTAATCCATGACCTGCATGTGCCTGTGCACCTCCATAACCATGTGGCCTTAGCATCCCCATGGCCCATGGTCATGCAACCCCACACAATGGACTGCAGCTGGGAACACAAGCTAAGCTAACCTGATGCTGGACTGAACTGGACTTTAATGTGGAGCAAAGACTCTGGGCAGTGGCTTTGATCTTAGCCCTGCTGAGGATATAGCTGGACTTCTTTCTCTGCCGGACAGAGGGAGATGGGATCTTGGAGGGAAACTCCCTTAATTTTACATCTTCAATAACACTTTCCATGACACCTCTCGTGGGGCCTTTAGGAAATTCCTGTTCCCACAGGTGGGGACACAGAAGGCATCCCACTTATAACAAATGGACAGAGTCCCAGGATTTGTGGCATCGCTTTGAACTGGAGCCTACTTTCTCTACACTGTGTAACCATGAACAGTCACTTAATCTCTTTGAAAACTCAGGTTCATATTATAAAAATGTATATATTTGAGTATGTACCTATACTATGAATGTAATGAGTCTAAATTATTTGTTTTAGTTTGGTAACACAACATAATTGATATTTTCTGTCATATGTAAATGTCTACTTTATTAGACTCATCTATACAGCATGATCAATAAGGATTTTGTCATTTGCTTTGTTTTGATTGTTTTGTGTGCTGTTCTTTCTGAGCTATACTAGTATTTGATAGTGGTAATAGTAAAAACAAAGTTTCTTTTCTCTATCAGGATTAAAAAATGTATGATGTTGCAATAGAATAGCCTATAATGAGAGGGCAAAGTTCATGTTTATCTCTGACTGCATTTCTGCCTAATAGACTACAACTTTACTATTATTTCTATTATCTGGAAAATACATTTTCTTGGTAAACTAACATTGGAAAAGGTCTTTGCATTGCATTAATATTTGCATAAATTTAGAAAAATGATCACTGAAAAGTAAGGTTTCTTCACACTGTGCCATTAGAAATTAAATTAATTAATTCCAGTTTCTTCACTTAGAACAATACTCTTTCTTATTCTATCTTAAAGTAATACATTCAGAAGAATTCATTATAATTTTGTTATCCTTTGTCCAGTTCAAGTATAAAATATTTAGGTTATATTATTTGACCTCAAATGGGACTATATGTGTTTAATAAAATGGTTAAGAGCAGAAAGAATATAGAGCCAGACTATACAGATTTCAATCTGCTTTTACTATTTAATAACTGCATAGCTGTTGGCAAATTATTTAAGCCTTTTGGTGTTATATTTCCCCTTATTTAAAAATTCATGCATGGGAGGGGGGGGCCTCAGCCTGGCCTGCATCCTCTCACAATCTGGAACCCCTCAGGTAGGGTCCCTAGGGGCCTGGCCTGTGATCAGGGCCTATGGGGGCTTTCCTTCCCCGGGCTGCTGGCAGCTGGCTCCTCCCCTGCCACTGCCACTGCCACAGCTAGCCATCTGTGCGGCACTGCCCCCTCACCCCCCACGCACTCCCTTGCCACCAGTCACCTCCCTCTGCTGGCGATAGGCGTGGGGTGCAATCACTTGGCTGGCCTGGGCCTCCCTCTTTGTGGTGATGGATCGCGGAGCCCCCCCATCGATCGCCCCGCAGAGGGTGGCTTGGGCCTCACTTTGCAGGGTGATCGTGGGGCAATGGCAGGGCCCCATGACCAATTGCATCCCACCCTCCTTGCCTGGCCTGGCGCCAATACGTGTCATAGCGTGGTCGTCCAGAAGGTCATCCAGACGGTCGTTCTGCTGTTCAGTCGATTTGCATATTATGCTTTTATTATTATAAATGAGGAGGATAATAACTATGTTACTTAATAGTGTGGTTTTGAGGATTTAAGATGTGATAAATACAATAAGAACAATATCTGACTTTCATAAGGACTGCATATATAACTCTCTAGTACATAAAGTCAAATTTACAGTTTCATAAGGAGAAAAGCCACTCTTCATCAAGCTTTCACTTAACCATAGAAAAGCTTTTGATGTAGCCTTCTAACTCATTTGCTTTAAGTCAATATCTTTTTCTTTACAAGTGTTGACATTCCCCTGTGGCAGGAAAATCAACATTTTAAGTTACTTGCTTTAAATAACAGACTGAGGCCCAGTTTTGACATCTATCCATTTCCAATTTATTTTCAACCGTCTTTCTTTCAGATAGGCTGAAGTTTCTCAGCCCCATTTCATCTTAATGATTTTTCTTCTCTTCATGATTATGCCATAATGGTATTATTGTGCTACTGAACAGATCAGGCTTAGAACAGATCAGCTGTCTGGAGTTATATTTATAATCCAATTTATTAGCTAAAGTATTAACATTAATGTATAGAGGAATTTAGATTCATATGGAATAGTCAAAAAGCAATACAATATACCCATGGAAAAATGAAAAGGAGACAGAGCTGTCTTCAGAAGCTTGAGGTCACATCCCTGCTATACATGCAGAAATAAATTGCTTGCTTCACGCAATAGATAACAAAAGCTCATATTAAAACTGACAAATACAATGCCAGGAGAGAAGAGAAAATACCGATAAAGGCAACCATGTTGCAGACAACTTCACTAGAAAAATCACTTGTTATCCAAAGCAAGTGGCAATCTGTATTCCCATTTATGACAAGTTGTGACAAAACCTTTATTCTTGCAGCCTTCTTCTAATGTAAAATATCTGATTTGGAAATGATTTCAATATATAATCTCCTTGCTGAGCCTCTGCATCTTATCACTATCTTATATTGCTATAGTTCAAGAACATTGATTCTAAAAGCTGATACAGAAAGTTCATAACCATGGGAAATAAGCAAGGAAGAAGAGGAAATAATGGGGAGAGAAATAGGTCTATACCAAGAATACTAAAAAGGACTTCAGTGACTCTAAAAGGAAGGAATTGAAAATGCAGAAGAAAAAAATACAAAAACAAAGCTAAAAATTGTCAAGCATTGCTCAAGATTCTTTTAAAATTCTATCTTAATCTTGAAACTTTTATTATCTCTAACTTGAATGAGCTCAAAGTCCTCTGAATTTTTACAACACTTTCAAAAATGACTTTTAGGGCACCTTTCATGAGTAAGTCTGGATCATTTTAGTATCCCTAAAGATGTGCCGGAAACCGATCATTGTCCCACTAATAGAGAGATGTGGAAAGGGAATCCGTAAGGCTGGTCAACCTTCATTGCTCTGAAAGGTCAGAGCTAGTTCGCTCACTGTTCAGTTGAAACATTGTTAGCTGAAGCAGCCTCCACCTCTGTTTCTCCTATGTAAATTTCTGTTATTGGAATTTCCTGCCTAAAGATTATGGGCGTATCCCATAGTCTCAATAAAAGGGATAGCAAGGCCAGAGCAGGTGGTAGTCCTCCCACTAGAGGTGGGCTCCCGCCTGGCCCCCAATATTCCCAAATTAATACTTTTCCAAGTCTCTTTTCATTTGCGTGAGGCCTTCTCCAGAACCCAAACCCTGAACCGGAACCCTGAACCACGCGGGACGTGAAAGGGGTTCCCGCAAAGATGAGCAACAGTTCCAATAGATATTTAGTAAATGTTTGTTGAACAAGTAGTTATTAATATATATGTTTTATCCACTCTTCTCTACTCCTCACACTTTCACAGAACATCGTAAGCTCTTGAGGTAGAGAGGATTATCCTATTCACATTGATACACTGGCAGTCATTGCAGAAAAGCAATGATTGTTTATGAATGGAGACCACAGCTATTTTATCACACAGATGATTGTATTTGACATGGAAGCCAAGAATGCAAATATGAAGCAAGAACTATGAAATTATTGAAAATTCAATGTAATTCATAGAGAATCTTAGCAACTCTGTGCTATTGAAAAAAAAAATCCAACAAAGTATCTATGTGTTCTCCTAACAAGTTATTTTTAAATGACACTTTCTATGATTGCATTAATAAAAGCTTCTTTTACTAACCACTTAAGAGATCTTGAGCAAGTGAACTAATCATTTTAGCTCTCATTTTCCTCTTCTATATTTTTGTCCAATTAACTCATTGTTGAAATATGAATTTGATTATTTTTTTCTGCTGTATTTCACTTTGTTGAGTGATAATGCTGACAACACACCCAACTCCCCAAATCTCAGGACTAGATTAAGTATATCCCTACATACTCCCAGAGCATCTGCTATAATCCTGTTCCTCTTTTACATTATTTATTATGTGATTGGCATCTCCCTGTTTATAGGCTGGTCTCTTATACTAGAAGATACACTCTTTGAGGACAATAGCTGTTTTATGTTTTTCAGAGGTATTGGTGCTAAAGCATTGTGAAAACACCAGTTTACTTTTATTCACATTCTTTTGCAAAGTTCTTTTCAGTGTTTTTATTTGAATGTAATGCTTCATTAAGAAAGTTTAAAACTTAGATAGTTATGTATTTTAATGCCCACCATAAAGAAATGGTAACACATAACACTGCTGTAGACAATCCATGACTGTTTGCTTGTGAGTGGAGTAATGATGGTTTTCCTAACATGAAGACCTGCATTTCACATAAGGTTTCAAAATATATTTGCTAAAAATTACTTAAAATTGGGTAAAATCCATGGTAAAAGGATTATTTCTATGCCAAATATGCAGAGTGACTGGAAAGAATGACAAGAGAAGTCTAAAGTGAGAAATACCCTTTGATATGAAAGAGCAAATGGTGCTATGAGAAGTCCTCTTTTAACAATGGAACTTCTGCAATATAATGTCAAAATGTTATAATAATAATGGGGGTACATATTGAAATATATTTATCAAAGGAAGAAATGAGAACTATGGGATATTGTAAAAGCCATATGTAATCATGACTAAGGTAGAAATACCATTCCCACATTCTTCAAACTATTGAAGGGTGATGGCATGAAGTTTGACATCTCCAGTCCCAAGTAACTTATTTCTCCTATAGTAAATATTGCTAACTTATCTCTCCAATGTTAAATATAGCATAACAAAATCCACTTACCATAAACTAGTTCAATATTCTGAGTGATTTTTGTCACTTTTATTTTCATTTTCTTCAAGTATATTTTCTATTAAGTGTATGCACTTCAACCCAAACCATATGTAAAAGACAAAATGAAAATAGAATATCTACATTAAGCAAAAGAAAGCATAAGTATTTACAAATTGCGGTGGAACTTAAAATGAGGGTAACAGTTGATTTTTCTAGCTCAGGGTGGATCTTGGTGTTCTATTCCTATTAACAGCAGAAGACTTTGTGGGTGTTAGGTTGTCACCAATCATTAAAACTGTCAATCTCATCCATTCAATATTGTTTGAAGTTGATATATTTCTTCCATATGTGTCAGAACTGAAACTGAGAGTTCTGAGCCAAATCATTGAGCTGCCTATGATCCCATCCCAAATCTCAGCACCTAAACCTAGGAGAAATTGTAATGGCAGTGATTTATCTTTGGTAATGTGGTTTCATCTCTGCTTTATTACATATCTTAACCAAAACCTTTAATGGTCTAGTCAAGACATTGAAGTAATTATTTCTCAGGATTTAAATCCTGCCTCAATGACTTATTAGTTTTGTGACCTTGGATGTATTACCCGAGGCCACTGAACCTGGATTTCCTCTTCTATAAAGTGATGATTATATTGCTTTCCTACAAATAAGGAAATTGTAGTGGTGATATTACCTTTATAATGTATCTAGAAGCATGATGGACACATTATCTGTCTTCAATAAATGAGAGCAGTGGAACTGATTTCTGTAACAGGCCTCTACTCTTAGCACCCAGTTATCTGCTACAGGTATCTGGATTTCACTGGCTGCTCTAAGAAAATATGAATGTTTCCAAAACACTAAGGGAGCACAATATAAACAGGCAAAGATGAACATTCAAAACTTAAGATCACTACTTACTAGTTTTGTCACATTAGATGAGATCTTGAGCCTCAATTTTATATCTGTAAACTAGGGCTAACTACAAAACCAACAATTGTGTGTGTCAATCTGTTTGAGAAAAACAAAAATGTCCCAAAAACCTCAGCTTTGCTTCCAACATCTGTAATAATACTATTCCAGGCAACCTTGCTGCTTATTTACACATCAGAGGAGACATTGAATCTCAGTTTCTTATCTTGAAATTAAGGCTAACTAGATTACTACAAGCCTGAATTGAGTGTGTTAATCTGTCTGGGGGAGGGGGGCGGGGGGAGTTAAGTAAGCATTAGCTTCTCTTAAAAAATTGCTGTAATGGGACTATTTCTGGCAACCTGGTTGTCCTTCATCTCAAGTGTATGTCAACTATGTCTGGTATGATTGCTCTCACACCCCACCCCTGGCAGAAAGTGCAATTCTTGAAGGCCTGCTTTCCTGCTGAGGCCAGACAGAGCCCTAGAATCATTCTTAATATATCTCTCCAGGCAGCACATACACATTCATAAGACTTGACAGGAAATTTGTAACATCTATCCCCTTCCTATAAAATGAGCAGAAAACTGAAATGACTAAAATGAACAGGCAGTTATAGTAAATAAGTGAAGCTAAATGGAGTAAGATGAAAAATGGCAATAGAGACTTGGCCTCAAGTGATGGGCAGTGGTAGGAACCATTCAAATTTGAGGGAGCCTGCTATCTGTAAAGTGGTAGCTGGGGCTCGATTCTAGAGGATTTTTGTGGACTTTCAAGAATAGGGTTGTATTGCGGGCTCATTCAAATAGTCTAGGGAAGTACACATTTCTTAGTTGTTAAATATTGGCAGCTAATTAAAATTTAAAACACTGAAAGACCAAATAAAATAGATCCATGGTCTGTACTAAGACCTTAGGCAGAAATGCATACCTTTGCAGCCATAAGCAGATAAAATCTAAAAAGCAAAACGTCATTCAAGTTCTTTGCAACTCTGGTCCTCATAGCTCAATAAACTCAAAATAATAATAATAACAATAACAACAATAATAATAAATTTCTGATTAAGAATAAATCAAAGGGAGAGAAATTTAGACCATCATGTCTACCCTATACAGATAGACCAAAAAATTGAAGCAGGAAGTGGGGGGATTGAAAACTATCCATTTTAAGGTTTTCTTTCCATAGTTATCTTGAATAAATAGAATTTGCAATTTGTTTTATAAAAATCCCTGGGAGCAAGTGTGCAGGGTAGAAAATTATATCACCTAACAAGGATAGATATTAAATCTAGCTTTCTGTGAAAAGTAGTAAAGCAGAAAATGTAGGGGTGAACAGTTTAGCCCCTTGAAGGATATATCCTTTAAGATCAGCAAATTATATATATTTTGTCCAGCTGTAACCCTGATTCACAACATGGGGACTCCTGGAGCATCTCTCAGGATTTAGCTCATTTTCCCCGCTGGGGCCTCACAGCTGAAGTTTCACAAGATGGAAAATTCACTTAAGCTACCTGCTCTAGATAAAAGTCTAGAATGATGAACTTAAATCCCAAGAGCCTCTGGTACATACTTCAGTTCAACAGAGAAAAATTTTAACTGTACTTGGAAGAAAATGACCCTGGAAAATCTGTTAGCAAGGCAGTAGGAAATGTGTGCCTGATATGTTTTGAATTTTGAATTCTAAGTACTCTTTATAGGCAGAAAATGCTGTTTTGTGCCTCTAGCTATAAGACAAAAATAAAACTACCCCACCACCCTCCTATCAAGCCATAAACTTCCTCCAAGAGATATATCTGTAGAGTTGCATACATGAATTTTTTGTACTTTTTTGAAGACATTTTTGTACAAAACCAAAAACTAACTCTTTCAACAACTTAAATGACAGGTTTTTCTTGTCAAATGTAGCTCTCCATTAAAGCAGGCAAAAAAAAAAAAAAAATGAGCTATACTTTATAATTAATTTATTCATAATATTTTATTTTTTAGATGGAAGACAAATTAAAAACATCTTTAACATCCCACAGACCATATGGCCTGCATTAAAAACATTGATTATATTAAAATAATAATTAATGGGAAAGTTAAATATCTCTTTTACACACATACGCTTGTATATAAAATATTAATTTTTAAATATACTACCAGAAGGAGATATCTAGATAATAGTTAGCTACATAGATACATACATACATACGTACATATATACATACGTACATACATACATAGGGGTATGGAGGGAGGACAAAAACCCTGACTGGGGGATCACGCCCACAACCTGGACATAGGGGACTATGCTCTAACCAACTGAGTACCCAGGCAAGGCCCACTTATTTATTAATGTCAAATTTATCTTTAAAAAGTCACTGTAATTTTGAAAACAAATTAAGCATCTTTTATGTCAGAAAACTACTTGTTCATTGGTTTGATCTAAACAAAACTAAATGCCTTTGATAAAGAGGCTTTTCCATCATTTGAAAAGTTGCAGGGAAACTTGATTTTGCATACTATATCCAGAGATGGGTACAAGCCAGCATCCTATTATTGGACTCAATGTCTTTAATGATCCTCTAAGATTAGACAATATGGTGCTTCTGCCTGAGAAATTAACAATATTATTCAGAGAAACTAGCCTTTTAATGATTCAAAGTAATTATTATTATTTAAAAAATATTTTTCACCCTAGCTTATTTGGCTCAGTGGATAGAGCATCAGCCTGTGGACTGAGGGGTCCCGGGTTCGATTCTGGTCAAGGGCACATTCCTGGGTTGTGGGCTTGATCCCCATTGGGGGATGTGCAGGAGGCAACCAATCAATGATTCTCTCTCATCATTGATGTTTCTATCTCTCTTTCTGTCTCCCTTCCTCTCTGAAATCAATAAATATATTTTTAAAAAAGTATTTTTCAAAACACCAGAAATAAAGGGGTCTTGATTGGCTTTTACCTACCATAAACCAAGATTCATTATACGTAAATCATCCTGATGGCAAGCTATCTGAACTCTCACACATAAATCACCCTAACTAACCATGAGAGCAGCACATATAGAGCCTAAAATAAACAAGGCTATAAAATGAAAAATATAAAGATTTATCTATCTAGATAAATAGAGATAGCTATTTCTATATATGTACATATATCGATGATATATATTGATTATATATATATATATATATATTATAAATATATTGACATACATACAGATTGGTACCCAGTGTGTATGCATGTGTGTGCGTGTGCTTGTGTGTGTGTGTGTGTGTGTGTGCTTGTGTGTGTGTGTGTGTGTGTGTGCGTGTGTGTGTAGATGGTTATTTGGGGTGAGACCAGCTTTCTACTTCCATATCTCTTGCCACCTAAACCCTCACTTCACATTGCTTAGGGTACCACTGATACCAATGATCCTCCCAACCAAGGATCAGGGAGTGTCCTAAATGAGTGAAAGGGGTCTCATAAATACATTTTCCTTAGTCTAAGAACAAGAATGGAAACTTAATTGTTGCTGGAAAGAGAGTATTTATTCAAATTGGTTACAGATAAAGTACTTACTTCTACAGGTCTCAAATTCACCTAAAACTCCTACCTCCAATCCCATGCCTTAAACTAATTATAAAGAATTATGATAGTACTTCAATAAAATGCCTGCACTAGATCCTAGATTTTAGGAATACACAAATATGCAGACATAGAAACCATGGCTAATGTTTAAACAGCAGACTTAGACTATTCTAACAACAAATTCAGGGAAAGTGTTTTATTTGTTTGTTTCTTTCTTTCTTTCCTGCACAGCAGGAAGATGTTTCCAGCTGATGTGTCTGATTGAACTAGCTGATACGTTTTATTGCTCTCATGAAGACAATGAAACAAATGCCTAATGGGGGAAATTACATGGAATCTTACTTGGAAACAAAGTTGGCCTCTAGCTAGTGAGTGGGTCCAGCTGAGAAAACTAGTTTCAATCCCTTCCAAGGTCTAAAATGTAAAGACAGAAGATGGATATTTCATTAAAAAGGATAAACTCAGAAAGAGCGGTGATGCAGAGAAAGTTAATAAAGGAAGTAGAGAATTATTACCAGCATAAAGCAAATTGCTCAGGGTCCCACAAATCTTTTCAGGTCCAGTCCCCCATGCTTAACCAGATGATCTGCCCTGATCTCTGCACATGCCTCTTGCCCACTCTCTTCATTTATTTTCTCTTCAACAAAAGGCACTTTCAGTTCAATGCTAAAGTTTTTAACTAAAATCATTCTACTATCACAGCATTATTGTTAAAGCATCTTTTGAATGGTTTCCAGAAATAAAACCAAAAAGCAAAAATAAAGAAGAAACTCTATTAGGACTGAAAAACATATTTAGACATGCTTCAACTGACAGCAAGCACTACCTAGCTTCATTTATTCCCGAAATACCAATATTTCTATACCAAGCTAAAATAAATATATATCTATAGTGCAACATTATATAAGAATAGATTATTTCCCACTTTATCTACCCCTTTCTGTCCCATTACACACCTGGTTCTTTTGTGGTGTGGAACTTCTCAATTGTACTATTATAGGCAATGCCTTTTTTTAAGAGCATGTGAGCATACTTTTATCAACCCTCACAAGATACTACTGTGATTTTATTACAAAAAAAAAAAAAGAAAAAAATGCGACACTGATTTGTTGTCAGAGATGAAAGGCAGTACAATTGAGTTACCGTCATAGTTTCTTCACCTCTAAAAATGGGAATAAACACACTTTTTTCATTGGTTGTTATAATAATTAAAGTATCTATTGTTAATAAGGAATATTGTATCCAGTCCATCGTAAGCATTCAATTAAGTGCCTTTATTATTTCTATGAATACTCCTAAGTCATACTAAGCTTCATTACTGAACTACTACTCTCAGAATTCAGACTTGTTTTTTAAATTAAAATTGATGTCTAACCTCCACTCCTAAAATCAGTCCTCTTCTGGTGTTCCCTAGCTCAATAATGGGGAGCAATACCTGCCCATTGCCCAAGCCACATCTGAAGGTCATCTTTGAATCATCCTTTCCATGCAAACACAACATATAATTAGATAGCAAACACTGTTGACTCTAAATATCTCTCAAATCTGCTGTCCTTTTCTTTTTGTCTCACTACCACTGTCTTAGTCTACATATTTTTCTTGAATTCTTACTGCTGCCAACTCCAATTTTCTCTCTCTGTACACTGAGAGAGATCTTGATAAGATCACTAAGATGGGAAAGAAATGTATCATAGAAGTTAAAGGCCAAGCTAAATGAAGTTAGAATTTATTTTTCATTAGCATTGTTGTATGATCTTGAGCAAATTATTTATTTATGTCTCAATTTCTTCAGTTGTAAAATGAGGGCAATTAATATCTTATGTTGGAAGGATTAGATGAGACATTGCAAGCCAATACTGTTCATTCCAACATACAGTACATGTTTCTTACCACTGTTTCTTCTACATTTGATTATGTCAACTCTTCACATTAAAACTTATGGTGGCCGAAACCAGTTTGGCTCAGTGGATAGAGCGTCGGCCTGCGGACTGAAGGGTCCCGGGTTCAATTCTGGTCAAGGGCATGTACCTTGGTTGCGGGCACATCCCCAGTGGGAGTGTGCAGGAGGCAGCTGATAGATGTTTCTCTCTCATTGATGTTTCTAGCTCTCTATCCCTCTCCCTTCCTCTCTGTAAAATATCAATAAAATATATTTTAAAAAAAAACTTATGGTGAGTTTCTACTACAGTTTAAAATAATGTCTATACTTTTAAACTTAGCCTTCATATGGCTTGAGCATTGAATTCTATCCCTTTTGCTCTTAACTTGTTACTTGATGCAATAGCATGCCCAATCTTTTTAGCTGCTCTAGGTGCCATTCTCACTCACCCAGGTCTTTGCACATAGGGCTACATTTTCCTGAATCATCTCCCCTCCATTTTCCCAGTTAAATCCTATTGGATTTAGATGTTTAAATCTCCTCCTAAGTGTGTTAACATTTATTGTATGGTTTTCTGTACCAGACACTGAGTAAAGATTTACAGATATAATTTCATTCTTAAATTCCTCAAAACAACTTCATGAGGGAGAAAAATTTTCTAATAGAGTGAAAATATATACCTTGGTGTAAAACACCTTGGTATTCTATTCTTACCAGAAACACACAATTCAAGGCTTGCTTAATTTTATTCCCACTTCTATTGTGACATACACGACATTTTAAACATAATTGTGCATTTATACCCATGTACCCAATTAAACACAGTTGTGGTACATAGTAATCACACAATACACTTCTGAGCCATGAAGTCATAAGTGGATATATTACTATGTCCCAGGCATTGTAGTGAGTTTGTCTCCTTTATCTCCTATGAGTTAGGTAGTGAATTTTTATTTTGCAGAAGAGAAAACTGAGGTTAGAGAGCAATTAGTTATTTTCCAATGCCCATAGTAATTGTCAGAGGCAGTACTAACTTTCAGAACTGTCAAACAAAAATGTTCATGTAGAAATTTTCTTTATTTAAGCATCTGCATAAATGGTACTTATAATAGGATTATTGGGGTGTAAGTAGGTAAAAGTGCTAAAAGTGCTTGCCACAAGAGTCAGTGTCTATGATTGATCCATAGCAATCTATGCATAGGCCATCAACTAAAGCTTGTTTACTATTCAACTGCTCAATGACTGTGAAGTCGGTTGTAAAAGTAACTAGATTATACCTTAAATAAAGACTACAGGAACTATATCCAAACAAACCAGCTTAAGCAAAAACAGATTTCTAGTGTTAACTTCTGTTTGTTTGGTTTTTACTTTGCATTAATTATAATAATTATTGATATTAAACCTAGTTTTTTTTTTCCTTTTTTCCTTTAATACTCTATTAGAATTAAAGCTAAAATCATCAGGAGACATTTTGTGGTCATTGTTTATAAAGTATATATTTCACTGATAGGTTTTAACCAAGAGTTGATATATTTTAGAGAAACTTCTTTAAAAAAATTAAGCTAGATTAAAACATTTCTTCCCAGTTTCTTGGGTATGTCCCCATTACTTGTCTTGGGAATCTGTTTCTATCATTTATCTTGTAATACCCTATTTCAAAGTTAAGGTTAAGGGGAAGGGGGGGAGTAGAATAGAAAACCAAATAATAATTGCAATACTTACTTGAAACTATGGTTTATCAAAATATTTTAGTCTATGTTTTGTGTACCCAAGAAAACTCTCCTAATTTAGAATCTTTTAAATCTCTAAACTACCAGTTGATATTATAGCTTAGGTTATTTCTATAAAAATAATTATTTGGAAGATTAAATAAATATTTGATTTAAGTATGATACATTGAAAGGCACTTTAACAATCTGTAATACTTCCTAGATTCAGCTTCATCTCTATTGATAGATGCTTTCTGCTTTATTATTTTTAATTAGAGAATGAAAGAATGGATAGGCTTAATGCCTATAAACTTTAACTCACAAACACAATCTGTATGCTGTGTAACTGGCACTAGTTTTCAGGAATATTATTTACAGTTATACCGTTTTATAAGTATTATGATTCAAAGCTTTTATTATCTCCAAATCTGCTGGTGAAGCTCACTGTTGGGTTCTGGTATGACTGACTGAAAGACATGGTTCTGCTATTATCACAGGATTCCTCCAACTCCAAGAGTTTCTTGTATTAAATCAACCCATCACATCATTTACGTCTTTAAGTTCCCTAATTCACTTTTTGGTATTGATTTTTAGATTTTTTGCTTTTGACCTATAAGACTCTGCATGGCCTATACACATTTAAAATAACTATTTGAAATTCCCTGGTTGGTCTTTAGGAGTGAGCTGACTCTGAGATGCTCCAAAGTCTTGTATTATTATGATTACCCTCTAGGCTTTTCTACATATTGCTCTTTTTACCTTCAGAATTAATAGATTGGGAAGATTAGGTCAATTGGCATTTCTGAAGCAGGTCTGAATTAATTTTCTTTGGCTTGTCTTGTTGAATTTCACACTCCCTGAACATTTCTCACTGATAAGTAGATTATGATGCTGGCTCATGTTCAGGGATAGCAACTCAAATGTGTTTATAGAGTTGTATTGTTACCTTTTAGCACCATCAATTGCAGTAAGCCTTACCGTTTATAAAGTTAAAGCTCTTCATTTTAAATTTGTGTCAAGAGGCTAATATAACTGTGATTTTAATTACTAAAAATCAATTTCAAATTAATGGGGAATTTAACAGTGGGAGATGTGTCGGAAGCCAGAAACAGTCAGCTTGGCCTTTACCTTGGGTGTTGTCCTCTGTAAAAGACATTAACATAATGCTTGTTTTCTATATCAGTGGCTTTCAAACTAGGGTCTCCGAAAAGCTTAAGTCAAAAGAGGAACTCCTGGGGATTTATTATTGAAATTTAAGTCATGGTAAATCAAACTTGCAAATAGTGCAAATAAATTTTTTTCAACTTCCTACTTAAAGTAGCTGCATAGAGAGAATAATCATAAAAAGCCACTGGTTCCAGTGTTTAAGAAAACATTTGGTATCATTAAGCAGAGCAATTTCAGGAGAGTTGCAGAGAAAAGTGATATTGCAAGAGGTTTAAGAGAGAGAGAACAGAAAAACAGGTAGATAAAGGACATGTCATTAAAAAAAAAAAATGATTGTGAAATGAATGTGAAGACCACTGCAACACACTGGGGGTTAAAATGATTTTTAAGTTGTTAAGATGGAATAGCATTGAACCTTTATAGTAATATCATCATGGTGGCAATGTAAAGTGAAAATTCCATAAAAATATCTTACAAAGAGTGAAAATAACAGTTGGTGTCAGCTCTGTAAGTGGGTGTAAAATCAGAGAAATGTGGGTTAATTTTGGAAAGATGAAGGGACACTATAATTGAGCTGTATCTTTTAAAGTCACCAAAGGAACGTAGATAGAACTGCCTAAAAATGCAGGACATGAAAAACTACAACAAATTGGAGGAAGAAACCAAAATGGCGGCATAGGTAAACACCTAAACTGCTGCCTCGCACAACAATTTCAAAACTACAACTAAAAGACAAAACGGACATCATCCAGAACCACAAGAAGGCTGGCTGAGTGGAAATTCTACAACTAGAAGGAAAGAGAAAAGCACACTGAGACTCAGAGGAGCTGCGGGAGGCAGAGGTACTGAGGCATGCATGTGCACATGTGAGGAGAGGGCTGGCAACTGAGTACGTGGCTGGCTTTCTCAACTGGGAGGGAGACAAAAGCTCCTGACTTCTCTGAACTCCAGTTCCAGGCGAGACTCTGGGGACCCAGACTCATTCGGGGAGAAACTGGACTGTCAGGAAAGAGAAAAGCACACTGAGACTCAGAGGAACTGTGGAAGGCGAAGGTACTGAGGCGCGCATGTGCACGGAAAGGTCTGGCAACTGAGTACACGGCTGGCTTTCTCAACTGGGAGAGAGACAAAAGCTTCCAATGGCTCTGAACTCCAGTTCCGGGTGAGACTCTGGGGACCCAGACTCATTCGGGGAGAAAATGGACTGTCTGGCAGTGGGTGAAACTCAAGGGCAGCTCTCTCCAGAGGTGCTTGCAGTAATTACCATGGGACACTGAGACCCAGGGGCCTCTTAGGGCAGGGCTGACAGGAAGCCATTGCTGTCTGCTCTGCCCTGAGATTCCGCCCCATCCAAGCTGAGCACAGAGACTTTTGCAAATCTTGTCTCATAAGGGTGTCTCCAGCACAGAAGTTCTCCCAGCGTAGACACAGATGATACTCACAGCCAATTGGCCTGGAGGTCAATTCTTCCCAGTGATACCAACAACAATCAAGGCTTAAGTACAACAAGACTGTGCACACACCCCACAAAGGGGTGCACCAAGAGTGTCCACCTTAGGTAACTGGGAAGGCTGAGCCACTGGGCTCTATAGGACACCTAGCACACAAAGCCAATCTATTCACTCAGGGAAGCAGCCAAAATGCAGAGACACAGAAACAGGTCACAAATGAAAGAAATGGAGGAAAGCAAACTACTGGATATAGAGTTCAAAACCACGGTTATAAGGTTTTTCAAGAATTTTCTAGAAAAGGCTGATAAATTTAGCAAGACCCTCGAGGTTATGAAAAAGGACCAACTAGAAATTAAGCATACACTGAATGAAATAAAAAATAATATACAGAGATCCAACAGCAGACTAGAGGATCGCAAGAATCAAGTCAAAGATTTGAAATACAAACAAGTAAAAAACACCCAACTGGAAAAGCAAAAAGAAAAAAGAATCCAAAAATATGAAGATAGTGTAAGGAGCCTCTGGGACAACTTCAAGCGTACCAACATCCAAATTATGGGGTGCCAGAAGAAGAGAGAGAGTAAGATACTGAAAACCTATTTGAAGAAATAATGACAGAAAACTTTCCCCACCTGGTGAAAGAAATAGACTTACAAGTCCAGGAAGCACAGAGAACCCCAAACAAGAGGAATCCAAAGAGGACCACACCAAGACACATCATAATTAAAATGCCAAGAGCAAAAGACAAAGAGAGAATATTAAAAGCAGCAAGAGAAAAAGTTACCTACAAGGGAGCACCCAAATGATTGTCAGCTGATTTCTCAACAGAAACTATGCAGGCCTGATGGGAGTGGCAAGAAATATTCAAAGTGAGGAACAGCAAGAACCTACAACCAAGATTACTCTACCCAGCAAAGCTATCATTCAGAATTGAAGGTCAGATAAAGAGCTTCACAGATAAGAAAAAGCTAAAGGAGTTCATCACCACCAAACCAGTATTATATGAAATGCTGAAAGGTATTCTTTAAGAAGAGGAAGAAGAAGAAAAAGGTAAAGATAAAAATTATGAACAACAAATACATATCTATCAACAAGTGAATCTAAAAATCAAGTGAATAAAAAATCTGATGAACAGAATAAACTGGTGAATATAATAGAAACAGGGGCATAGAAAGGGAGTGGACTGACAATTCTCGGGGGGAAAGGGGTGTGGGGGGTGCAGGAAGAGACTGGACAAAAATTGTACACCTATGGATGAGGACCGTGGCGGGAGTGGGGCGGGGAGGGCAGAGGGTGGGGTGGGAACCGGGTGGAGGGGAGCTGTGGAGGGGAAAAAGAGGAACAATTGTAATAATCTGAACAATAAAGATTTATTTAAAAATAAATAAATAAATAAATAAACAACAAATTGGATTATTTTTTATTTATCTTTATTGTTGAAAGTATGACAGATGTCCCCTTTGTTTCTCCATTGATCTGCTCCACAGGCTCTTGCCCCTCCCCAGGCCTTCACCACACTATTGTCTGTGTCCATGCATATAAATTATTTGGTTAATCTTTCCTCATCCAGGACACAAACCATATATTCCAATGTTAAGTTCTCTGTCATTTATTTATTTATTTATTTATTTATTTATTTATTTATTTATTTAATATTTATTATAGTGTGGTGTTGAAATACAGTGGTTTTTTATATTTTTATTATTTCTGACAAGAAGAGAGAGGGAGAGAGACATAGAAACATCAATGATGAGAGAGAATCATTGATCGGCTGCCTCCTGCAGACCCCTACTGGCAACCGATCTCGCAACCGCAACCCGGGCATGTGCCCCTGACCAGAATCGAACCTGGGATCCTTCAGTCCATAGGCCGATGCCCTATCCACTAAGCCAAACCAGCCAGGGTAGTTCTCTGTCTTTTAATGCCATCATGAACCCTCATTGGAATTTTACTAGATAATGACTTACTCTTCCAGAAACTGTTTCTTCACTTGGTTTCTAGGACACTCCTGGCCCAAATTTGCCCCTCACCAGATTGACTACTTTTGTGGCTCTCCTCCTCTGTCACTGAATGTGGACTTTTCTCAGAGGATTATCCTGGGATCTCTTCTCTCACATGCTACCTAGATTGCTACCTAGTTATCTAGTTTCAGGGCACTGAGTTGTACAAAGATGAATCCCAAATATATGTCTTCAGATACAGCTTCCCTGCCTCTCAGGACTCATAAATTAAACCACCTCCCTGACATTTCTATTTAGATGTCAAAGGAGCATCTTAAACTTCTCATGCCTAAAACAGAACTCTTAGTTTCCCTCCTAAGTCAACTCCAGCCCAAGGATTTCCCATTTCATTCAAGCCAAAAAGCAAGGAGGTAAGATACAAATTGTCTCTTTCCTCCACAACCCCACATCTCATGAGTGGCCATGTCATCTCAGCCCTACTATATATGTAGTAAATATCCCAAACTCATCATTCTTTACCACCTCCTTGGCTATATACTGTGGTCCAAACTACCATTATCACTATCTTTGTTTTCATTATTTACCTACAAAGTCAGATCACCACATACTAATTGGAATAAATTTTTATATTGTGAGTCAGATTATGCTATCCCTCTGTTGAAAATTTTCATTCACTTTCCTTCCCACTTAGAATACAACCCAAATTGTTGCTGTTTATAATTTAGATAAACTGATCTATGCCAATTCTTCATCTCATCAATATCTCTCAATATGTCAAGAGTAAATTTTTACCACCCAGATTAAGGAACCATAGGTTGAAAGGAGTTGAATAAAGTTCTTCCTGGAGAAGTTAGGAGAATAATAAATTTTATTCTGGGCACTCTCATACTTGTCTCTGTCACTAAGCTTCTCACTGACATCCTTAACTTTCATAGAGTGTTTGGAAGGTGCCATGTTAGGAAGGATTTAAATTCTAAAATTAATCTCCTTTAAATGTCTTGAAAAAGGAAAATGAACATGAAAGAATGTCTCTATTTCCTTAGTGCAGCTTTCTTAGCCAGATGTTGGAAGAAATTAATTGGATTTAATTAACTTATCTGCAGATTTGAATAATGGCTACAACTACTGTTACTACTGTTATATAACCTATGTAAATTATAATAAAACTGTTATTATAATTTATGAAGTACATAGCCCTTCATGTACATTTGAATCTCATTGCAATATATTTCAGAAAATAAGGATCCAAGGTGCAAAAATTGTGCCCCAAACCAGAGAGCAAGCAATCAGCGGGAATAAAATCAAGTTCTACTGATTCTAATTTTTAACTCCTAACTATTAAGAAAAAACAACACAAAGTTAGCATGTCAGATAGAATTTTGGGCAGCGTAGGTAAACATATATATTTTAAAAAGCCTGCTATGAACTAGATCCCTTACAAGTTCCTGCATCCACAATTTGTTTCCTTCCTTTTCTTCTAAATTCAAATATCACCCCAAATATCTCAGATGCTATTTTTATTATGCCCCTCTTGGGCCTTTGTGGTATTGCTAAAGAGGAGTAATTTCAGAGAGGAAGGGGGAGGAAGAGAGAGATAGAAACATCAATGATGAGAGAGAATCATTGATCGGCTGCCTCCTGCATGTCTCCTACTGGGGACTGAGCCTGCAACCCAGGCATGTGACCTTGACCGGAATTGAACCTGGGACCTTTCGTTCACAGGCCAACACTCTATCCACTGAGCCAAACCTGCTAGAGTGAGGCAATCACTTTTAATTACAAAAAATAAATAAAAAAAAATGACTGAAGTTTAAGATAAAAAAGAAATGGTTTAAGCAGTTTGACACATTTTAACTTTTGTAATAAAAGTTTATTGTTATATTTTAAGATAATAAGTAAAAATAAAAATATTTAAGATTAAAATTTAAGATATCAATTTACAGTATTTTTTCATGTATATTTGCAATTCATTCTATGATGCATTGACAATTCCCTTCTTGTTCAAATGCATGGTGTTAATGAGAAAGCTAGTGCCCTAATGCTACATTTGCCTCTTTCTTTTTTTAAAATATTTTATTGATTTTTTACAGAGAGGAAGGGAGAGGGATAGAGAGTTAGAAACATTGATGAGAAAGAAACATCAATAGCTGCCTCCTGCATACCTCCCACTGGGGATGTGCCCGCAACCAAGGTACATGCCCTTGACCGGAATCAAACCTGGGACCTTTCAGTCCTCAGGTCGACGCTCTATCCACTGAGGCAAACCGGTTAGGCCATTTGCCTCTTTCTAAACCACCTACTAATTAGTGTAGTTATCTACATTTTTTATGTTTTATGCCCAGTGAAGAAAGGGAACAGAGACTCTTTTCTTAGTCATTATTTCACAACCACCCAATAAGTGGAAATGTAAGATAAAACTTCCTTTAGGTTGTTGATGGCTGAACATCTTATCAGACAACATAGGGACCACACTGTCAATGAAAATAACACAGCTTCTGTAACAGTAAAAATTGTTAAAATGAAGTTTATAATTAAAAAGGGGGAGAAGGTTTAAGGTCTTTTTTCCTCCACGGATTCTGTACAAATTATGCTGTCTGTCCATCTGATAATTTTACTTGATCCCCATTTAGATCTCTGTGCATTTGTGGAGGTACAGGATTTTTAAACTAAGGCATAGTCAGAGTGAGGGGTGTTGATAAATGGCAAATGATAATTCAATCTTGAAAAATTCACCTCTCATGTTATTGGGCAAAGTAATGGTATTATCTTGGAAAATAAAAACAATGAGATCTGGAAATAGTATATTTTTTACTATTTTCCATTCATATAGTATAAACTTTCCTGATCTGTCAAAAGATGATTCATCCTATAAAACTCATCCTAATGCATTTCTATTTAATCTTCTCAGCTAACTGTATTAATTGCTCCCACAGATTGACTATACTACATAGACAAGACTTTCCTATGGCATTGTCATACCTTCTATGATAATTGTTCACTCAGCTCCTCTGTCTCTTTTACCTAGCAATGTCTTTAAGGACAGTGAATAAATGTTGCATTAATTTCTTGATGCATTAGATTCAGAGAGACTGAAAACTAAAATAAACGGATTGCTTGTAGTTCATTTAAAAAACACACCCACACAACTCAAGATCCTGAACTCTTAAAAGTGCATAGTAAGAGAGCAGATATCATGTTAAGTGTTCTTACCACAAACCATGAACACACACAGACACAGAAAACACCACCACCAAGGACAACTTATGTGATCTCAAAAACACACAAACAATACACTATTTCTGCAGTATAAATTCTACTCTCCTTGCTTAAATTTGGGTATTCCTTTGCCCTGACTAGTTTGCCTCAGGGGATAGAGCGTCGGCCTGTGGACTGAAGGGTCCCAGGTTCGATTCTGGTCAAGGGCATATGCCCAGGTTGCAGGCTTAATCCCCAGTGTGGGGCATGCAGGAGGCAGCCTATTGGTGATTCTCTCTTATCATTGATGTTTCTACTTCTCTCTCCCTCTCCCTTCCTCTCTGAAAGGAATATATATATTTGGGTATTCCTTTATTTTATCTGTTTAATGGGGAATAGTGAAAACTCATCACCAACTTTATATGAACAATATAAAATAACAATTTAAAAACTAAATTCTCTACTTTTTTTGCACAGAATAAAATAAAATACATTAATATGAAGCTAGTGTCATAGTTAGTTACTATTTATAATTAAGGTTCTTAAAATATAGGGTATGTATTACTTTGTGTATTATATAATAAATTCTTATAAAAAGCTTTATAAATCTGAAAATTTCTATACAACCTTATATTTTATCCTGAGAATCCAAAGCATCTCTGATACGTAGTTGAAAATGTATAGCCCCCAAAAAAGCAAATTGGTCATGTTGAAAAACTATTTATTAAACATATTAAGCCTCATAATTAATAATGAGACCTTTAATAAACAAGTTGAAATGGTATTCCTTTCCAAGTTACTTGCCTGAATTAAAAATAGTTAAATGTATAGATGGTTTCAAAGTAAAAAGAAAAAAAAAATAGCTAAAAATGACAGAGGGAGTGTTTATCAATTATATTATACTAGAGGCCCAGTGCACAAAATTCGTGCATGGGAGGGGTATCCCTCAGCCCAGCATGCACCCTCTCCAATCTGGGACCACTGGCTCCTAACTGCTCACCTGCCTGCCTGCCTGATCACCACTAACTGCCTCTGCCTGCCAGCCTAATGCCCCTAACTGCTCCCCTGCTGGCCTGATCGCCCCCAACTGCCCTCCCCTGCTGGCCTAATTGCCCCTAACTGCTCTCCCCTGCTGGCCTGATCACCCCTAACTGTCTCTGCTTCAGCCCCTGCCACCATGGCTTTGTCTGGAAGGATATCTGGAAGATGTCCAGTCTAATTAGCATATTACCCTTTTATTAGTATAGATGAGATGGCTAAAATTAGAACTAGGAGAAGAGAATGAATATAGGTTAAAAGATAATATCTTGGGTGTGATGAGAGAGACCTGATATCATGAATCAGCTTATAGTTGTCTGTGTGGAAAAAAAAAATATATATATATGTGTGTGTGTATATATATATATATATATATATATATATATATATATATATATATATATATTACATGGTGTAAGTGATCACAATAGATAAAATAAATATACATTAAAACAACATACTTCATCATGAACCAAGAAATCGCTACATGTGAACCCAACATAATCTGAAGTTAATAACCCATGAGCAATCATTTGAAAGACTTAATTTGCTCTGGTATTTAATCTACTATTTTTAAGGATTTTCAGCATAATACTGATACCATAGATCTCAAATATGCTGAAAAAAAACCTCTTAGTTTCATGGGGACACTCTACCATTTATATTCTTCAACTGGTTGTAAATATTTTTAATAAAAACGTAAGACTTTCCAAAGGTAAAATTTGTTCTGTTGTACAGAAACGTAATTAAGGTACCAATAAATATGATACAATCTGCTGTTAGAAAGAATTATCCTTTTCATTCTGAATTCTAAGAGTATATACTTAAGTTAACAGTATGGATCCTGACAGGTGAGTGTAATGTTAAAATAATTTATGTTGACTTTCCTTTGGATATGGTGACAATGAAGTTATTATGACCTAATGGTTAATTGAAAAGCATACATTTATTCCAGAGATCAAAAATTTACCTAGGATTAGGAAATATCTACTGCTATCTAATGCATACATCCAAATATTGCTTCTGAAACTTTAATATGCATTCAAATCACCGGGAAATCTTGTTGAAATGCAGGTTCAGTAGGTATGGGATTCTGCATTTCTAACAAGCTCCCAGGTAAATTGGATGTTTCTGGTTCATGGGTGGGCTGCATTTTTAATCAAAAGACCTTAAATATAATTAGGTAAATTCTAATGATCTACCACATGGTGAAAAGATTAGAATAAATAAAGGGAAAAGAAAAAGGAAAGTTATTTTCTGGTGAGAGATAAACTAGATAATAACTCTAATGTGTAATAATAGTTTGATATATTAATGTTTATTTTTAACATATGGGTTTTCTACAAACCCAAAATGAACATACACACTACATTCCCATTAAGTTTCTGACATGGAAAATACTTGGGCTTTATAAGTCTCAGGTGTTAAAGCTCCCCCCCCCCCCCCCCACACACACACATACACAAACAACAACAACAAAACAAAAACACCCAGCATTATAGAGCAAATATATATACATATATATTAAAGCCATTTTATTTTATACATATATGGTATGATTTAAAAAGAACTATGAATAATTTCACTATGAATTTATTAGCATTTTTGTTGTTCATTTGTTTGTTTCAATTTAGGTGGACCCAAGCATTTTTAACATTTTTCCTCAACTGTTCACTACAAATGCAGCAAGCATCTTTCTCCGTACTGTGTTTTATATATAACTATCCCCCATGAGCACTAGAGTTGAACATGATGGTCATGCTGTTTCATGTAGCTCTGAAACACAAACAAAAGAACAAACATACCCCAACGACCTCAAACCTGGAGCCAAGGGAGCTCCCCGGGTTTCACAGTGCCTCTCTGATCCTCCCAATACACAGAAAAACCGCTTTCTTCCGTAACTGCAAACAATCATAACTGTCTTTCCTCCACTCTTGTTGAACCTCTGGGGATAGAGGAAAGGCAGAGCATAGAAATGTGCGCCGAAACATCCTCGGGTGGATTTGATTTACACAGTATGATCTGCTATAACCTGTGAAGACCAGATAATGGCTTTTCTAAGGTATAGTTTCTAGCAGAAGACATTCTAACATCTTTAAATGGTGTACCTATAAAATTCTGCTTTTCGAAAGTGCAACTGATCAAGAAATGCTTTTATTAAACTTCAGCATAGATTTTATACAACTTTATATTTAAGTACCTGTAATCATAAATGTTATCGATGTATATGCCTATTGATTGTAATGAAATTTAGAAAAAACATCTATTTTTATTTTATTGATATGGGCTAAGGGAAAATGCAACTATACCCACAGTAGAATGATTTCAAAGCCTATGTCTTCAGTTAAGTAAGTCAGGTTCAGGAGAAAAATGTAATTTTAAGAATCTCATAAGAAATCATGGTATTAAAACCAACAAGGTAATTTATATGTGACTTCCTAATGTAGTTTAATTTTAAACAGAAGTGGGAAAAATTGTGTCTCATGTTTATCCTGCAAATGTCTATGCATCTATTTGAGATTTCTGACATTACTGATAATACTTTTGTTGATAATAATTTATAAACTTTAATCACTTTGTTATGTCATCCAAACTATACTGGTATTATTATTAAAGAGATCATTTTCTGTCAAAAATACTCAGCCCTTCTATTCCTATCTTCAAAATTTTATCTAAATCTTTCTTGAACCTCCAAATGTAAAGAAAATATAGTGGGGTTTTTTTAAATAAAGGTTTTATGACTTTTATTTTGATAATGCTGTTGTCTATGAAATCTTAAAAATGTATTAAAGGTATTTTTTACTTCAACACTGGTTTATTGATTTAAAAAATAATAATAAAAACATTTTTATTAAACAATTTTATTGAACATGTTGTTGAGTTTATAAACCCAATATTAGTGATCTAGTAAGCAAAATGGAAAAATAATTTTAATCTATTTTCAAGATCCACATACACTGAAATATAAAACAAACATAATAGACATCTTATATGAACATTGGGACTTCACAGAAAATACTTGGAAATTGAAACATGGGCATAAACAATTTATCTTAAAAAGTCACCCTATATGATTACAAAATAGCAGATTATTTATGCACTAGACTTTATGTTTGTCTTATATTGTATTTTCACAAATTATAACTATTTTAGATCTAATCCTATCTGAAATATACATTAAATAATTAACTTGAGCTAGGAAAAATTGAAAATGTATAAAATAGTTTTATATTACTTAAAGCTGACTTTTCCTATTTATGACAGAGTAAATTTGAAAGGCACACTGCAATTAAAGCTAGATTAAAGATAAAAGTTAAGTTTTAGTAAAATGAAATCTGGAATATTTATTTAAAAGAAGATTGGGAAAAGTGCCCTTAATAGCAATCTTGGGGGGGGGGGGGGGTGGGGAGATGTTTTTTAATTGGCAAGGGAGTATGATAACACTAATTCTGTTTTCCTGACATAAATTATTTTTTTTCTAATTGCTGTAAGTTTTTTTTTTTTATCTATCATGAACAAATTTTTTATTTTAATAAAATACTTGAAATCACAGAAAGAAAGAAATATTTGCCCTGGAAATCTTTGATTTTATTGGTGAACAAGAGTCTGGGAAATAAGTTTTACCTTTTAATTTTTACAGTATCTTTCACTGCATCAATATCATCCCATTAAAAAACAGAGAACAAAATATGTCTTAATTGAAAATATTAACTTTTTTTAAAGTTTTTGGATTTCATCACTCCCTTTTTATTTTGCATCTTTTATTTGTTAATCACTATAGTACTAACCATAGAATTTCCTCTGATGATGGATATGTTCTATGTCTACACTGTCCAATAGAGTAGCCACTAGCCATCTCTACATATAAAATCCAATATGAAAGTGTCCCCTCAGAATTCGACTGACCAGGAGTTCGATCACTCGCTATGATGTGTGCTGACCACTAGGGGGTGGCACATAACAAAGGAAGGGCCTGTCCTGCAGCCAGCAGCCTGGGAAGGGAGACCCCGGCCTGCAGCCTGCAGCCGCTAGGGACCCTACCTGTGAATGAATGTCGTGCACTGGGCCTCTAGTAAGTGAATATTGAGTAGCTGAAATATGAATATTGTGACTGAGGTAATACTTTTTTTACATTATTTACTTTAGTTATTTTAAATTGTCACATGTGGCTAGGCTCTACTTTATTGGACAGCATAGTAAATCTAAGGAACTGGTATATAGCTTTGCTATAAATAAAGAAACCAGTCTCAAAAATATTATTCCTCATTAGCCTTAAAAATATATCCATTTAAAAAATGTGCTGTAAGGGAAGGGGAAAGGGGGCAGATTTACTCCCTAAGCGGAGAAGCCATCAGTCTCAAGGCTTGGCAAGATAAAGTTGCCAGGTGCTTCTCATGAATTCTGGGAAGGCCACAACAAAGTAAAGCAAGGGACCTTGAGGATAGTCAGCAGAGGAATTTTGAGACCTAGAGACAGTAGGGTATATAACACCTCCGACTGCACTTCATAAGCCAGATGTTTAGATTTGCTTGCTTCGCTTTTTCAATAAAGGTGCATATTTTAATTGCTTTAATATATTGGTTTTTCACAACGCCAAAATAAATAATAAATAAATAATAAATGTATTAATATATGATCAGGTTGTGATAAGTGCAATGTAAGACAATAATTTAAAAGGACAGATGGCACTGGATGAGTACTGAACAGAGATGTGAATGAAGGAGAAAGTCACATGACAATCTAGAAAAAGACATTTTCATATAAAGATAAGTAACTTCACAAAAGAAAAAGAAGTTACTAAGCTAATACTTCAAAGGAAAAGTAACTTAGGTTTAAGAGAAATGCATGATGTTTTAATTTTTTTATGTAAATACAATTAGTGGTTTTCAACTAATCCACTAAAACCAATATTCTTAAAATAAGATGATCAAAAGTAATACAAATTCAGATACTGTCACAAGGGCACATCAAACATTTATGCCACTCTTGTCAGCAGCATTTATCCACTAAAAGCTTATTTACCAATCTCATTTTGTAAGGCTTACAATAATCAAAAAGTTGTGTGAATGATCAACATAATTTGATGAACAAGAATAAATGGATCTAGAGACAAATGGTAGGGGATGGGAGGTTAGAGAGCAACTAAAGGACTTGTATGCATGCATATTAGCATAACTAATAGATACAGTCACTGGGGCGGTGTGGGCTTGCCCGGGGTGGGAATGGCTGGGGGGGTCAATTGGGGAAAAAGGAGACATATGTAAAACTTTAGACAATAAAAAATAAAAAGTTTTGGGAATGTCTTCATTGAATATTAATATGCAAAGAATCTTGGAAATTCTACTCAAAATTATTTTTATACAGATAAATAACCTGAGGCATAAATTTATCATTTATCTACCATTCAATTCCAATGACTAGGTCCTTCGACATTCAGTCCCACTACTTACTATGGTGATGGCTGGTGCTGTGCCTGCTATCACTAATAGATTAAAATACTCCAGAAAACATTAGGTAGACAGAAAATAAGGCAGGTAAAGACACTAAGTGTGAACACAATATCAGTGTTTGTTGAGTTAGTAAGTTAATGAACGAATGGTAGTAGTACTGATTTTTTTTTAAAATATATTTTTATTGATTTTTTACAGAGAGGAAGAGAGAGGGATAGAAAGTTAGAAACATCGATGAGAGAGAGACATCGATCAGCTGCCTCCTGCACACCTCCTACTGGGGATGTGCCCGCAACCCAGGTACATGTCCTTGACCGGAATCGAACCTGGGACCCTTCAGTCCGCAGGCCGACGCTCTATCCACTGAGCCAAACCGGTTAGGGCGTAGTACTGATTTTTATTTTCCCAATTTGAAACTATCAGACTTCTTTATGTTAATTTACTTAGAATTTGATGCCTTTAGCTAAGAACTGTTTTATTTTATTGTGTCCATAGCAGATTCAACATAGAGAACAGATTGAGCGATTAATGGATGCTTTTTTGAAAGATGAACTATAGAATTGAATAATGTAGTTTCCAAGATAGAACTTTGGATTTTTACTACTTTTAAAATGTTGAATCCAGCATACTGGATGGTCAGAATCCAGTAAAAAACTGTTAACATAAAATGAGTATTTAAATTATAGGTAGGAGAAGTGCGCAAATGCATTAAACAATATAAATATGTCAACAAGTATTTTTCTTTATATGAAACTTTTCTGTAATTTATTTATTTATTTTTAATGTATTATGAGAGAGAGAAAATCCATGTGAGAGAGAAGCATCAATCGGTTGCCTCCAACTTGAGCCCCAACCAGGGATTGAACCTGAAACCTGGTATGTGCCCTGACCAGGAATGGAACCTGCCACCTTTTGGTGCAGGGGACCTAGCTCTGACCTACTGGCCAGGGTAACTTTTCTGTAATTTAAATGATATATTTTAGAATATAGCACAACCTTTTTTTCCTGTCTTCTAGTTGGAATACACACTGCTTTATTAGTGTTCTATGTCCCTTAAATTCTTGATTCTTCCCAGTAATAATTAAACATGTCAAATAAAGGCTAAATTTTTATTTGACCTTCTTATAGATAAGTAGAAAATAGGCAAAGACAGTAAAACTGATAATTTTTATTTTCTATCCTACTTAAAAATGCTGAGAAATGATTGCACATGAAATTCTAAAGGCCTTGGCCTCCATTTTACTCATATGTGATCTCTTAGATTAAATCTCTTAAAGCAATAAAATATATTTTTGATACTTTACTATCCAGTGCTACTTTGGTAAATGCTCTGAAAAGTATACCCTTTTAGAAAAATGATTCATTTTTTGAGCTTTTAATCTGTAGTATAAGCTAAATCCTAAATCCATAAATAACATAAATATATACTCAACACAGTTTTTAACTATTACATTTCTCTGTCTAGAATATAAATTCTTGGAAAATCTACAATACTTGAAAAGTATAAATGTTTTGAAAACAGGTAGGATGTCTTGTTTATTTTGTTGTTCCAGATTCTAGCATACCACAGACTCAAAAAAGTCTTCATAAGTATTTGAATGAATTTAAAGAATGTATTTCTATAACCTACTACTTTGTTCATGCCCTCTACTGCTCATCATCTTGAATTGTTTCCTATTGGCCAAAACTATTGCCAAGATGTCTAAAGAAAACAATATGTAACCTTACAAAAATATTAGGGAGATATACCCAAACTTCAGTTTGAAAACACTGGAAACAGTGGGCACAATGGGAAAGTTATTTTGTGCTCACTATAATTTAACAACACCCTACCACTAGCAGCATCCCTACTTGTCCTGCCTAATAGTATTCTTCTGCATGCTGTCACCTTTCTTTTACCTGCTCTGCCTCTGGCATCTCAACCTGTATTCTCCCTCTTTTTTTCTGATACTTCTCCTTCAAGAAACCATTAGAAAGAAATCAGAAAAAAAGGAGTCTTACTGGAATTGAAAGACCTGCTTCCTATGTGATCCTAGCCATCTTACTACTTTGATTTCCTGTAAAAATTAGGACAAATTATAATTAAAAGGATTGCTAGAAGACTTAAGAGAGATTAATGCTGTTCTTAGCACATTTGAGAATATATGTCCTTCTTCTACCATGCATCCCATCATTCAACCTCAATTTTGTCAATAATAATATGTTGGGGGGTGGGCGTAAGGGAAATACTTGACATTTTGAAACAGCTTTTGAAACAGCATGGATGGACCTGGAGAGTATTATGCTAAGCTAAATAAACCAGTCAGAGAGAGACAAGTATCACATGATCTCACTTATACGTGGGATCTAATGAACAAAATAAAATGACGAACAAAATAGATCCAGAGACATGGAAGCATGAAATTGACAGATCTCAGTGGGAAGGTGGGTGGGGGTTGGGAAAAAATTAACCATAGACTTTATATGCATATTTGCATAACTTATGGACACAGACAATAGTGTGGTAAAGGCCTGTGGGGGGAGGGGGCGGGTTTGGAGAGTGTCAGTGGGGGTGTTAGGAGATGAAGGGGGTCAATGGGAGGAAAAAGGAGGGCATTGTAATACTTTCCACAATAAAAATGAATTTAAAATTTAAAAAGGGAAAAAACCCATAATGTTTTTGTGAATAAGTGAAAGAATAAAATTTAAAGTGATATAAAAATACTAAAAAACAAACATTACTTTTGACTTAAATTTTTATACAATTGTTAAGTTTTATTTCTTTTGTGAAGTTTTTCTGACCATTCCAGTCATAAATACTAGTTTACTTTTTCTATAAACTAGTGTGTGTGTGTGTGTGTCTGTGTGTGTGTGTGTATATATATATATATTCTAATATTATAAATATAAAATCCTTAGATTTTTAAAAAATATATTTTATTGATTTTTTACAGAGAGGAGGGGAGAGGGAGATGGATAGAGAGTCAGAAACATCGATGAGAGAGAAACATCAATCAGCTGCCTCCTGCAACACCCCCTACTGGGGATGTGCCCAAAACCAAGGTACATGCCCTTGATTGGAATTGAACCTGGGACCTTTCAGTCTGCAGGGCAATGCTCTATCCACTGAGCCAAACTGGTCAGGGCAATCCTTAGATATTTTTAACCCTCACCTGAGGATATTTTTTCCCATTGCTTTTCAGAGAGAGTGGAAAGTAGAAAGGGAGGAGGAGAGAGAGAAAGAGCAAGAAAGAGAGAGAAACATCAGTGTGTGAGAGACACATTGTTGTCTACAGGTTGCCTCCTGTACGTGCCCAGAATGGAGACAGGGAGCAAACCTTCAACACAGGTACCCTTGACCTGAAATCAAACCCAGGACCCATGCTTTTATAAAATACTAGTAGCCCTGTGCATGAATACATACACCAGTAGCTCGCTGCTGCCCTCCTGTAGCTCCCCCCGCCCCCCTCCCTCATAGCTTGCTGCCTTGCCCCCTCCTGTAGCTCTCTGCTGCCCACTTGTAGCTCACAGCCCCTCCCTCCTGCTGATCCATGATCCGGTTGTTACACGTCAAGGTGTAACGACCATTTGCATGTTATATCTTTATTATATAGGATTTTTAGGGTTCTTAGATTCCAAATGACAACATATACAGTCTGACATAATGAAAATGAATTCAAAACTAAAGAGGTGGGATTACAAATGTCTCAGAGGTAATAGAGCTGGGATTCATATTCATTTCATTTCTTAACTTCATTCAACATCAGACCAGACCTGAGATATCATCATGCTTACTTTCCTACACTATCTCAGGAAATGGAAGTAAGGAGACAGAAGCGGGCAAGGCAGTCAGGAACAGGTCCACGGGAGGGAAGTAGAACTGGAAAGTCCAAGAGTAACAGAATGCAGCCTGCTGACTGTGCCCAGTTTGAGAAAAACCAGAGACAAACAAGAAGACCTAGAATCGTACCCAGCTTGGTGGGTGTTGCTAAGGCAAACCAGCTGGGTGGGGATGACTAGACCCAGCTAGGTAAGAGTTGTTAGGTGGGAACAGTGAGGTCACCTCCGATCTGAAGTGGCAGGCCTCAATCAGGTCTGGCCTACTGGTGGGTGGGAACTTGAGCTTTAAAATGTATGAATGTTGGTAAGGCAGAATTCTTTGAAAGAACCAACCAGAAACCAGCAAAGCATATACCTACCCCTAGACAAATAATCATA
The DNA here is from genome assembly GCF_963455305.1 of Plecotus auritus. NCBI lineage: Eukaryota > Metazoa > Chordata > Mammalia > Chiroptera > Vespertilionidae > Plecotus > Plecotus auritus. Next base: position 71,938,481 of record NC_137772.1, on the reverse strand, counting down.
GTCGGAAACCCTCTTGGGCCCCCTCCCTGCTGATCTCTGATGCAAGGAGTCCATCCATCTCTCAATAAACTTTGCTTCTTTACCATTCTTGGATTTTGTGAGACAACAAACTCGGTGACTGGACATTTTAGCATCAGAAAGAAAGCTGAATAGCTAAGTATTGGTGGCTAAACTCAGAAAAATCCACCGTGAAGCAGACTCATCAGATATCATTAAAAATGGCAGATGCTTATTTCCTTATTTTTGTGTACAAAACTGCAGCTTTAAATTCATTCAATTCAAATACCTTGTTCATTGAATTATTGCCAGAAGCAAACATAACTTCCATGTGTTTGTAAGGAACCTTTTTGTAAGATTCTAATATCTTTCATCAAATAGTCGGAAGGGAAGATTGTTTAAAAAGAACCATCCTCTCTGCCCAATTCTGTTGCAAGCGCCTTCCTTCTTTTCTTAATTCATCAGCAACCAATTTGCTTTTGTAAAAGCTAGAGAGATAAACTGTACATATGCACATGAAAACCCAATAATAGTTCAAGGCATTATGACTGTGCCCATATATGCCTGACTAAAGTCACATTTGTCTGTAAGACATCCAATAGCATGCCAGATTCAGACTACATTTTGGATAAAAATTTTCAGCCTAGTGAAATAAAAATATCTAATAAGTTAATTCCATACCAAATTGGTTAGTATCATAAGATCTTCCCTTTCCTTGAGGCTTCAGTCCTTAGTCAACTATCTATAAGAAACCATGCTATATGCTGTGATTCAAAACACATCCACACAAAAGAAGAGCAAAAAGTTAAGTCTCTGACACACATCCCTTATAGCTTCATCCCTTCCATTCACATAATTTTTTTTGCATGGTCACATCTACTTTTCCTCTATTCAGGTTTCATTAAAATCAATGCGGAAAATTAAGCATGCTATCTCACATCTGGTCTGATGTTGAATGAAGTTAAGAAATTAACATGAATTCCAACTATATTACCTATCAGTTAAACTCTAAAACATGAGTTTTTCCAAAAGAAATAAATCAGCCCTGACTGGTTTGGCTCAGTGGATAGAATGTCGGTCTGCGGACTGAAAGGCCCCAGGTTCGATTCCGGTCAAGGGCATGTACCTTGGTTGCGGGTACATCCCCAGTAGGGGGTATGCAGGAGGCAGCTGATCCATGTTTCTCTCTCATCGATATTTCTAACTCTCTATCCCTCTCCCTTCCTCTCTGTAAAAAATCAATAAAATATTAAAATATATATTAAAAAAAAGAAAAAAAAAGAAAGAAATCATAAAAATAAATAACCTCTCATGGCAAAGCCCTTATAGCTGTAGATTGCCTTGAATATACATTTTTAGTTCACTTCCTTAAAAGTGGGGAAAAAGCAATTATGAATAATGATTAAAAAGAAAGCCTGCAGTTACAAGTTTATAGAAGTTTCAAAAAATAGGATATTTTAATTTGATAGTCTCTTGTAATTTCTATCGCAAGAACCCTTTACTAATTCTGCCCATATTTCTATGGAAGTGAAACCAGTTTTAAATATTTCTATTAAATCAGATTTTATTACACAAATAGGGCTAACATTTAACTTCAGTGCCCCTAATATTTGTTACACATACCTACATAGAAACAAGAAACAATGGAACTTCCAAATTTTGTACAGTTAGATTATTTTAGTTTTTTCTCCTAGGTGAAATAGGATATTTTTTAAATAGCTGATTGGACACAATAATGTTAAAACAAAATTTGTTGTTAAAGTTAAATTGAGAGGAATCTTTGGAGAGTCTTAGCAATGTTACTTATAAAACATTTTATAAATGTTCATTATGTTCTGAGCACTATCCTAAGCTCTTTTGTATGTTAATTTATTGATTATTGCACTCATATAAGCACTATAGAAAGGTTCTCTTTTTCACAAATGTTGAGATACTCACAAAATCATTGGCTTCAAATTAAGACATGTGGGACAAAGACAAAAATTCAATGGTGACCTCTGAAAACTAAAATAAGTTTTGAAACTCCAATTTCATCTCCTTTATCTCTATGTACTTCATTCTTCATAAGTATGGTGAATCTCCAGTGAATTATTTCTCTGTTATTGACCATATATGCTCAACTCCTCATATTACCTGTTTGATATTTGCTCAGAAAATAAATCATTTAAACATTTGCTCAAAAATTACAATCAAGGAATTTAATTTGCTACCCCAAACCCAGAAAAGGCATCTTACAATAAAAACAAATGCCATTTGGATCATTTACTATTTTGCAATATATTATCATTTCTTTTCAAAGTAATAATATTCAAATATATTATTTTATTAGATGGATTATAAAACTTTAAGTTTGTTTTCTGGTGATCTCTATAAATAATTGCAAGGAAATGGAATTTGTTACTACTCATTTAAAATACTATGGGAAGACTGGTAAGTTTTATGGTTCTGTAAATTTTTGACAAGAGTGACACAGTTGAAACCTCTCAGTGGGTAGAGTACATGTTGAAATATAGTAAAAAAATGTTTCAAAAGCATAATGAAGAGATGCCATCATAAAGAAGCAAGTGTCTACCAAGCGAGCCAACTATAATTATAACAATGGGTGTGATATTTATTAAGGAAGAAATTCTGATTTAATTGAGATTGGAAACCATAATCATTTGTGTCAACTGGGAAATCCCCATAACAGGAGGTTACCAGAGTCCCATCCAAATTGCAGTAAATACAGTGTCATTGTGTAAATTAATAATGTCTTGAATATTGTTAGGTTTTATACATTTGTGAGATATTTAAAAGTAATTAGTTAACCTACTATTTTAAGAGTTATTTGATTTTATCAGATCTTTTTGAGAAAAATAAGGATCTTCACCAATTAGAAAAGCTGTAGGGAAAATGATTCATGCTTGTGAGGCTATAAATAGGTGTTATTATATTTTCACAGAATTAATAATTATAATAATATGTAAATATATATTCATTTTAAAATGGCATAATGGTGAACACTTAGAAACAAAATGCAAAACATTACTTGTGGTATAATTCCACATATATGAAATGCCCAGAGAAGTCAAATCTATAAAGACAGGATAAACTAGTGGTCGTCTGAGGCCTGAGGATGAGGGAAATAGAGATCAACAGTGAATTGGCACAGGAGTCTCACTGGAGTGAGGAAAATGTTCCAAGACTGATTTATAGTGATGGTTGCACAATGTGCCAAATTTACTAAAAGTTGTAGAATTTCACTCTAAATGAGTGAGTTATATGATTTCTAAAATATGCCTCAATAAAGTTGTAAAAAATGGATCATTAATTTGTAAGGAGAAATGGAACGAAAGTGTTTTACTACTTAATCTGTAATAGTTTGCTGTGAAGTTGAAACAAACTTTTTGGTACATTACTTAATGTCTATGAAACTCAGATGCCTCATTAATGATATAAGGATAAGAACACATACTTCATAGGGCTATTCTGAGGGTTCAAAAATCCACAAATAAAAGAATATGTGGAACCTATTAATGCATAATAACTACTAGGTACTAGTATAGCAGTAACCCTGGGTACTGATATAATTCACCAAAATTAAAAAGGAATTTCAGCTACAGGAGAAAAAAAGAAGCCTGTCTTTAAGAAATGGACTGGTAGAGAATAGTAGTCAGGACATGTAAAAATTTGTATTTATTAGATTCTGATCCAGGATGTCTTAACCCTCAATGAAGAGAGAAACTACTCTCTCCTCTCAATTGTGGCAGAAAATTCACAAAAAAAAAAAAAAAAGAAAAAGAAAAAGAAAAGAAGGAAGGGAAAAAAGAAGGAAGGCAGTTTTACTAATTCATCAAAATTGAAGTGATCTTGGGTTAAAGATAAGTACACATAGTTAAAATGTACTGTGAAAAATATCTCACATACATGACAAGTACTATTTAAATAAATAACATTTAAAATTTTGAACATATTTTCAAAAATGAATTCTGGGAAAGTATATTTTGATGCTTGCTTATGTAATGTTTCACTTCATTGTCTTTAAAATACTCTTGTCTCTTTTTCAAATCAATCCTGATTCCTGGGATGAGTATTAAAAGATTAAAAAAAAAATTCTAGCTGAGCCACATAGGAGCTGTATGTCCTTGAAAAAGACACAGATACTAAAAAAGACAGAAATGGGGATAGAAACCAAATTTAAAATTTTGGTGGGATTCAAACACACTATTTTATGGGAAATTGATATATAAATATGTATATGGCTATAAGCAAAAAATATTATCTTTATTATTCTCTGTGCAAGAAGAAAATGTAAGGCCAAGTCTGAGTTGGAAATGTGAGAGTGAACAGGAAATTACACCTGTTATGTCACTCCATAGGGATTGTTGATGCATCTTACAGAAGGAAGAGGACAATGGACTAAATACAAAAAACAAAACAAAACTCCAATTTAGCAAAATATGAGAACTGCATAAATCAAAGAGTTTTAATTTAAACCTGACTTATTGTGTTTCACTGGCTCTGTCTGGCTGCTTATATGCTTGTCTGCTAACAGCATCAATTATATATTCAATGGAGAGCAATTCATTCATGTGATCAATGTATGCATTTTATGGCAAAATGTATGTTTTAATGTGTCTCATTTTTGTATTGCTCAACATAAGTAATCAAACATAATTCTAGGTTTTAGCCATTATTATAGGAGGAACTGGTTCAAATAATTTATTTTCTAAAACAAAATAGCTAGTTCTGAGAAAAGAATATTAACTTATTTTTTAATTAGAAATATTTCAAACTATTTTCAAAGAATAGCTAGTAAGAGTTCAATAAATAGCTTAATAACTTCAATATATTTGGATATTACCAAGGGCCACAGGCCACTTCAAAATTTCATAGATGGATTTCCTAGGGTCTGAGGAAAATTTAAATAATTTGTAATTTAATATATATATATATATATATATATATATATATATATATATATATATGAATTTTTCTAGATGGTGGGCATAAAGCTTTTAAATGATACTCAGAGGAGTCCAGAACACAAGTTTAAGCATTGCTGGTTTTAAAATGACGTACTTAAAGTAACAAGTGTATTTACTATACTAATAATTCTTTATATGCTTAAGGCTATTGCACATTTCTGAAATAATTAAAATAAGTAATTGCCAAAAGACACAATATTACATGCATGCACTATATATATATATATATATATATATATATATATATATATATATATGAGTAGAATAGACTCCTAGCTCTAGCCAGTTTGGCTCAGTGGATAGAGTGTCGGCCTGTGGACTGAAGGGTCCCAGGTTCGATTCTGGTCAAGGGCACATGCCCAGGTTGTGATCCCCAGTAGGGGCCATGCAGAAGGCAGCTGACCAGTGATTCTCTTTTATCATTGATATTTCTATATCACTGTCTTCCTTTCTGAAATATATATATATATATATATATATATATATATTTTTTTTTTTTTTTAAGAATAAACTCCTAGCCCGGCTGGTGTGGTTCAGTGGTTGAGTATGAATCAGGAGGTCATGGTTTGATTCCCAGTCAGGAAATTAAGTTTTTATAGTGTAGAATTAATGTTTCAATAATTCTCAATCTATGTAAACATAATGTATATAAATATGTATTCTTCTATACACATATTCATAAAGATTAAAATATATATTTACCTTTATGAAAAGGTGTGAACATATACCCACATACATAAACATCTCTGAGATTAAGCACTTTATTTCTAGTCACTAAATAATAAAATTGAAAGTCTAAGCTACATTAGCTGGTTTTGTCTATCAGCATATCTTATTGCCAGGCACAACATTTACTCCTTTGTTCCCCCTGACCCTACTCAGTTAAAAGTCACTTGTTTTTTTTTTCCAAAATGTGACTAGTACTACTTATTTAACCCTTCAAGTTAATATCAGAATACACTTTTGAAGTGAAATTAAGTGGTGAAATTTATTAGATAATCTATTGTCTTAAGGTGTCTTAATATAGTAACAACATATACATTATTTATGAATAAAAATATGGAAATATCTGTGAAGAATTACATCTCATGAAAAAATATGAAAATGTAAAAGAATGTATAGAACTGCTAAATAGCTTTAAAATAGGAAACAATTTCAAAGAAATAATCACAAGAGAAGATACATATTTGAAATTCATTATCTCTTCTCCTATGGAAAAAGCACCTCCTTGCCCTGGCTGTTTAATATTTAACTAAGATACCAATAAGCCACTTGACCAGCTCCTGGTAGTCCTCAGATTTGGGGACTTCAATATTCAAAATACTTTTCATTACATGAATGAAAAGTAAAGAGAAAAAAAAAGTGTTCTGTTTTGTGTGTAGTATTAAAATGTCAGTGAAAGCTAAAAGTATTCTTATTTTTATTCAAATACATTTGTTAAATGGACCTGACCAACTTACTATTTTTAAGGGTGGGGGTTGGGGGGAGAGATCTGCAAAAACAAACAAAACAAAATTTAGCTAACAGGACAGAGTAGGCTAAATCTCCCTGGGTTAAAATAAAGGTGACTTTAAGGCCAACAGTAATTTTCTGTCATTCATTCCACATTTATAATTAGTAAATTTTCATCTCTGCTATTTCAAATAAGTATCATTACAAAATAGAACCTTTTCATATGAAAAGTGTTTGGACCTTTTAATGACTTCAATGATTTTTTTGTCTTTGCTTGTTTTAAACAAGTATATAAAGAAAATAATCAATCTGCAATTGAAAATATTATTTACTATGAACATTTAATTCAGCTTCCCATTCTTTATCATAGGGAAGTGGTCGACAAACTGCGGCTCACGAGCCACATGCTGCTCTTTGGCCCCTTGAGTGTGGCTCTTCCAAAAAAGACCACGGCCTGGGAGAGTCTATTTTGAAGAAGTGGCATTAGAAGAAGTTTAAGTTTAAAAAATTTTGCTCTCAAAAGAAATTTCAATCGTTGTACTGTTGATTTTTGGCTCTGTTGACTAATGAGTTTGTCGACCACTGTCATAGGGAATCTAAACACATAGCAAAAGCCTATTTATTTCTACCCAGTGACATGGAGTACTAGTACATGTGATTCTCTGAAAAAATAGCCTAAAGACTGTACCCCAAAGCTTCAAGGGTGACATTAAATATTGTGATGAACTCATGATGATACAGGGTTTTTCCTCAGCCCCGATATTTGAATATTCTTAGCAAAATAAGTGAGTCTGTTCCTTAGTAAGCTAACCTGAACCAAATGTGGATATTTATATTTGCCATATTTGAGAGTCTAGCCTTATATTTTAATGGGATGTCAGAAGTAAAGTAAGCCAAAATTTTACTCCTAAGTATCCATTTAACTTCTGTAAATACAGCATAAAAATTCCATTAACAGACCTGCATATATTTTCTCCACATTACCTCCATGAAACTGCTTCTCTGCAGTCTAGGAAACTCAGTTAAAGTGCAAATTGCTTGACATTCCAGTGCTGAAAAGTGGACATAATGAGTGACTAGGGATTTGAGGGGAAGCCCATTTGGTGTCTCTTAGCCAACATTCCACAGGTGTGAGCAATTCATCATGTAGAACAGCCTCTGAATTACACAGGGGCTAGCTCTTCACTACACCAGATGTTTTAATTCATCATTTTATCAATAAGATTAAGTTCAGGGGATCCTTATTAGAAAGCCAGAGAACAATTTAAAAAATATTCACAAACAAATTCAACACAAAATCTCAACACTGTACAAAACAATTTCTGAAACTTTATTGTGAATTTTAAGGTACATTTAGTAAAGGATGTTTTCCTTAATATAATTAATTAAAATAAATTGGAAAGAAATGCACATACTACTTCTTTAAAGCAAGGATAAGTACAGACTTTTGAAGCCACAATATATACAATTATATGAGTGCAATAAACTTTGAAATACATTAGTTATATATCTGTTTAAATAAATAGTAGAATACTTGATTTGACACATGTGAGAGTCATACTGACATACTGATTACACCAAATATGTTTACAAAATATAGCCAAAATGGAACGTTATACATTTTGATATACAACTTTGTAAATACTTTATATATTCATGACTTAATTCAAATTATAGTGTACAAAAAGCCCATTTTTATGAGGACAAATTTTGTGTTAACACTGTTCAGCAAATATAGATATTAAGATGCATCCCTATACATGTTACTAAATTTTCATTCAACTTAAATCACTAACATGGGAAGGAAAAATTCTATCAGTTATTAACAGTAATAAATTTTATTGATAAATTATCAATATAATACACTGCAACATTATTTTGGCTATTTTAAATCTTCTAAAATGTATCACCTAATACTTGAGCCAAATATTTTATCTGTAAAAATAATTTAAAATCAGAATAAAAAGATATTGCTACATTGAACTTATCTACTCTGCAATACACTTATTTTAAATAATATTTTTACTTATCAGTTTTCAATTGGGAACATTTTTCCAATAATGCTTTAATAATAATGCTTTGTGTAGTTCCTTATGATGAAATCTCAAGAATTCATTTCATAAATTAGCAAGATAATATACTGTACTGTAAATACTATCTACAGAATAATGACATAGGAATATGTAATGTCAAGAGTTTACATTAATAATTATTATACACTGTAGCACAAATAAAGGAGATTATTTTCTGCCACTTTTCATCATTTTTGCATATAGCTACACATGACAATTTGTTTGGAGTATATAAAAATGTGGCTATTTTGCAGAAGTAGAACTGAATATAAATTAGCAGGATTGTTGATTTTTAACTGAAAACAAATGTTTTATTATCTATAGGGTTCTTTTAATAAAAGAAAGAATGGAAAAGGAATGTAAGTTTATCCACCTAGGATGGAGTGTTGAAGTGCGGGGAGGGGCCACGCAATGATCATTCTCTATAATTTTCTTAGGCAATAATGAGTGAAGAGATGCATTTTGTAATTAAATAATGAATAATGTGTTTATCTATGTCTACAAAAATGGCACGGTTAATATCAGAACATGTTTATAAAATGACTAGGAGCACATTGGTACTATAAAAGCAATAGCAGGAAACCTATTATATGTGAACTGATGTTGCATTTTTATATTCTAAGAATATTAGGATATCAACATATCTAAAAGTATATCTGAAAACAAGCAAGACAGGTTAATTTCTCCTCAACCTCCCCAGTACCAGTTGCCCACTGTTTTAATGGACTAGCACCACATGTCAAGCACCCAGTCAATCTCTATAACTCACCAAGTTGCCTTTTATTGGTCAGAATGAAAGCACATACATTTTCTCCAATTAGTCAGCTGATATTAGGAAGGCTATGTAGAGAACACTCACAAATGCAGTCTTAATCTACTTTTACTGCAGGCCATAAACCTGTAACACATAAGCTTCCTTTCTAACTATGGCACTTTTTTTTCCATTAGAGAGAAATACCATCAGAGCTATTAACATTTGGTTTATGTTAGGAAGACATGCATTCACAAGGGGGATATTTCTGCTGTCCACGTGTGTGTGTTTGTGTGTGTGTGTGTGTTTTCAGAGTAATAAAAGATTACATATAATTCAAGTAACATGTGATGGCCAGAGTAATCTTATTTCTTCCCCTGTAAAAGGAGCAGAGGTTAATTAAGTAAATTGCTATGTCTTTCAGCACTCTGTGCTTTAAAACATTGACAGTAGCAAAGCAATGAGTCATTTAACTATAAAATATGTATACATTCACACCAAGTTTGAACATTTTCAGTCTCTTGATCACTCTCTCAGAATGTTAGAAACTAAATAATAGAACTTCAAATATTCTTTAACTAAAGCATCCTTAATTTTTTGAAGGCAAATGAATACAAACAAGGTTTCATAAACTACAAACATTCCTAAATTGAGTAACAAATATATTGAAAGCTTAAAGACAATCATCTCATTTCATCTACATCTAGAATTCCCTCATTATGGTTAATAGACTTTATAATTTTAATGCCATTCTGTATATCAAAGACTTATCTACATTTACCTCAAATATATAGCAGGATTAATATGTTTGTAATTTCTCTTTTTCAAATAATATCCCTAAATTTGGCATACTCCTGATCTTTTTGGCCTTAATATTATGATTTTCAAAGGGGAAAAAATAAACAAGTTTTAAAAAATACTGTGAATTACTAGAATATATTGCCTAAGTGAGCGGATCTGTAAAAGTGACACTGAGTAAGTCACGTTCATATTGTTATAGTTTGCTTTTGCCAATCCTTGCACAGCATTCAAGCAGATTTTGTGGTTAAAAAAAGAATATTTGCAATTAAGGAAAAAAATCACATTATACTGAATAAATAACTAAAAAAAATCACATTTTAAAAAATCTAAGGATTGACGCTCCCATCAGAAACCTACATAAAAATATGTTCAAGAGTTTGTGAAATTAAAATTTACATATAGTAATTTTATTAAAGTGCTACTATGGTAAAAAAAAAATTGCAATAAAGATAGTTTAAAAAGTTCCCAGATAACTTGAAAAAATAAATACACAGCCTTAGTACTAGAAAATATTGCCATAATTCTACTGCTATGATAGATAGACTTTGTAAGCAGGAAAAACAAAAAGCTGGAGGCAGGGGAGCCTTCAATATTTTGTAGTTAAAATGTTTTATTAAAACCTTTGGTAAGGCATGGAAAAGTCTTTCCACTTTAAAAACATTTCATACAGCAATATGTATATGATTTGTTGTGTATAGTCATTGTGTCTAATTTTCTTACTGTGGTCACAGTGGTTGTGAATAAATGCACAACATAATACACTATAAACAACATTGGGCTGTTGATATTTTTGAAAAATTATTTATAAAAAAAAATTATACCAACTTGAATTACATGTTTTCTACTTTCCTTCTTATCCTCTTTCTTGAAATTCTGAGTGTGCAAAGGCTAGGAATCGCTGTCCATTTGTCTTTTCTACCGCTTCACAGCAGAAAAACCATCACAGCATTTTAACTTCACTAGTGCAATGAATGTTGTCCTGTTCCAATAATCCTCTCAACTGCCTTGAAATGATATGTATTAATCCATAATTGTGGCGGGAGAAAACAAGTACGAAGGCTTCTGCTCTCCTCAAGACAGAGATTTCCAATGCTAAGACTATTAAATTTGGCTCTTGTATTGTCCATTTGGATAGAGCCTGCCTGTCACCATCATAACCAATTGGCAGAATGTCACTGCAAATTACCACCAACACCCAGAATGTCGATACAAAATTAATTTAGTGTTTCACAAAGCCTTGTCTGTTTAGTTCCCTAGATAGAAGAGGGCTCCAGCTACACTTGAAGTCATCTAATAGCTAAATCGGCATAATATGTAGTGCCATTCACATCTGCATGCCAGGTTTTAGGCTCTAACAACCAAATGAGAACTCTGTGACAAGACTGCAACCTACTGTGGAACCAAAACAGTTTGGCACTTTTCTACCTGAATCTAACAAAAGGAAATTACTAAACGTGTTTGCTTTTATGTTTGGTTTTATTAAACATGAATGTCATCAAAAAGTATCATTTAAAAAACATATCTGTAAAAATGACACTTTTAACAAATAAATTGGCAAAATTATTATATCCTTGCAAGTTATTGAGTTCAAAGTAAACTTGCCTGTATGTTTCTAAATTCATATTTAAGAATTATGCTTTTCTAATATCTTACCTTAATAATTTAAATGAAGGAAATCCTGTCACTGTAGTTCATTAACTAACAGGTGAACTTAGCTTTCTTATATCAATGGTTGACCTAAATAACAGTATGCTCTTACCAAATTCTTGTTGTCTAATTAACAATATAAAATCTACATTTGGTCAGCATGTTCAATACAGCTCTTTCGTCAGAATAATTGAAATGTTTCTGCCTGTTATAGCTTGTTAGCTCAGGGTCATCAAAGAAAGCTGCTGCTCCAAAACCAAACAAAGCTTTAAATGGTCACCGAGTTCACAACATAAGCAATGCAAGCTTCAAAACCATCGGTTTTTGGAATTATGTCAATCTGCTTGTCTCATATCAAGAAACTCTTTTTTTAAAAGAGCAGATCTTTTTTTTATTATTCTCTAGAACAGTGATAGAATTTGTGTTCTAAATAAAAATAGCATTCATGACACACAATGGATAAAAAGGTTAGCATTCATTTTAAGAATCAATTTCCCTTGCCAAATGAAATAAGAAAAGTTGTGCATTCATAATGCTCATCTATTTCATTTTAACCCTCAAATTAAAACTGCAATTTTCTCACCTAGAAGTTTTAACAAAGTGCATCCATTAAAATAATCCATGATAAACAAATTATGTGGCTATGTGGCTGAAATGGTTCTCTGGAGTTCTCAGATTTAAGGGAGGTAGTCAAAGTCCAACATGTGGTTGACAAGTGTTTACCCCCTATTAGAGTTTTAAGCAAGGAGGCATTAAGAAGTAATAAAATTCGGTGTATTTATAGAACTGGATAAAATTACTGGATACTTTTTGTGGCTGCAGAAAAAAAAAAACACCTGGAAAACCTGCTCTAGGGCTAAAATGTTACAAAAAAACACAATAAAATAGCTTATTATACATGCATCTAACTCGATATGAAGATGTGTTCTCCCAGTGCATTACAAATAGGTTGGGGGAAGGCCCATGCTGATCTTAAATGGCAAGTTTGTGCAGAGGTGGTTGCTGCTTCTCCCAACTCAGAAGTAGGGGCTGAAGTAAAGTTTTGGGGAAAAAGAAAAAGAAAAAAAAAAGTACACTAGTCTAGTGGGGAGGAGAGATCTTTTCATTATTGGAGTTTGACCTCTTCCTCTTCTAGATCCCTTCCTATCTGATATAAGAAGGGAATAGTTTTTTGTTGGTTTGTTTTGTTTTGTTTCAGGGTGTTTTTTTTAAGGACTATCACAACATGTTTGATATATTTGGAGATGAGCAGAATATTTGAAATTCACTACTAAAATCACTACTGGAATCCTACTGTGTAAAAGATACAAATGTTATTACTATCCTTAGGATGTACTGTCTGTGAAGATTCATTGTAACCTGGAAAGACCACGCGTGCCTCAGGTATGGTTTTATCATCATGCCACATGCTCAGTGGTAAAACTTACACATTGAAGGAATCGAAAAACCCCACATTATATTAGACTTCAGCTATCCTTTTTTACTTTAAATAAATAATTTATTTTTGGCAGAACTGAGTCTCAGTGATGTGCCACAGTTTTATATTTTTAAATAAAAGTTCAATCATAGAGGCAATATTGCTTAGCAACTACAAGCAAAGCTTCTGATATGTGGCTCCTGAGGCTCTAGTCCTGAAATACTCTTCACTTATAAAATTCCAAATGACCTTACATCCATGGAATGAATATTTAGAAAACGTATCATGTGCACATAGCCATATGGTTAAGGAAGGCATCTTTGTTGCTGCACATTTAGGACAAGTGCATAAGATGAGGCTGATTAATACGGGGGGAAAAGTGTCTTGTGGCCAACATGTGCCATTTTTGAAATTACACCTCCATCTATATTAGCTTGCCAAACCTGCAAACTAAATCCTAAACCCATCCACTTACAGTGTAAAATAGTCTTTTTGTAATCCTCCACTAAAAGACCAATAGAATTGGTTTTCCAAAGATGAAAGAGCACAATGCAATAAGTAGTACTTAAATGCAAACAAATTTTAAGGTTCCAATATCACAAGATATTAGAGGAGTAAGCATTCTAGGCCACTGTCCAGCTCAGAACCACCCTGCAGGGCCGGGCTTCTGCAGTGCTTTGGAGAAAATGTGTGGGGCTCTGCTTTGGCAAAACATAGTTCCAATTTATGTTCCAATAAGCGACTAGCATTTGTTTGACCTTCAGGTGGTATATTTGGGGGCTACTTTAGCTAATTTTCAATTCAGTCCCTTTAATCACAAACTTGATTTTCCTTCAGCAATAGATTGACAGTTCAGATTATTTACATTATTTCTTCAAATTAATTTGATTTTGTCTTTGAATGAGCAGGCTGCCAATAAACTCAATGAGCATTATTAGATTTAATTAGCTTTTCTAAGACTTATCCTGATAACAAATGAATCATCAATCAAAATTACCACTGTTTGACATTTTAAAAACTATATTTACACATCATCCTCAAACTATGTGGAATTCTCCAATATTCACAAAAGTTGAAATACTAAATTCATCTTAATGCCTTACTACAGAAAAAAATCAAATATAATTAATGTAATATTACTGATAAAAATATAGTAGCTACATACTATTTTAAGTTGACAGTTTTTCAATCAAACTATAAACACCAATAATCTGCTTGAGGTTTTATAATTTTTCTGCTTTGTGATTTCTGATTTTGAAGAAGAATAATTAATTTTCTAGTTCAGAAGGGAAAAATTAATCAGGCAGAAACCGCAAAGAAGATAAAGGCAATGCTGTGTTATCAACACTAATGCAAGGGTGTGATAACAGAGATCATACAAACAATGAAAATATTGCAAATCGCTCATTGTCAAGAGAGCCTGAACTGTATGATTCACTTTGTAATTGTTTTTCTTGAGCCAATGTTAACATTAATTGCTACTGTTTGAACATACATCAACTGATGATAGAAAGAAGTAGGGCCAGGGATGTTGTGTGGTAAGAGGAATCCTGACAAGACTGATGTTTCCCTAAGTAATTAACAAAAGCTTGTAGTTCTATTTCTAATAATAAATATTAGAAAGTGGCTGAATTCAAAATCCAATTTTCAGATGAGAAAAGATGAATCTCAAGATGCTAAGTGAAATTTTAGCAAAGTATGGTTTTGAATAGATTTTATCGTTGCGAAAAATTAGAAAGCAATGTGTATAAAAGTTTTGAAAATGAGAGAATCCAAGTTTTTATTTTATTAACTCCAACTAGTTTATTTTTTTAGTAAAGTAATGCAATAGTCACTTATAGAAATCATATTAAGCAAGGAATTTAAACTATGTAAAAACATCAAGTTAATTGTCACTATAGTAATTGTGAGACTTCCACAGTTCTAATTTTATGTAGAAATTGACTAGTAAGTATAACACTCAAGTGACTTATACACCAACTTTTATTTAAATGTATTGATTTTACTATGCTTAATATATCCTGCTGCTTGGGTCTATATTAGCTTTCCAACTGTCCATATTTTCACATTATTGGACAGTGGATTACATTTAGTTAATGATTGGTCATATAAATAAATTTATTATTTCCAAAAGACTGTTTATATTTTCATCAATATATTTAGCAAGTGCTATTATACATTTTATTCCTGAGATCTACATATTTTGCCAGGTTTCAATTATGTACTTCATTTACATTATAGTAATTACGTGGGAAATAGTTGCCTAAGTAGCCACAGAAAAGTTGGAAAGATCTTTTTGGCACTGGCTTGATGATTATCACTGAAGCCTAAATGCAATTAAAGTACTACATTTTCTGGCAGTAAAAATTTATCTTAAAAATAATTTTGCACAAAAATGTGCAGGTGCAGTATTAAATGCATTATTTTTAAAAAATAAAAAGATTTTTTCACTTCAATTTTATGTTGAAATTTTGAAATGACCTACTCATATAAACTCTGATACGAATGTAAATTATTAGTGTTTAGAGATGATTAAGTTAAAAATAACATAGTCTGTCTTGCCTGAAATGTAAAGCCCAATTATAATTTTTTCTGTTATGATTAAATGAAACAAAATGTCCAGGATATGAAAAGTTTTCAATTTAAGAAAAATTGTATATGACAAAGGTCTCTACTTTCAATGTTTATGTCACTGAACTAGTGTGATGAATATTCATAAGAAAATGGACTTGCCCAAATCAGCACCATCTGGAGGTAAAAGCCAATTAAATCAAACATTTATTCTAGCCAGAGTTTAACATCCATGTTCCAAGTCTATGTTAAGGTTATGTCTTTTCAAAGGGTGAAGGCTGAACATTCTTTTGCAGAATACCATGACTCAAAATGCCCTTTTTAAAGGATCTTTATATAAATGGAACTCCATTTTAATAGAACACTGTCTTTTAACTTGAGTGATTACTCAACATTATCAATGTGTGCCATGTTTTAAAAAGATTTTTAATATATCAAATATGCTAATCTCACATAGTTAAAAAAATGAAGTTTTACTTGCAACTATATTTTATTAACACCTTTGCCTGCAGAAGAAGTGTGATTTTAAGGATGAAAAAGTATATTTCCCTCTAAATTAACCAAAGGATAAATTTAATGTTGGCATTCTTATAATTAGAGTAATAGATCTTAGAATTGTATTACCCTAATGAAAAGACAAGTCTCCAGTGGTCACGGACAACAGGGGGGTGGGGGCATGCTTGGGGAAGGGTTCAGGAGGGGAATGGGGGGATGAGCACAAATATGTGATACCTTAATCAATAAATAAATTAAAAAAATTTTTAATAAACAAAAGGAGAGACTTTAAAAAATATATTTCTGAAAAATGATGACATCAATTTAAAACCAAGAGAGAAATATATATATGTATTTGTAAGTAAGGGAATTTCAAGAAGAAAAAAAGTATTGTGTTTAACACACACTGGGATCTTTTAAAGCAAGGATGTCTTGTTCATTTTTTTTTAATTTCCACTTTCTAACATCATTTCTAGATCATAGCAGTTACTTAATAGATGTCTATTGAATAAGAGAATGAATAAAAAAATAGACTAATTTGCATATATATCAGTGGATCATATCACAGTTCTTTGGCAGCAGAAAAAATTCATAGTTACATGTCAAAGAATTTTTAAAAAGAATGTGCATTTAAAACTATAGGATATAATTCTGGAGTAAGTTTTAGTATCCATTAAGGATAATATAATATGGTTCAGTAGTCTAGTGATAAGGCTGAATGGATATTGTCTAGCTAGATGTCAGGCTAGAGCCCAAGTAAGATAAGAGTTCAAATAAGATAAAAGTTCAGCAGGCATCAAAAGTATTTTACAGTGCCAAATTAGAAAATCAAGATTTTAAAGGTACAGTACAAGAAATATAATTCTCTTCATACAATAAGTATTTGGTCATTATGTGAACTGGAATTTACATAAACTTCCTGGGATGCACAATTACCTCTGCATTCTAAGAGTTAATAGAAATATGGTTGATATGAACAACATAAAATGGTGGCCATATTAATTTATATTTAGCTACATGTATAGTATACATATACATATGTATATATATTTGATGCCATGAGAATGCAAAGTATTTCAAATAAAACAATAAATACAAATCCTTAAAACCTAATTCTTGCCATTTAAAATGTGTTTAACAACCTCATTTTGCCTGATCATTTCCATATTTGCCCCTATGGTGGACTTAAGTAGAATTTATTGAACCTATACTATATGTCATGCTATAATGTTTACAGCTCCATGAGGTCTGATACCCAAGGCACACCCATACTATGTCTCCACCTTGTCAGCATTCCAATGCTGTAAAGTAGATATCATAACTTAGCATAAAACAAGCAGTAGTCTAAAGGAAATCACGTTATTTTGCCATGTTTTATCTGTTTAAGCTTTTCCAAGCATAAAGAGTTTTCTTATCATTGTTTGTTTTATTTTAAAGTCCTTACTGAGTCACTGTGTATATATGAAATTAGAACTAAACAAAAAGGCCAATCCAAAAACAATTGTTTCACACTGAGAGTGTAGCAATGGTTAATAAGAAATTAAAAATTTAATTTCTACCATTCAGTCACAATGAGACCAATTGAAATGTGACAACATTTATTTCTTTAGTTGATAAAATTAATAACAAATCCCCACTATATTTTACTCCTAATCCAAATAAATAACTTTATCATGAAGATTTCTGCTATAAGGCAATGATTCTGGTACCAAAACTTAAAGAAAAAGTATTTTTTCCAGGTACTATAATATTGTGTTTTATTTTTATTTTTTAGATCTAATTTATGTTATGCGACCCACATACCCAACCATTATAAACACAAACTGAGACTTTAGGTGTCAAATGCCTACATATTTAAACATTAAAAATTTATAAATGAACATATTTTAAAATATGAAAAAAGTTCAAAAAAACATTGGCTATTATGCATCTGGCAAAAATTTGATGAATCCCAGAAATATGATCCAAATACCCCGAGACATTTTAACTAATTTGATTACACCATGGATTCTATTCCTTCAACAGAGATGCTTTCTAGTCTATGGAATAATTGGAAGCAAAAGCCAGCAGGTTTCAAATGGCTCCAGCTATGTTAACTATGACTGTGAAACAGATTCACTCTTTTATATGTTGTTTTGTAATAGGAGTGATGTATAAGGAGAAAATCCCCAGATGGGTGGTGTCCCTATGGGAACCAACATGGAAGTAAATTAATAACAAATACTAAAAGAAGCACAGTAATTTGAAAACACAATATGCTAATTAATATTGTGAAAACTCAAAATAAAAGTTGAGGCAATTATACAAAAGTGAAACAATAGGGACTAAGAATTATATATATATATATATATATATATATATATATATATATATATATATATATATAATGTATATACACACACATATATCCTATATAATAAAAGCCTAATATGCTAAATGTCTAACCATTCGACCAGTTGCTATGATGCGCACTGACCACGAGGGGGCAGATGCTCTGACCGGTAGGTTAGCTTGCTGCTGGGGTCCAGCCAATTGGGACTGGGCAAGATGGGCTAAACATACTCTAGAGACCTTCTGCAGTCCCTCTGCGGACTCTAATTTCATTTCAGTGTGCACAAATTCATGCACTGGGCCTTTAATACATATACACACACACACATATATATATACACATACATACACACACACACACACACACACACTATCTGCTATATACTGATGCTGTTACAAAGATCAACTTTTCAGAAATTCTATATAATCAATAAACAGTATTTTAAACCTAAAGTATATTAACAGAGATATCTTGCATATTAAAAAAGACATAATATGCCCTAGCCAGTTTGGCTCAGTGGATAGAATCGACCTGTGGACCAATGGGTCCCCAGTTCGATTCCAGTCAAGGGCACATACCTTGGTTGTAGGTTCCTCTCCAGCCCAGACCCTGATCAGGGATCGTGCAGGAGGCAAACAATCGATGTGTTTCTCTCACATCGATGTTTCTCTCTGCCTTTCCCTCTCTCTTCCACTCTCCCTAAAAATCAATGGAAGAATATCCTTGGGTGAGGATTAACCAAATAAATAAGTACATAAATAAAATAAAAAAGACATAATAAAACTCAGATTCCAGAAAACCACCAAACACCAAACTAAGAGAGCATGCTTTAAATGAATTAGGGCACCTCTGTCAGTTGGTAAGGTGGCATCCTTACCAAGGAGGTGGAAGAACATGTTGCTGTCTTTTAGGACCTGCCTCCTATGGGCCAGGCATTTACCTGTACCCCAGTGCCTGTTCACTTGAAAGAGCAAGGACCAGTGTATTTAAATGATGTGCCTAATGTTACATGGTTTTTAAGGAGCAGTCCATTAAGTCATTTTTTTTTTTACTTCAAATATCAAACTACTTTTTATAGTCTCTTTTTTTAAAATCTAGATAATGAATTAAGTAGGCCAAATAATCTCAAAGGTCTATTTGAGTCTTGAGAAACTATTACTATGAGTTCTATTAGACACCAAATTTATCTTTCTAAAATTAATATAGTAGCTAGACACTGCTTTAGTCACTGCTCAATTATTATTTTGCTTCTTTTTATAGATTTCATATGTGATTCTAGGGTGTTGTCTGGATGGCTCAAAAGTCTATGAAGGGAACTTAATGTATGACTTTTTTTCTCCTCCAAAACACTATTTTTATTAAGCAGATATCAAAGTAAATACATTGACCATTATGTTTAAAATTAATCACTCAATAATCTAAGTATCAAAAGTTTAAGTAAAAATTTTGGATGAGGAGGATTGGCAGAGAAGGAATCTGGTCCTGTATATTTAGTCCCTGTTTACGTTCCCATTGTATCCTGATATGAAGCAAGATGTTAGGCTGAACAGACACATGGTGTACAAAAAATGAGGGAGAAAAATGGAAACCACAGATATGTCAAATTAAGTGAAAGAAGAGTGTATTTATGTACATTAGAATTAGCAGTTTTCTAATTTCTGCTACTCTCTCTGATTCTCTGCTCCTCTCTCTCTCTGACCTATATGCAGGAATGATTAGCCAAGACCCTGATAAATTACATAAAATGTTAATTATACTTTACTGTTTAAGAAGATCAAAATGACAAAATATCAAGTCTACGAATGCCTATACTTGCTCATCTATAGGAATAGTATTAGATGGGCCTTCACTGGACCTCCAGAAATATGAATGGAGGGGTGCCAGGGAGATCATAATTTCTTACACTAGAGAGTGTGCACACATGTGCACGCGTGCACGCACACACACATACACACACTTAAATCCAATTAGACCGTTTTTCAGCTGCTGCACAGGATGATAGGGACAACTGAAATCAGACATTCAGAACTCTCTCCATATATACTTTATACATTTTGGCCTCTGTCACAGCAATACATCCAGAACAGCTGTTGTGTGTCAGATGCTCACCACACTTTCATGTAATCGAATGCTCCCAGAGTTAGTGTACTGGGGGGTTACCTGTGAAGAACACTTTTGAGTGTACTGAGTTGCTTTGTAATATGGGTTTTTAATAAATGGGCTGCAGTCCTTCCCAACATAAATAATGTACCTGATAAAGAAAACGTTTCAAACTTATATCTGGTCTAAGGAGAGTGTCTTACAAATAAAAACAGGCCACATAGGGGTAAGAAATACCAGTGTAGAGGTAGGGCTATAGACTGAAAATAAAAGCTACTGGCTTTAGTCGTGTGACTTGGAAAACCATTTTCTGATTCCCAGTTTCTACGTAAGTTGAATAAGAATGGTAATTTAGTCTTTCTATGGTTATTATAGAGGTTAAATAAATGGAAATATTATACATACCTAAAGTGAATGCCTACTAGATTTACTCTTCTAGCCAATGTTGTAGGTTTGGTCTGGGAAATACAAAGATAAGTAAGACGTAGGCTCATACTTTGAGGGACTTTTTAGTATTCTCCTGAATTATAAGCTTTATGTTATGATATGCCAGTATTTGATTGGACTGAGTTGCCATGTGAAACTGAAAGATCATGAGAAACTAGGGCAGTGTTTTGAAAAATCCTGAATATATGCTGGGGTGGGGGAGGGGGCTGGAGAGGATGGTCCTGCAAAAATAGTTGGATGTTACTTCTAGTGTTGCTTCAGAAAGCAATAGCCCTTAGTGGAAGCAGAATTTAATTGTCTAAAACTGAGACTTTAGGTGTCAAAATGATTTTGCTTAATTATTACCATTTTGAAAAAAAATCATCAGTGAATTCAACCTGTGTTTTGCTGTCTCTTCTTGGCAGAAAATTTTGCTATCAAGACCAAAAATGAAAATGAGTTCATGTCAAACTCAAATATCCTAAAGACTGTGTCTGTTTTTACTACAGGTCAATGTAATTTGATACTCATTTCAATTTTGCAGCAAAAAAAGTATTTTCATAAAAGTCTAATGTCTATGTTAGAAATCTGAATGGATTGGGAATACATTGAAACATTATTAATCTATATAGCTAAACTTAACATCATTTCTTAACTTTGAAAATGATATCAGTAAGTAAAACCAAATTTTAAAGTTGCAAAGGAAAAATATAGAGACTTGCTATTTATAGGAAGAAAGAACACATTGTTAGCATTTTATTTGAAACTTTATGGGTATTCTTGAGCAAAAGGTTTGAGAAAATATATGCAGAAACAATTTTGTATCATTTAAAAATCTATCAAGAGACCTGTCAGGTGGCTCAGTTGATTGAAGTGGCATCTCCATTTACCAAGTTTGCAGGTTAGATCCCTGGTCAGGGTCCATACCAATGAATGCATAAATAAGTAGAACAACAAATCTCTCTCTCTCTCTCTCTCTCTCTCTCTCTCTCTCTCTCTCTCTCTCTCTCTCTCTCTCTCTCTCTCTCCCCCTCCCTCCCTTTCTCCCTCCCTCCCTTTCTCCCTCCCTCCCTCTCTTTCTAAAATCAATAAAGTTTTTGATCTATCCATAAACTGAGAAAGCAGCTGTGAATTAAGAAACGCACGTGAATACAGTCCACCTAGTGAATGACAAGAAATAGAGCTGAGAAAAGTTGCCAATCCAGGTGTGTTCACAGCTGACAAACTGAGAAAAGGCTATTGTGATTCTAGGCTTCCAATGTGAAAATTGGTTCGATGACATGAATATATGACACAGGAGGACATCAACTCACAACTCAGAACTCACTTCAGTTTGTCTCCATTTGTCACTTGCACCTTCTACAAAAAGTTTCCTGCAGAATCCTGTGTAGCTGTGTATTTGAAAGTCCTCAGCATGCAGCTGCTATCACACAGAGGCACAGATTGGTTGCATTCTCAGAATCCAAAAAAGCACCAGCATTTTTTTTCTCAAGAAAAGATCTACTGTAGAACTACTGTCAGCAGAAGGCATTTTCTTTATATAAAAGATACAGCTTCATTTTATATATCCTTCTGTGTTTCCATTCCTCTCCTCATTGAGGTTTGTTTAATGAGAGAGAAAAATAAATACAAAAAACCTCACTTACAGACTTGTGGTAGCTATTGTCTTGCACAAAAACTGTTTTGTTTTCAAAATCAATCATCTCTGATGATTCTCAGCAAACCCCCTGTATCCACTGTGGACTGCACGGGCATTATATACTTTTTCTAGTAAGCAGAAATCCATGGATTGTAAAATAATTTTAAAATCTGCTTGGCTATTTCCACCCATTTATATCTAACAGGGCCATAAACATTAAGCATTTAAAAAATGCGAGGCATTTTACTACACTGTCATAAAGGTAAATATATTGGAAGCCATGTAAGTCTGTAATGAAGTGCTATGCTTCAAATACACACTATTTACAAATGGAGCAAAGAGGAATTCTAAAAATACAGTGAGAAATGATTCAAAGCAATTCCTATGAGGATGAAAGCACTCATGTAGTAGCCAGCCCTCCTCATTATGGTAATGATATAGTTTTATAGACACCAAAGATTTTAATCTGATTTATGTTTAGAGGAATGTCTACACATGATTGAGAGTTTCTTCCCAGGAGAGGTGAAGACCAGATTATGGGCATCAGGGTGCTACAGGTGAGTAGGATAGGAAAGGGCCTACATTGTCTACCTTGAATGCCTAGAGTCATCACGGAGCAAATCTGTTCATTATAAGTCAGGCATTTAGATTTTTATTCTTTCAGACATATCCAGTGTTTCTGTATTTGGAGAAAATAGGCAAGACTAATTCCCCAGGCTATAAATCCCTCTAATGTGGAGGGAAATGTGTTAGCTAGTTGTATTACAAAGCTTTTACTTCATATTTAATAGGCACCTGCAATACCAGCTTTATACAAAGCTCTCTACTTTGCAAATCTTTAAAACCTTACTTAATTTTCAGCACCAATTTCCTGCCACCTTAGGGCTTATGAAGGGTTCACTGTGTTCATACAGATCTATGCAGAATGTGCCAGAACTTCGCTGTCTGTGATGGCATTCATTTAGAGGTGAATCCCAAATTTCTATCACAGGCATGCTTATTTCCAACTAAAATATCTTTAGAATGAAAACTGAAGATTAGGCAGACAAAAAAAAGGAGGCAAAGTAACTAGCACTGGGAGAGATATATGCAAATATCAGCTCAATGACAATTCTTCATACCATTTACAATTGAAGCTTAAAGACCCAAATACTCTGCAATCCATTAGTTTCTCAATATCCTGGAAGGGATTAGAATATTTCTTAATCAACTGCTAACAGACTGAAAAAGGCCACAGACTGGATATTAACGAATATCCAGTGTAATATGAAAATGCAGAGATGGTCCAGATAGAAAGACAAACTGTGGATGAATGTTAAAATATAAGATATGCAAACACGCTAAAACTGACCATATTTCTGTTCTTTCCTGTGGCCCACATAATTATAAATCTATATAAATTCGTAAGTGGTAAGGCTGTAGTAGACTTTCAATATAAGATAGGTTAATTTCAGATATTTTCTCAAGAATAATCCTATATAATAAAAGCCTAGTATGCTAAGTGTCCAGTCGTCTGGTCATCTGTTCAACCAATCAAAGCGTAATATGCTAATGATATGCTAAGGCCCTCAATAGCTCACTATGATGTGCACTGACCACCAGAAGGCAGACGTTCTGACCAGCAGGTTAGCTTGTTGCTGGGTTCCCGCTGATTGGGACTGAGTGAGATTGGCTGGACATGCCCTGGAGCCCTCCACCAACCCCTCCCCAGCTGGCTAACCTCTTGCGTCCCTCCCCGGCCCCAATTATGCATTGGTGGGGTCCCTTGGCCTGGCCTGCGCCCTCTTGCAATCCAAGACCCCTTGGGGGATGTCAGAGAGCCAGTTTCCACCCGATCCTGCAGGCCAGGCAGAGGGACCCCACTGGTGCACGGATTCGTGCACCAGGACTCTAGTTAATATAATATGACTAGAATCATTCAAACGTGCCTCAAAGATCTTGCCTGTGCTCACAGCGTGTCCCCAAAAAATGTACAGTTTAACAGCTGATAGCTCGATTTTGAAAATGAAATGTATTTTAGTAAACACTGCCTTTATAATTATTTAAAGTGTGTATACATTTTCTGGGACACCCTGTGTATGCCACCACTCCCAGCCATACAGGTGATCGCAAGTCCATCAGATTAAATGTGGTATGTGTTCATAGCACTGTAATGAATCAAAGTGTTAAAAATTGGGGGGGAATATTTCCAAATGCCATTTAAATGATGAATAAGCATGTAAATACATATCCTGAGTGAATGTCCTAAAGTTATATTATAGCTCAGAAAATTCCAGATTCTGCCACTATTCTTGTCTATAGGAGACAATCTGTCTATAGGAGGAAAACATGAGTGGGAGAGATTACATATGGGTTGTTTTCCAAGTTTCTTCCTGCGATCACTCTTACTGCTAAGGAAGGATAGTTGTTTAACAAATTTAGGAATTTTACATTTTAATGAATCTTGGTTTAGGGGAAAAATAATAGAAATCAAAACCAAAATGTCAATCATGGTAATCTATATTCTATGTTTCTGATGACTGACAGCCCAATAGGTTTGTATCAAACAAAGGCAAAAAACATGTGTTCCTTTCCAAATGAAATGTTTGACAGATTTAACAGTTTTCTGAAACAACTGAGGAAATGTTAAACAGCAAAGTATATCTCCTTATGTACATGAGGGATTATATTTCTACATTTGGACTTGCTTCTGTGATCTGATGCAGATTTAGGGACAATAATTGTTAGAAGGGCCATAGCACATTAGCACAATTACTTATTGAGTGACTGACTCCTATATGCCTCCAGACACTGAAAACTTTAGAGTAAGCCCCTTGCTGACTTGCATTTGCAAATTCTCTACTAGTATATCTGGCATATGATTAGAGTTATATATCAAAAAACCTGATATACCTTTTGAGACCCTTATACGTAACAAATTCTGGAAAGTATAATAAACATAAAATCGGCTATCAAGAAATCCAAACCTTAAAAATCCACATTAAATAATCCTTACTCATTTTCCAACTATGTTAAATTTGTAAGACATTAACTTATTTGTTAATATTATCAAGAGACTAATTTATAGCCTTAATAAAGGATCTATTCCAGAAAACACCAGACTAAATTGAGAGAAAGCTTACTTCAAGATTTTAAGAAAAGTGGAAAACAATTCATGACTCAGTTTTGCTTTTGTTGCTTTTAACTATTTGCAAGCTAAGAGTTCACTCTGACAAAGTCAAACCGAGAAATTTTACTAAAAGAGAACAATACAGTTGATACAGCCCCTTTCCCTGTAAACACCCAGTTTGGTACTGCTAGACCAATACAACCACTGTAACTTCTAGCACACAGTAGATTTCTGCATTCCCCCAACAACAACAACAACAACAACAACAAAAATTTAGAGGTCAAAAAGTCTAAATAAAAACAGTGTGGACACAGAGCTTATGAGAAAAGAAATGATTTAAAGGTATCACTTTCATACCTCAGTACTATCATGTAATGTACTGTGAAAAGAATTAAGATGCCATTTGTAATATTTTGAGTGTAATCTATAGACATTCAATATGAAAATGAAACTCCAAGAGTCAAAATAATCTCCAATTGGTTATGAAGAAACCTAATTTGAGATGTGACATTTTTCATTAAATGTAAATTCTCTCTTTTTTACTATTTCACAAACTTTAATTTAATTTGTGCTATTATGAGAGGCTAAATATTTAACTAATAGCACTATGCATATGCCATAAGAATATAACATTATTTCAAGTACAATATTTTACAAGGTAATGATAATGATGCCAAAGCCTGTTCTGTGACACCATAAGGATGACTCATCTGAAACTCAGGGAACATCAATTGACAGTGTTTCTATATATAGAATTAATTGCAACAAAATTTAGAAAACAAGATAATAGAATATTTTGAATACAGAAATTTATTTTCTCTGTATGAATAAATGTTCAGGAATCTGTAGGCTTGGTTATGCTTAATACAGTGGCAATTTTTTGTTTGACCATCCTTAAGGTTATTATCAATAAATGCTAAAATCTATCTTAAATTTTACAGCTTAGGTGTATCAAGCTGTGAAAAATATCAAATCTTTGTTTTACAAACCCAAGAGTAAAGGGAGCCAGTTTGAATTAGTGGCCCATCCATGTTCCAGATCCCTGAATCATTATCTAAGGGGTCTGGGTATCCTCTACCTCATAAACAGAGTCCATGAACATACAGCACTTAGCCAAAAGGAAGGAGTAGAAAGAAAAACCAACAACTGGTATCATTTTAAATATAATTTGCAATTTGGGGAGTAATTTTTCTCCAAATGCCACCTGTGTTCAACCATCACCATATACTGCAAAATTTAGTAGTTTAAAATATCTTAAAGTTTTTGCTAGCCTCACATTAGTTAACATTTTCCTCCTTCAGTTTCAATTGCATTTTTCTTTCTCACACTTCTAAATAGCAATTCTATGACTGTCTTGTGCATTTTACATGACATAACAGCATTTCAGTAGTGGTTGTAGTGGGATTACTCAAAAATGAAAAGTAATCATAAATGTAATATAGTATCTCTAAATGACTGGGAATAGAAGTAATTCCCTTTATACTGCAAAAGTACATGTATACACTTGAGAACAGCACGCATACACATTTTCAATGTATAATTTCTTCAATATGCACACAAAAGTATATACTAGCAAATACTCTAGATTATGAAAAGTAAAGTAAGGATGTTTATGCTCTAAAATGAGCATTTCATTTAGAAAATGAAACATCACTGTTTACCCAGAACCAAACTCTAGTGCAACTATCACAGATTATTTCATGACTGGAAGAAGTTGTCAAATGTAAACAGGGAACTTTTTTTTCTTTACCATTTTCATTTGTACCCCCATAAAAAGCACACTGGGGCCAAGAAAATTAATTCCCTAAAGCTGTCAGCTGGGTTGGGAAACAGCTTACTGTAAAGCCTCCAGCTACAATAAACGGCTGTCAATAGTGAGTGGAGAGTCGGGTTGTGGAAAAACAGGTCCTCTGGAAATGATCATCTGAGAGGGAAATGAGCTGATGTTTCTCCTTCCAATATGCTGAGGCAGTGGTTCTCAAAGTGTGGTCCCTGGACTAGCAGCATCAGCATCACCGAGGGTCTGGTCAGTGATGTAAATGTTCAGGCTGGACCCCAGAGGTACCAAATCAGGACCTCTGGGAGAAGGGCCCAATAACCCAATTTAAGAAATCCTACAGTTGATTCTGAGAAAGCCTAAAATTTGATACTATCATATTTTAAAAGGCATATCCATTAAAAAAAATCTTTTTCTTTTAGAGAAAATACACCAATGCTTGCTATTATTTAAAGCCCTACTGAAATTAATTATATTGTCCTTCTCTTAACTCTATAACAATGAACTTTGCTTACTTATGAATAAATATCAAGATACAATCTTGCTTGAGAAAAAAGGAAATTTCACTCGATCAGTGAATGCTAAGGATACTTCCAAAAACTCATAAAAAATAATCTGTGGACAATTCAGGGATAGATCTGTTAAACACAAGGAAAAGAAAAGCTTAGTAAAATAGAGTGGATGAGGAATGTGACTTACAATTGTTTCACAGGACCTTTGCAGGGTCATACAAGGGAAAATAAGGGGGTGTGGTGTGTGTTTGTGTATGTGGGGGGGATAACAATCAGTGCACTGCAAGCAAACTCGTGGTGTAAAAGTCAGACATTATGTTTTCACTGTATAGATAATACAAATTAATAGTATTTACGTTTGGTAACCCTTACTCAAGAATCTTGCATTTTACCCAGGCATCAATAAGAGCCCTTAGTGAAAGGTGTTCCTGTTAACAGCAATCTGAGCCTACTCAACTAAAAACCTTCATAGATTATACGTAACTTTACAAATTTCTATGAAAGCTTTTGTGGTAATAAATCTTACTTTTCAAATTGTGTAGCTTCAGGAGCACATTTAGTATGAAAGCCACTAGTTGAAGTAAACAAACTAAGAAAAAAGAATTTTTACATTTTAGTTTTAAATATAGTGTCTTCAGATAATAATTATAGAGTTCAGTGGGAAAAATTAAAAGAGTAGTATATGATTTATGTTCTCATTCATAGAAAATATGCCTTTTTATACTAAAATTGTACATGTTGCTATCACCATCGCCTTTCCTTTCTCCCAATATTCCTTTTCTCCAACATCACAATTTTTCTTTCCCGTCATGAAAACCTCTAAAAGGTATAAGCAAAGCCATTACAATAGCTTTTATCATAATAGCAAATCATAGCTACATATGAACATCAAAATGCCTACAAGGAGAATTGCACAGTGACACATGGTCTCAAGAAATGTCTAAATTGCACTTTAGTTCCAGTTAGCGAATTACTCAGCATCCTATTTCAAAGATGACATCATACAAACAAATATTGTTATGGCTAACTTAGGCTCAACAAAAGATCTTTGCCATACTTTGTTAAAATGCACTTAACATTTATGTCACTGTACTATTTTTTCAACTTTTGGGGCAAAGTCAGAAAAGTGGGTCTGTATATTAATGCTACAATGAAATGAAAAGAAAGGTGATGTGGGAAGAATATCAATATGTTTCTTTGGAAAACAAATTTCTGTTTTATATTAAAAGTTTAAATCATGTTAGTTTTTTCAACACATTTTGCAAATTATGTAATATCATCAGTATATTGTGACATTCACATTAAAAATCAATAATAAAAAGCCGTTTTCTTTCTTTTCATTAAAAAAGTTATTTTATACTAAACTCATTTAGTTTCATAAATTACTTTTTTACCATGATTAACTATTTACACACTTTTATAAACCTTTAGTAATCTCAGAAATATTCTAAATTTTAAAACTTCAGCTTCTTTTAAAAAGATGATAAATTTAACATGAAAATAAGTCATTCCAACTTCCAGTTATATCTTTCAACTTCAAATTCTCACTAGAACTTCTATACTGACTCTAATTCTTTTCGTTCTATGTATTTAAGCTTTAAATATACTTTAAAATTGCACTAGGGTGTTTTTTTTTTGTTTTTTTTTTAAGAAATGAAGATTTTAGTTGTATAATTATAGTCAACACATTTAATGATCTGGGAGTATCTATGTGATTCATTGTCAAAATTATTTTTATAAATAACCACAAAATCTTAAAGTCCCTCCAGAGCAATAAACACTAGAAGATGAGAAGGAAATGGAGTTTCAATAAAACCTTCTACCCCACCTCACTCCCAAACACACACAAAAAAGGTGTGTGTGTGTGTGTGTTGGGGGGGAAGACTCTTGAATTTCCAATCACTAATCAATGACTGTCAATAAATACTACATGCACATTTATTTTGCTTTACTGTATTTTCTGAAATCTATATGTTCCTTATTTTTAACAAATTCAGATGGGCCAGCACCATAGATGGACTCAATACCAACAAAGATCGAACATGGATTGCGAAGTGCTAGAAAGGTGGTGTGGTGAGAGCTAATCACAAAAGAGCAAGCAAACGAACTGAAATGCCAGTTGCTCCAGAGCAACTATCATTAAATAAAAGGTATCTTTGGCTGTAGTACCAGCTTGATATCTCCCTCCCCCATTTCCTCGCTACTGCGGGATTGGCACCTGGCCAGCGCAAGCACATGATACCCTAGTGCCATCTACAGGCTATTATTGACACTCAAATTTTGTGGCAACAGACAAGCACCAGTGAAATAAATTAGACAGCGCTGCACTTAAATCTTTATTAACAAGGAATTATTAGACCTAAGAAAAACTAATTCTGGATTTGGTTGAAATATGAGTTTCTCAGCCTCTTAATCCCTCTTCATATGGCATATTTCACAGTTTAAAATGAGTTATGACAGATCACTTATGCATTACTAAGATGAGAGAATATTTACAATGGATTCATTCTTTTCTGTATAAATGAGTTAAATCAGGGAGACAGCATTCCTTTTTTTTTTTTTTTTCTTTGCAAGAGTACTTTGGCCATTGTGGACAATCTGCAAATCTTTCTATGCAATACCCAAATTACTATATTACAATAAAATCATCTGAAATCAAAAAGAGGACCTATATGGCTTAGTTGCAAACTACCCACAACCATGTGCTTCACAGCTGATGTACATTTAATATTCTACCATCTTGTTTAGAGACTAAAAAAAAGTTAACCCCTTTAGCAACCACGGCTCCAATATAATTACAGTCAGCCCTTCAAACGTCATTTAACACTTGAGATTTGAAGGTGACTTTTTAGATGAAAAGGTAATATGACAATGTTGAAGCAGTCAATTTGGGAACCCCAGGACCAGAATTTGGCATATCAGGACAGGTTTTCTTCTTCAGCCAACATTATCTTGGGACATTTTGGAATCATTTCCTCTTTTCATCTTTTGCCTTTTGAAGCAAACTGGGAAGTTAAATAATTCTCAGAACTCAGAAATTTCAAAGCTGTTCTAAAAATTCTTGACTGAGCCTCAGAGGAAGAGAAAAAGGGGTCAAGTTTTTTTTTGTTTTGTTTTTGTTTTTGTTTTTGTTTTTTTCCCCCTCTTTATAACTAAGCTAAAAGTTCGACCAAAACAATAGACACACTGGCACGTTAGTACTGGTTGACTGGGCACTTGTATGCAGTACTTATAGACCAGTAAAAGTGCTCGTTTACCTGTCTGGTGTGTAAGGGGCCCTTTGTCTTGAAGCCTCCTTGGGAACTGCACTCTGAGGCACTGAAGTGATCTGAACTAGTGGAAGAGCGTTTGGAAAGGGTGTCACAGCCCCCGACAAAGGTGTTGTCCAAAGGGAGTTCCTGAATCACGTGATGCTTTTTCACGGAAACGGGAGTGTCTGGTTTCAGATGAAAAGCAGGCTGTGGAGAAGCGGATTTGTAGTGCTTGGCCAGGTCAGGGCTGTTGGGCTTGAAGGTGGTCGGAGGTGCCGGGCCCCAGTCAAATCTCCCTATGCTCTGCTCCTCCAGCTCAGCCGGCAGGCTGATGGTCCCGTTGATGGGTTCGTGCACCGCGTCATCGGGTTTGGACTCTTCAATGGTCACAAAGTTCAAGAGAGAGCTCTTGGGAGACTTCCTTTTCTTTCTCTTCTTTTTCTTGTTTTGTTTGTTCTCCTGGTTGGGGGACATCCATTCCGCCCCTTGTTTGCTCCTCTGAGCTGCTTTGAACCTGGATGCGTGGCGACAGCGCACCAGCACGGTGACGAAGATCACGACGATGACCACCATGGCCCCGGCCACGATGGCGATCATGATGGTGAGATAGTCCTCGTTCTGGTAGGGCTGGCTGCTGTCCCCTATGTTCCTGTCCAGTGGGGTCTCCATAGTCCTGCGAATCAAGTCATAGATATAGGAGGCATTCCCAGCAGTGTCGTTGACATAAAGGAAAACAAGCACAAGTGTGTGCAAAGACTTCGGGTAGCCCAGGTCGCTGATGTTGACCACCAACCGGTGCAAGCCCACGTCAGTCGGTGCGGGTTTCTCTTCCAGAGTGATGTTGCCGGTGACCGGGTCAATCCGAAACAAGCCTTTGCTGTTCCCACTCACGATGGTATACTTCAGTTCAGCGTTCATCCCAGTGTCGATATCCACTGCGAAAACTTCTGCTACCACCGAGCCAGGGATGGCTGAGAGGGGCACCAACTTAAAAGACGTGTTAGACGGTGGGGAAATGACAACTGGGCTGTTGTCATTGACGTCCATGACATTGATGGTCACCTTGGCAGTCGAGGACCGGGGCGGCTGTCCTCCGTCGGTGGCTTTGACATCAAAAGTGTAGGAACTCTGCTGCTCTCTGTCGAATGAGACATTTGACTTGATGACTCCGGAATAGGGATCCAACACAAAATTATCATTATCATTCAGAATGGAAAGAGTCACAGCTTTATTCTCGCCAGCATCTGCATCTGTCACTGTGATCACCCCCACAGTACTATACTTTGGCAGATTCTCAGACACAAAAAATTGAAAGTGATTATGAGTAAACTTGGGGCTGTTGTCATTCTCATCCAGAACCGTAACTATCACCGCCGCTTGGCTTTGGAGGGGAGGGGTCCCATTGTCCCTGGCAGTTACTGTAAAAATGAATCGCTCCTGTTCCTCTCTGTCAAAGACTCTGGAGGCTGTCAGAACTCCTGTCTTTCGGTCCAGATCAAAGAAGGAGGCATTCGGTCCAAGCTGGTAAACAATGTCTGCATTTTTCCCACTGTCTTCATCTGTGGCACTAATCGTTGTTAAGTATAATCCACGTCGGTTGTTTTCAGAAACTGACAGCTCAATTACAGGCTGGTTGAAAATTGGTGGGTTGTCATTTTCGTCCTCAAGCTTAACCCTTACCAGGGCAGTCTGATTTAAACTGGGCTTCCCAGAATCTGAGGCAACAATTTTAAAGCTGAATTCTTTGGTGCCCTCATAGTCCAACAGAGAGGAGGTCTCTAACAAATATTGGTTGTCGTACACTGCCTTCAAATGAAATGGGACCTCTCTTTCAATAAAACAGATCACTTTGCCATTCACATCCGTGTCCTTATCAGAAACTGTAATTAGGGCAATCTTGGTATTCACGGGATCTTTCTCGGATAAATACACTGTGCCATTGATGGGACTTATGATGTACCTGAGGTCTATGTTAGGAGGGTTATCATTTACATCAGTCACATTGATGGTGACGGTGGCTCGAGCGGGAGTGGAGCTGCCATCACTAGCCAGCACTGTCACTTTGTGAATGGCTGTCTCCTCTCGATCTAAGGACCTCTGGACAGTGATCAGCCCAGTAGTATTATTTAAAGCAAAGAGTCTTTTGGTAGCAGGGGCGACCTGGGCACCAAAAATGTACCGGATTTCAGCATTACTGCCTATGTCTGCGTCAGTGGCATGGAGCTGAATTACAGAGGTGCCCACGGGTGCATTCTCTGGGATATGGACCTCCACTTGACCCTCCTTAAACACTGGCCTGTTGTCATTTACATCACTTACTGTGACCTGCAGGATGGCCGTGCTGGACTTCTGTGGAGTGCCTCCATCCTCTACTTTGATTTTCATCACATAGGTATCTTTCTG
The DNA here is from genome assembly GCF_963455305.1 of Plecotus auritus. Lineage (NCBI taxonomy): Eukaryota > Metazoa > Chordata > Mammalia > Chiroptera > Vespertilionidae > Plecotus > Plecotus auritus. Next base: position 71,904,762 of record NC_137772.1, on the reverse strand, counting down.
TTCTCTGTCCAAGTTTTGCTGAACAATCAATTGCGGCCACTTCTCTCCCTCTGGAGTTTCCACAATATCCAGTCCAAACACACTCTGCCCATTTAACAATTCATAATGCTGAACACCATTGAAGCCTGTGTCAGGATCTGTTGCTGATGGGATTGGAAAGCGGCTGTTGATCAAAGTGTTTTCTGGAATTGAAATATTGATGACAGGAGATGGAAACATGGGGGCATTGTCATTGGTATCCTTAACAATTATTTTTATTTTGATCAGCCTGAAAAAATCATTGGGGAGGATCACCACCTCAAGTTCAAAGAAACACTCATTCTCCTCAGCATAAGAGGCTCCAGCACAGAGTTTCTCTCTGTCTATTCTATTGGAGGTTGTGAAAATCTCCCCAGTGCTACTAGACACTTTCACCAAAGGGGCATCCCCAGCTTTAGAAACCAGTCTGTAGACAAGGCTGGCACTGGTCCCTGTGGCAGCATTGATGTGAGAAATGTTCAGGTCCTTTGGTATGTTTCCTATGGGCACATTTTCAGGCAATTCCTCTCTAATAGTGTAAATAAGTTCTTGAGCTATTGCGGAATCCAGCCTTAAACAGGCAATCAGAGCAGCCAACAGGTAAAAATCCCTCAGGTCCATGATAATGTATTTATTTTCTTTTCCCGAATTTTAGGGTTTAAAGGTTCCCACTGAGGAAGGATGCACGGATTGCAAGAGGAAGCGTGCATGGACTGGAGGATGCATTACATCTCATCGCTTATTTGGAGACAGCCACTGTCAACACAATTGTATAGACAATATTATTCTTCAGTACACAAAAACACACAGTCACGAAACATTACAGCACATTTTCCACTGCATATTAGTAAACATGGCAGTTTGCTCTGCCACTGTTCGCAAGTTAACTCTGTGGATAAAAACACTCAACATCCCCTGCTTGTTGCATTTGGCCAGAGAAAATAAAATCATCTACTTTTGAATTCAGGACAGCTGCTATTTTTACCTGTAGTCACCCACACTGTTTTTCAGGACACTGTTTAATTCAAAACATGCATTCTTGAATTCTTGTCCTCCTCCTCCCCTCCCCCTGGCTTACCTGCCTCCTGGTTTCTAACCCACCTCCCTTAGTTTTTGTTTTTTTTTTTAGGTGGAAGTGAAAAACACTAAGTATTTAGCTGTGCTTCCTGCTAACTGCTTTGTCACATGTCAACTGTGACGAGTTTTCTTCTCTGCCACACTGAGTCATCTCTTTTTTTTTTTTTTTTTCTTTCTAAAAGGACTATGCCTTTCTTTCCCTCCAGTTCTTCAACTGCCTTCTAACACAATCTTCCTGGGAAACAAGCATCGGACATGCTGCAGCATCAGCAGCAATAGTCACCGGCCACTACAGATCCGTATTGCCTAAAAGCACAACACCAAGACTTCAAATGTCTTATCCAGACCTTGCTCTCATTTCTCCATGTTGCCAAATTAACCCCATTAGCATTAATAAACACATTAAAACTTTACAAAATAATAATGTAAGATTTCTTATCCTAGAGGTGAGAGTGTCAAGGTGTATGTGAAACGCAGCAATATTTTCATGTAACAGCACAATATTTTCTACAGAGCCTAAAAGAGCGGAAAAATGCAGTTTCTTAACCCTGATCTCTGTTATAATATTAGTAACATCTGCCACACATAAATACTGCAACCCAATAATGCAGGTTAAAAGCCTCCTGCTTAGATGCTCCCCTAACTGCAATTTAAACCGGTGCAAGACTCCAGACAGCCACCCACTAGAGTAAAACTGGTCAGTTCCAGGCTCTGATCTCATCTGCATTAGCTGCACGGTAGCTGATGCCCGTGATTAGTTCCGGCAGGGTGATGCAGGTAGGGATGCAGATACAGCCTAGTAGGTGAGTTCTGCCCCAACCGTCTACCCAATTACAAACACCCCCCCCCCCCGTCTGCACCGAGGACATATCTAAACACAGCATTTACAATTGTGCATGAGAAACTTTACACTTACGTTAGTTGCCTCAACCTTTCCCCTTTCCCGGTATGCTGCAGTTAGGAACGATTTGTTCCCACACATAGAAAGCCATGCATCTGGTAGCACCAGTTTGGGGAGAAATCAGGAGCAGCAAAACGTTTCCTCCTGGTGAAATGTGTTGCTTCGGGCTGGCAAATTAGGAACTCCAGAGAACAAATTCACAGATTTGTCGTTATTCTCTCCACATTTCGTCTCTATTACCCAGGGGGTTTGGGCTCTTCTGGTATTTAACACACACAGCATCCAGTAGCACTTCTTCAGCTCAGGGGTATTTTCCACAGCATCAAGCATACCATTTCCCTCCGATGTCAGTAATGCTTAAGTCTCTAACTTCTTGTAGGAAACGTCAGAGTTGGGGTGATGGTGATTCTTCGGCTGCTCTCCGGGGTGACAGCGGCCCGAAAAATTCCTAATCGGCTGTTTATCTCTTTCTGGTTTGAGAGACTCTGGGGCGCTTCTTCCTGTCTGGCTCGCTTTCCCTCTCCCGCTTCTCCTCTGCCCCTCTCTCCTTCTCCCTCTCCTCTCTCTGAACTGAATTTCTTGATATAACTCTCAATAAGCCCAGAGGGAGGGCGTGACGGCCGAGGACCCGCCCCCGGCACCGGATTGGCCCGCATCCTGCGGTGCGGCAGCCGCACGCGAGGGAGGGGGCGCCGAACAGGGAGCTGACTGTTTCCCAGCCCCCCTCCTTTGCACCCCCTCGGCCGCAGAGAAAACACGGAGAACCGATCCTGGCCCCGAGAGAGCCGGGCTCCCGGAGGCGCACGGAGCATGCCCAGCAGGGTCCGGCCGGGAGGGGGAGAGCCGGCGCGCCTTAGGCGGGCGCGGGCGGTGCTGGCGGCGGCTCCGCGCGCTCAGGGCGGCGATCGCCGATCCCAGCGGCTTGGCGAGTACGGGCGCTGCCGGGGACTGGCGGGCGTGCGGGCGCCGGTCCAGGGAGCCTCGGGCACCGCGGCGGGCGGATGGGGGACGCCGAGGGCACATAGCTGGGCGCACATTTCGCACTTCCCTTTTCTAAATGGAGGGGCCAAAATGCAGAGATGGGAGTCCACCCGGAGTCCGAGGCCGGAGATGTAGGGTCACCCCTCGGACGGGAGTACGGGCCAGCCGATCCCCGGAGCGCCTCAAACTGACAGCACGCCCGGTGATGCTGGCAGGGACTTGGCAAGAAGGGCGGACGGGGCGGATAGCGAAAGGTCCGGGCAGAGAATCTTTGAATCTCAGTCGAGGCCGGAAAGAAAATTAACTAGAGCCTTTCTGGCCTGCTGGGTGACGGGAGCTGGCGGGGAGAGGGCGAGCGGCAGCCTCGGGGGTCCCCGGTCGGCCCTGGCCAGCCGGGGGTGCGGCGCGAAGTCTCCTCTGCCGGCGCTGCGGCGCACGGCGTGGCTGCCACTGCACTTCGGCTCCGCCGCGCGGGAGCCTGCGAACCGAGCTCGCCCAGACACGCGGCTGCTGCACAGCCGCTTCCAGCTCACTTAACTGCAAACTTTGCCTGCGAAAGGCTGGAAGGAGTCCCGTCCAGCTGCTTCCCCAGGCTGTGGACCATTTCCTTTCCCCTGGCACTTTCTGCTGATTCCAACTTTACACGTAATACTTGTCTTTCCCTGTGCAACTCATGTCTCTGACTCGTTTTGTAGCGTGTTCTCACACGTTTCTCATTTTCATACAAGTGCAGGATGGAATGACTCCCGAAAGGATTAGCCTTATTTCTTAAATATTGGCCCCGAAAACTAGACTATCTCTGTATATGATTGATCTTTAAAATCAGTAATCCACAAGGTTTGCGTAATGGGTTGTTACCAAAAGGATATATGCATGAGTAAAGTTTGAGGCTTTAATAATAACAGTTCACTTGGAACAAAAAAAAATTTTTTTTGAATGACCTGTAAAGGTTGTCTGAGAATGTCTTAATGTGTAATTAAATAACTGGTTCTGACGTACAGGGAGAATAAAGGGCATTTATTTTAAATTTCCGTGTTCCCCATTCTGTACTAAGCTGTGGATGGATGCAGTGAGGGCTCTTCATACAGTTCTGCACTATGATGGCATGTTCAAAGATACCTCTTAGTGTTTGAATAAAATGGTTTTCTTTTTCAATATGAACACTTATTTTTAGATACTTAAGTTAAAATGTAAAAATATTATCACCAAGCCAACCCACCAAACTTAGATATTGCATAAATAATTTCACTATTTAACCAACTCTTTTGACATTACAATGCCCCCACATCAATGACAAAACATTAAAAAAAAAAAAACTTTTCCTGAGATCAATATTCATGGCAAAATTAAGTGCCTAATGTGCACTAAAATAGGTTAACCTTTTAATGAGAAATATAAAATAGGTTTCCTGAAGGCAGTAGATTGATAATGCTTTCTAAATAGCCAAAAGTCCTCTCATAGTAGTAGTATTTTGTGTGATTAGAGTATATAAAATTTAAGAATAAAAAGGACTGCTTAAGTACTTAAAATTATAAAGAAAAATATTACCTCATAGAACAATACAAGTGAATCAAAGAAAGATTCTTTTATCTTAATTCTGAATGATCATTTTGCCATTCACAAAATGTACAATTAGAACTAGTTCATTGTTCCAGTTGACACTTATTTTATGCTCTGAACTTGTTTAAAATAATAAATGAACCATCATTTTGTTACATTTACAATAAACAGCAGCACAGCCACTTTCCAGTTCACTTCTTATGCATCACAGTTATCTCATATTCTTATGCTGATCATACTATAGTCATTTTCAAAGTCATGTTGCAGTCGCAGCACATAACTTAGAATAATTAATATTATTACTAAGCAGAATTATTTCTGTTCGCTAAGGGGTAGCTTTACTAGTAGTCAGAACTCATTACTATCCTATGCTCATAAATGAAATCTGAGTATGAACACAGATGAAGGTTCAGGAGAAAAAAAAATCATATGATTACATTTATGACCATGAGACTTCAATTACAGAAACCAAAGGTCAAAGCCCCGAATGAGGGCCATCTCTAGACTCTTCAAAGGAGGTTGACTATAATACAGAAACAGAGCTACTGACTTCAGTGCATTCTGTCATTTAGGTGTTTATTTGGCATATCTAAATTATTGGAATTCTTTAATCATACTAGTTTTATCTCTTAAAGCTAGAATGGTTGAAGCTTATTGTTTGCCCTATTGTATTCCAACTCCTAAACTCCAGAATGAGAACTATTATTAAAGATCTTATTCATATTCAGGAAGAAAATTAAATATAAAGGGTCACATTTCTAACCCTCTGCTATCATAACTTGAGGCTTCTGCCCAGAAATCTATATAAAACATTTCCATAATGAGAGCTGCTCACAATTCACCTCCTCTACCTTATTTTTTTAAAAGTTATATCTACATAATTACGTATTAAAGAAATCATATTGTACATAAATTTTAGTTTTTGTAGGAGGCTATCTATTGGTTTTGATGCATTTTAATCACTTTTTTCTTCAGTGAATTTAATAAAATATTTGATTTCCAATTATATGACTTCCAATATAGATCTTCCAGTATATATATTAGGGTTCCAATTAGATCTCATTAATTAACCCTTACTCATCTTTGTCATTGCATGCTTTCTACAGCAAGGAATTGTTATAGTATCACATGTGTTGTACCTGATTAGTATATAATTTAGGAATTATGCCATCTGGGCTATAGTAAAACTGCTTTAGTGTTCCCTGCTGCTATATAGGTCATGGGATATTGTGAAGCTGAGTCACCTTAGACCAGCTAACTAAAGACTTAAATACTATTTCAGATTAATATAGAAACAGATGTTGAGTTAACATTATTTTACATCCCAACATTTAATGTTGTTCTATTTATATATTTAAACAATTTTCATGTGATGGCATTTAATAACTTCAATTACCAAGCAGTTTGGTTTGTTAATTGAATTTTCATCTATGATTTTTTAGTTTCCAGTCAGCATTTTAAAATTACATTTCACAAGAGATTGTAAAGGCTTTTTGAGTTAAGTTGCAGTTTATGTAAAAGTCATAGACTGTGGTATTTGCAATGATCAAATGACCTCCTCAAGGATTTCAAGACTAAAATGTTCAACTTTAACATATTATTTCTGTAGTCCAATCAAAGTGAAAAGTAAAATAAAATAAATACTAGTGCGCCTTGTACTTCTAAAGTTCCTTTAATCTAGATGTCTCATTGTGTCTAACAGACATTAATCAATCAATCACAGGGATCTTGTGTCACAGCAGGTATTATTGTCCCAATTTCACAAAAGAGTCTAGACTATTGAACTGTACTTCTGGGGGGAAATGGTGTGAAAATGCTGAGGGTTATTTATATTATCATTACTTAGAAAAAGGACAATGCAGAATGTTAACAGCACAAAAAATTAACACCTTTTAAGACTGTACAAACTGGCAAAGTGTAGTAAGGTCCTTGAATAATTCTTCTGCTGCACTATTAAATCTTTCTTTTGAATATATATTTTTTCTCTCTTCACTTTAAAGTGATATAATTTCATGTGAAATGTAACAGAAAACTTTCTATTTCTTGTCTGTAGAACATTTATTTTCTGTAGGTAAGAACTGTTAGATCAGAATATCAAGTATGATTTAATTATTTTTAATATAAAATAAAATGCTCCCAATGCAGAAATTGCATGCACATTATTCAGAAGCACCTATATTTATCCTTAAAAATAGATATAGAGAAATGTTGAGACAAGAACACATTTAATGCACAATAGCATTTGCCCAAAGGTAATTGGGAAAGTGATTTTCTTAGATATTAGAACTTCCTCAATTTAAAATAAATATCATACAAGTTTTTTTTCTTTATTCTCTTTAATGCATTCTCATTAATAAGAGTATGTTGTTGAAAACAGAACTTCATAGTACCTGAAACATTATTCTAATAACTTTTATTTCTATTCTTCTCTCCCACTTCTGCATGCCTATATTTTTTCCATCCTTTTTTTTAAATAAACTCACGTGATATTCTTCTAAGAGCCCAACTTGTTACATAATGTGCACATAAATAGACTTACTAATATAGGGCAGAATGGATAAGCCTCATTTTTCTCTTATAGTCTCCTCTCAGGAACCAAATTCAACCCACAGTCCTCCTCTAATTGAATTAGGATGAGTCAGGGAGACTATGCATATTCCATTGACTCCAGAGGCCCTGGCTTAATTCCAGATCACTGATAACACCCAAGTAATAGCATAGGGATTGCTCAGCCTTTAAAATACACTGGTATGCTTTGTCTGGGATTTTTAAGTCAATACCACTTTACTTTCAAAAATTATGTATGTATACACATAATTCTTTAATATATATTTTCTTAAATGGAAATCTTATTTTGTAGTGTATTAACATACAATCTTTTAAACGGTCCTAAAATGCACATCATCTTTTCAGTCCTATCCCTGTGAATTTACTGTGCTCTAGCTACACAGAGATTGGTGAAATTTTCATAAAGGATAAAAAGCACCTCAAAGAACCTTCTTGGCTGTATGGAATGGAGTCTGTCTGCTTTAAAGTAAGCCAGGACACATCATCAGAGAGATGTATTTTTAAAAATAGAAGTTATAAGGAACATTATATGTTGAGAGTTTAAAGCATAAGCTTAATTAGAAAACCTATCCTTGGAAAAATATCACTTGTCAAGTAAAATAACACAATAAATACTTCTTATATTTCAAAAGATTTGAAACATTTTTTTAATGTCACCAAAACAGTCATGCGGTCTACTAATTTGGAGAGTAAATAAGCATCTCCGTTTGAGTGCAGAATCAGTATGACTATGGCTATTATCTGTATAATTTCTGGAAGGAACAATCATACCAATGGAGGTGAATTTAAAAGCTATATGCTGAAATAATGGGATTATTTCCCAGTAATATTAGTCCCTCACTGTGGAAATAGGCTGAAATTTTGGTATATTAGAACAGGTAAGGAGATCCTAAAGACCAGGTGACATTTCAGACACACTCCACGATTAGTAGCCAAAAGTGGAAAGGGAGAATTACATGAAATGACTATAAAACACAAAAGTGAAAAATGTCATGTCATAAATTTATTACTTCACTCAAAAATCTAATAAAAAACATACCATGTAAAAAATACCTACTATATTTTTTAAAGCCTTCTGTATTCTCAAGCACAGAGATATTTAATATCTACAAGGTGGGGAAAAAGTAGGTTTGTAGTTGTGAGTACTCTAAACACAGAGTTTATTCTTGTATTTTTATTTATTAATTACTGTATTTGCTATACAACAACTGTAAACTTACTTTTGCCCCACCCCATATATCTTATGCATAAGTCAGCTGAGGCCTCTTGTTGCTTTTTCCTTTCATTGTTGTTATTTTTTACATAGAGGCATATGATCCTGAGAGTACTTCCTACTTTGTTAATTCTCATCAACATATCTTTCTTTATATTTTAGATTTTAAATATTTTGCTTATTACATTCATTGTAATATTTCAAATGCTCAATAGCAAGTTTTTGGGAATATACATAAATAAATATACTGATGATTTAGTTGTGTTCTTCTTCATTTTGTTCCAGAATGTTTACCGTTTATTATTGTAAGCCTAATAATATACTAAAGTTGACTTTTTTGTGATTTAAATAACAATTAACTTAAACTGATTCTGTTTATCTCAAACTTTAATTAGAACACAAATTACCCAGATACCTTGTTAAATTAAAATGCAGATTGATATACTTGTTTTGGGGTGGAAGCTGAAGTCTTGCATTTCTACCAAGTTCTCAGGGGATCCTGATGCTGTTGATCTGTGGGCCCCACTTGAAGTAGCAAGAACCTAAAAGGCCTCTTAGATACAAAGTGCATGCCACACAATACAACATGCAAAAGTGAACACTGGAGAAAGGATTATACCTACTCTTTACCATGCATGGATTAATTCTGTTACCAAGCATTCTTCTGATGCAAGTACAGCTCAGACACTCAAGGAATGTACACATCACTCATATATTAACTTGGATCAGCTTATTTTCTTCCTCACAGAAATTAAATATCTTGAGCTAAATTTTAGTTTTACTTTGGACTGAAAATGAGGAAGATGTCCATTTGGAGGCTAGCATCTTTTTGGGGAAGGACAGAACTGCATGGAACAGAACAGGAGGACCCAGGGCACCTGCTAGGCAATGTGAGGGTACAGGGTACTGATGCATATAGAAGGTATCAACCAGGATGTGACAGAATACATGCCTGAACACCCATGTGTCCTCTCCAGGCTCACAAGAGTTCTTTCTTTTTGGGCAATGTTTCTCCTAAATTCTACCCACAGGGTAAGCAAAGCAACCATCTTCACACAGCATAGACTTCTCCCACTCTGCCAGAAATTAATGGATCTACCCCATTCTGCTAACATCTGGTTATGTTTACTACGAAGATACTAAATCCAAGTGGACCAATGAACCCCTTCATCAAAGAACCTAGATTCTGTAATCAAGATACTCTAAGATCCATCTAATTGTTCTGTAAACAGGAAGTGGTGTATTCTCAGGAGTAATTAGAAGCAGTTTTTCATTGTGTAAACCAGGAAAACAAAGGAAAGTAGAGGGAGAGAGAATAAGAAAAATGAAGGTGATACACATAAAGAATCAGAGACAGAGAACCCCTTATGGCAGTTAATGATCTGGCTCCAGTTTATTGTTGGTGCCCAGTTATATACCTACCACTGTTTCTTAAGAGCTAATCTAGGAGCCTTTATAATAGTTTGCAAGAAAGAGTCCTAATTAATATGAGCTAATCACAGAAACTAGTAATTTTACTTTACCCTACCTATTCCTGATTAATCAACACACTGAAAGGCTAAAATATGGACTGTAATAACACGACTCGGATTTTATAACTGTGGGAGAGAATAAGAAGAGTGAAAATAATCGAATTTTTATATGAGTGGTTTTAAACGTAGAACATTGCCCCTTTGGTGACACTTGGCAATGTCTGGAGACATTTTGATCATCACAACTGTAACATGGGTGGAGAGGCTGGTATTGCTACTGACATGTAGTGAGGTGGAGGCCAGGGATGATGCTAAATATTATAAAATGTGCAGTCCAGCTGCCCCTCCCCCACTCCTCTTTCCCCAACACACACACACACACACACACACACACACACGCACAGGCACACACACACAGAGGCACACACACACTATGGCTCAAAGTGGTAGTAGTGCCAAAGCTGTGAAACCATGCTTTAGAGGAATAGCATTTGCATTTTATATAATTTACTTCAGCAAATTTATATCTATTGTTATAAATAGCAAAATCAAAAGTTAATATATCATTAAAGTTCATTTGATCACTTATAGGAAAACAGACAAAATATGTTACAAATTATGCTGCTGAAATCTGAAGAAATAAATATCTCTTCTAACTCTTTGTGACAAATGTTCTATTTTTATAGAAGGCACAGCAAATCTAAAACCAGCCATTGGGCCTAATCGTGGTCATTTCTGTCCATCCTTCAGAAACTGTAAGATTCTTCAATGAATATATGAGGCATTTTATTAGCTTTATACTAATGTGTAATATATCCATTATAGAAGTTGATTTTATATAATTCCTTTATTATTTATTATTTCATACTTAGAAAAACATCCATCTTACCTACAGTTTCTCTGATAAAATATGAATTCCCTAGATTCTTTTATATATTTGTGACTTATTAGGATTTTTTTCATCAGGTCAAAAAATAAAAATAAAACTACAATTATTTGCAATAGAAGATGTAAACCTCCCTTGATTATAAATCAACAAAGCATCTATAACTCCATTCAAATCTATGATCACATACAAACTCAAACAAAAGAAGTAATATAATTTATTTGGTTTGTTGCTAAGATTTTTTTCATTCTTGTTACCATAGTCTCAACAACATTTTATTTCCTACAAAGGGTATAAATCGCATATAGGTTTATTCTAAAGTTTTTGGGTCAACTTAATGGTTCCTCGAAATCCACAAATTAAAATGCAATAACAACCTAATAAATAAGCAACAACTTTCTGAATTAGGTTAAATATTCAGAGAAAAATTCTGAAGAAATATTGAGTACTAGAAAATGAATTTTTAACTATACACTATTTGGCTCATCTGGGAATCATTTTAAAAGTTAAAGGATTTCTAAAATAATATTTAACTGTGGTAAACACTGCCATCTCGAGGAATTTTCTGGTAATGCATATCAAAACTAAAATGCTTAAAAGTGTTCTATGTATGGATGTATGCCATAATTTTTATTTTATAAATTTCATAAATGTGAAAAAATATTTTATATTACATTAAATAAATGTAATTTTAAAACTGAGCCTATTCACTAATACTATTTCTGTGATTTTTAAATATCAATACATTGTCAAAGTAGTTATTTGAATTAAATTATTTTATTAACTATCTTTCCAAGATGTTTTCTCACACTTGTCAGATAGTAATTTAACTTTTGTATTTAACAAACTAATTATAATATCAGAATTATAATCAGATTTTGCAAAAGGTATATTAGAATCAATAGCTAGAAAACCCTGCAATGTAATGATATTGCTATATAAGGTACACACTTTAAAACAAATGCTTCTTTTTAGAAAGCAACACAATTGCCTGTACTATTCTTATTATTTCTTGCCTTTTCCCCCTTTTGTGTTAGTTTTAACGTGTACATTTTTCAGTTCTGTTTCATTAGCTTACTCCATATGCTAATGTCTAAGTTCTGCTTTTTTAGTTCTTCATTAATCAGTGGTAGCTAAGACTGCAGAAACTCAGGGCCTAAAAAGGGATAAAATAAGGGTAGCTTGCTGTGTTGCCTATTCAAATAGAAATACAAGCACCTTAACACCTATGAAGTTTCCATTGTCAGAACTGATGAAGAGGAACAAAGAAAAACATGTATGTTCTATAACAATTTCTCCACATAACAACAGTACTAATTTTTAAAAGTTAAGGGGCTATTTGGTATTTCCATTTATATAGTTTAAATTATGCAAATATTGCCTACTGAAATTTATTTTATATGCTCCCTGAATTCCAACTTCATTACTAATAAAATTTGTGAAAGTCTACTTTATATCACAATGTTACACATATTTGCAATTTTCTGAGATGACTAGGATTCTATTTTAGTACCTTCTTTAATGTTAGATCTGCACTTAAAATGCTTGATTATTAATTTAATTCTGTTACTATGAACACAAAGGAAAGTATAAATTTCAAATCAAGTTAAAAAAAGATATGTAGCATTAAACATAGTGCTGCAAGGATGTTAAAATGCTGTAGAGAAGTCTAGCTGAAGGGGAAATCTATAAGTGGGGATACAAGTAATTTTTCTTTTTAAAATTTGATGTTATAATTACAATGAATATCCGTGTCAGAATCTGATACAATCTTATTTGGATATTTTTTTATTTAAGCAAGTAAAAAGTTCAGGGTTAATAATACTGGTGAAATGCTGATGAAATCAAAGTGCTGTGGTCAGATCAGGGGTCATTGTCTTGCAAAATCGAAGAATGAGTTCATGGACAAAGACGGTTAGCAGAAGTAAAGTTTATTGAGAGAGAGAGATGGACTCCCAGTAGCAGAGAGGGGACCCAAAGTGGGTGGCGGTGATGCTTTTTATCTAGGGATAGCTATATACTTTGCTAGCTCCTGATTGGTCCTTCCAAAGATTTCTGTTTTAGCATCATCTATACATTTTAAAGCTCACATCTACCGTGATGAGTGAATAAAAGGCCGTGGTATATTTACACAATGGAAATACTATGCAGCTGTTAAAAAGATGGGCCTCTTACTCTTTAAGATAACATGGAGGGACCTGGAGATATTATGCTAAGTGAAAACGCGTGCCTTTTTAATAAGAAACCTTTTTTGACAAGAAGTAGAATTTATTAGTGAGTGTAAGGTGGGGACAGCACTCAGACCCTCATGAATTCAGGACCATCGTTTGTGCAGGGGACCATGATTAGGGATGTATATGACTTCACAGCCATCTAGGATGAGTCGCTTTTCAGCCACCAGGTCTTCACATTCATCCGCATTAAACTTAAGGCCCCACTGCTTGGAGATGTGGCTCTTGTGGTGTTCAGGGAATTGAACTTGGCTCTGCTTAGGGCCTCAGTCACATGCTCCTGGCTCTGCAGCTTGGTGCGATGGACACGATGACTTGCCAATGTGGACCCTGGCCACTGTGCCCTGGGCTTTCCGAAGGCACCGCCCCGCATATCAGCCTGAGCACAGGACAACATCTTGTTGATGTGGATAGCGTGGAAGGGATGGAGCCACAGTGAAAGCCATCTGTGCCATAGCTTTTCACCATTTACTACTTGTTGGCACAGTTAAGAACTTGTCCGTTTTTGCCTTCTTCCACCCCAGGTCAGAGATGCAGATCTTGGCACCAGGACACCTCTGCAGAAGGGAGCCTGTGGGTATGACTTGTTCTCACAATACCAGTAATACCAGGCGGGGTGACGGCCAGCGACGCCAGCATCTTCAGTGGCAAGCCGAAGGGAAAGAATGTGAGAAAATTTTTATGTGTAAAAAAAATAGTACAACCCTTTATTCTAGATTCAGCAATTTTTAATATTTTGCAATTTCCTTGACTCTTTTCTCACATTTCTGCTCAACCATTTGAAAGTAAGTTATAGACCTGTCATTGCAAAATCATTCGGTATGCATCCCCGAAGAATAAGGACAATCTTCTACATAACCACACAATATCATGCTTAAATAGTAATAATTCCGTATATCATGTAATGTCTATTTTACATTCAAATTTTTCTACCCGTTTCAGGGAAAAGGTTTATAGCCATTTGTCTGCGTTTTTGTTTGTTTGTTTGTTTGTTTTCCCTCTTCAAGCTCAATCCAATCTAATTTATATCCACACTGCTTTTCCTGTTATATTTCTTCATTCTCTTAGTTTAAAAGAGTTCTCTTATTTTTTCCCCTTGACGTTTTATTTCTGATTAGTTTAGGACAGTTGTAGGGTAGACTATTCCACACTCAGGATTTGCTTAATTGCTTCCTTTTGGGTCATTATCTTGCTTCTCGGTGACCTGTATTTTTGTAAACTGGGATCTAAAACAGTGCTGTTTAACCAAAATATAATTTGGGCCATATATGTTAACTTTAAATATTCCAATAGCCACTTTTAAAAAATTAGAAATAATATGAAATTATTCTAAATAGGTTTTATTATTAAACCCAATATGTCCAAAACACATCATTTCACCATGTAACCAATATTTTAAAGGTGTTAATATATTTTACCCTTTTTATTTAAAGTACTATAGGAAATAAAATCTTGTGTGTATACTTACAGCATGTCTTAATTTGGACTAGTAACGATTCATGTTGAATAGTCACATTTGTCTAGCATCTAACACTGTACAGCACAGGACTAGAGCCTTGATTAAAGCTAAACATTCTGGGCAATAATACCTCATAGGTGAGGTGTGGTTTTCATATTCAATGTTATCAGGAGACCCACAATGTCAGATTATTTCACTCTTCAAGGAGGGTGTGACATGGTACTTTTATGTGGGAACTAACTGTCATTTTTCCCTTTGCAGAGGACTTTCCTCCTTTCTGTTAGTAAATGATCTGTGGGGAGATACAATGGCTCTATTTTAATCTTTATTTACTTGACACAATGGTACCAAAGGATTCTAATAGCCATTGATGATCTTTGACCGGAATCAATAATTATATCATATGCTGCAAAATAGGGATTTCCTAATACCATTATCCTTCTTCTTTTATTAGATCTCATTTTCCAGTAGAGCAGCACTTCCCTTCCTCCTTCTCTTTTTTATTTACTACCATTAAAACGTTCTTAAACAATCACACTTTTAAATTCTAATGCTCCCTCACATTCCACAAGCATTCCTTTTTCATAGTACCCTGTTAGTGTTTCTTGAACATAAACTTTTTATGAAATTCTTCTGAGTGCACTAGGTAGCTCTTGCTTTGGTTTAGTTTTGTATCCACTTTGTGAAGATAGCTGAGGCCCAGGATGGAAGTAGCAAGGATCCAGGATTCAGGCCTTCGAGAAGTCCCCAACCCTGACCAGGAGTATCCAGTAACAAATGAACCTGAAAAAGTAATACAGAGATTTCAGGTTTCTCTCACACATTAGCTAGCAATTGCATATGGTCTTTCAGTTACATACGGTCTGTCTTATTCCTAAACTTGATGTGAATCTAGGATTCTTCTAGACTCAGCCCTAAACTTCCTCTCTCCTAAACTATAGCTTTCTTCTCTTTGTCTGAACATATGCCTCCTTGTTTTTTGACCTTCCATAGGTTTATTGAAACTTCACATCTGCTTAGGAGCTTCTTCTCTGCTCTTCACTCTCGTGACTCTTGCCCCCATTTCTTTATAGCCCATGTGAGGTGGGTTTTTTGAAGGAACTAAAACAAATTGCAATTCTATCTGGAAAAGGAAATATGTGCACATACACACATACACTACCTGAACATATTAGACTTAAAAATATATCCTAGAAAGGAGTTGTTTAATTTACATCAGTATAATATAGCAGCACCTGTGCTGGCCGCACATAAAACAGTCTCCAGTCTTCTGATCATTTCTGCCTTAAGAGGATAAACTTAGAAGACATCTCATTTTCTCTGTCACTTTGCATGTAGAACGCCTGGTGCAGAGAAAACACTTTTAAAAAGTCACCTCACGTGGCTCTGTGAGGACTCCTTGCTCACCCTCCCGAGCTATCTTGCATACCAGTTCCTGAGAATAGAGTGTTGTTTAGAAGAGGAAAAGTGTCCTCAGTCACAATATTTGTTCATCAGAAATTAAACATTGAAAGAAAGCAGGTCACCTTGTAATTGAACAAATGAATGCAATGCTAGGTAAGTTTCTATGTTTGCACAGCCACTTGAAAGAGAATTTCTGTTCTGCCATTTTAGGGCTTTCATATGGTGTTAAAAGGACTATATGCAATGGCTGTGGGAAAACAATACAAATAAAACAGAGTGACAAAAATAAGACGAAACAAACTGAACAGAAGTATCTCCCGAGGCTGCGAAGCACAAGTGAGTGCTCTCTGGTTTTCCCCTGAAGCGTGGTTGTGGTTTTCCTCCTACCTGAGCCCTGCCTGCTGCAGGCAGCTTCCCAGTCCTAAGTGGATAACATTATCTGGAGTAGACTGGGAACCCAGTCCACGGATAGGTGGGGCATGCAACCATCCTGAGAAATCACCAGAAGTGCTCAGTGACCTCGCTGGAGCCACTGACTCCCTCAGTGTTTCCACTTCTGCCTCCCCAGTCCTGTCATCTTTCCAGTTTTCCCTTCAGTTTCCCTCAGGTCCTGACACCTGTGCAGAACCCCAGCCTGCTTAGAAGGCATCCTGAACCCCTGTCTTCTGATGTGTCGGAGTCTCTTCCCCACAGTATTTGGCAACAGAGGAGTCAAATACTGTCACTGGCCTGATTCTGAGCCTCTTTGTGGTGCAGGGACTACAAGCATCAAAGGTAGACCTGCTGGATTCTGTCCTGTGTCTTTGACTTGGGCTTGACTTTATCAATTTGACTTGGATATTAACATTTGCAGTGCTTGCCTTCTTCCTCCCCATTCTCCAGGCCCACTTCTGCTCTTCCTGATTAAACCTTGGGTTCTGAAAGGATCAGCTTATTTTCTAAGATTTTAATTAATTTAATTTTTTAAATTTTTAAATTACAGTTTACATTCAATATTATTTTGTACTAGAGGCCCGGTGCATGAAAATTCATGCACTGGAGGGAGGGTCCCTCAATCTGGCCTGCCCCCTCTCACAGTCCAGGAGCCCTCAGGGGCAGGAGGCAACCCAGCGATCAGGGGAAGGGGATGCCCCCATGACACCTCTGCTGCTGCCACTGCCAGCAGCGCAAGCCTCGGCTAGCCATGGTTACCTGAGCCTCGGGTGGCCCTGGGCAGCCGGGCAGCCACCATCTGAGGCTTGCCTGTGCCTTGGGCCCACCCTGGGTGGCTGGGCAGCTGACATCCAAGGCTTGCCTGTGCCTCGGGCTGGCCCTGGGTGGCTGGGGGGCTGAGGGTGGGTCCGGCTGCATCGTGCACCTGCCGCCCCCCGCCCCACTGCCCCCCCACAGCTGGGCTGAAAGGACTGTGGGACTCCTGCCGGGCTAAGGGGACTGGGCACTGCCATCTTGTGGCTATGGACGCCGCCATCTTTGTGATGGTCAATTTGCATAGTCCCTCTTTTATTAGATAGGATTAGTTTCAGATGTACAGCTTATTGGTTTGACATATACTTTACAAAGTGCTCCCGGTGATATTTCCAGTACCAATCAGACACCATACATAATTATTACAATATTATTGATTATATTTTCTATGCTGTACTTTATAGCTCCATGACTATTTTGAAACTACCAATTTGTACTTCTTAATTCCTTCACCTTTTTCACCCAAGCCCCTAAAACCCTCCACTCTGGCAGCTTCTTGCTGGCCCCGCTGTTTGCCTGCACACCCTCTGCCTACCCCCATTCTTCTCCCTCTTTACTTTTTCTTTCCCTCCCTTCACAAATATTAAAAAATAAAAACTATTGGGGCTATTGTGATATTCAAATTAATCTGAGGATTTTCTCATCTGGCTTTTAAATTGACTGCACCAATACTTCTCAGAATGTTTGCTTTTTTTTAAATATTTTATTGATTTTTTACAGAGAGGAAGAGAGAGAGGGATAGAGAGTTAGAAACATCGATGAGAGAGAGACATCGATCAGCTGCCTCCTGCACGCCCCCTACTGGGGATGTGCCCACAACCCAGGTACATGCCCTTGACCGGAATCAAACCTGGGACCCTTCAGTCCGCAGGCCGACGCTCTATCCACTGAGCCAAACCAGTTAGGGCTGTTTGCTTTTTAATTCAGTTATTTTCCCCTTAATTTTATCACTTAACTTGATTTTCTGTACTTTAAACAAACACACCTTAAAGACCATAGTACATTATAGACAGAATACACACAATTTGAGGAGCTGGTATCAGCGTCTGTTGTTATTTTTCTGGGGTTTCAGGATTGAGCACAAAATCAAGACACATGTGACATTGCCATAGAGCAGCCAGCAGGTCTGCATGCCACGTGCATCTCTCCAGCAACTTAGAATTATATACTTAATAAAACTCAGCTTCCTACAGTGAAACAAATGCATGCACTGATCAGCTTTCTAGCATTCTGTTAACCTTTTATGAGGTCTAAATCACGCAGCATCAAAATGGTTTATTTTTCTCTGAAAATCTTTTTAAAGGCTTGAAAAAAGATTCCAGGAAATTGCATATACTTGAAAAATATATGTAATTTTTATTTAAAAAATGCTTTAGTACTAACTTTTACATTTTATAAGATTCACAGAGCTATTGCCAAGTTTCAAATAATTGATTCTTTTAAAAAATAAACACATTGAGTGTTTAATTACACAGTTTTGCTGTTTTCCAATTTGGGGCAGTTTTATTGATTTTATTTCAATACTATTTTAATTATTTTATACTTTAAAATGTTATCAGTATAACATGCTCATTGTTTGCAATTCTGATAATCTGATAGGCTGCACTGTCTTCATTTACTATTTTGTATCTTCGTTTATGTAACCTATTTAAATTAAAACTCTAATAGAATACTTTCAATGGCTAAGAAATAGTATTTTTTCATATAACTTAAATAAGTACATCATAACCATTTTAATGTGTCCAGGTTAGTAACACGATTATTAATTTAGTATTATACAAAATGAATTGTTACCTATTCTCATTAGTGAGTAAACCCACTTCCAATTTAATCTTACTTTTAATACAAGAATACCTCAGAGACACTGCATGCTCAATTCCAGACCACTACAATAAAATAAATATTGTGATAAAGAGAGTCATACAATATTTTGGTTTTCTGGTACATATAAAAGTTATGTTTATACTAAACTGTAATTTATTAAATGTGGAACAGAAAACAACAATGTACATACCTTAATTAAACATATGAAAACTTTCTCCATATCAGCAATGAGGTTGGTTGTCAGTTCTGTGTTTGCTAGAGTAGCACTTTGAATTTTCTTCAAGAATTTTTCCTTTGCAACATATTTTTTTAATTTATCTTTATCGTTGAAACTATTACAGATGTACCTTTTTTCCCCCATTGACCCTCTCCACCCCACCTTCATCCCTCTCCCCCAGGCCTTCACCACACTATTGTCTGTGTCCTTTTGATTTAAAGTGGAAGACTTGTGATCCTTTCACTTGAACACTTAGAGGCCATTGTTGGGTTATTAATTGGCTTAAATTCAATTCTGTTTTGTCTCAGGTAATAGCGAGTCCTGAGGAGAGGGAGAAAGATGGGAGAAGGGCTGGTTGGTGGAGCAGTCAGGACACATACAACTTTTACAAATAGTATTAATTACAATAGTAACTGAAAAGATGACCAATCACAGATCACCATAACCAATATAATAATGAAAAAGTTTGAAATATTGCGAGAATACCAAAATGTGACACAGAGACACAACTGAGTAAATGCTGCTAGAAAATATGGTGCTGATGGACTTGCTTGAACAGGGTTGTCATAAACCTTCAATTTGTAAGAAACAACATCAGCAAAGTGCAATAAAATGAGGTATGCTTGTACTTTTCTTTCTCCACCCAAATGTGGTATTTGTATATGAAAACGTTTTTCAGGGTTGCAATTGCTTCTTAAATTATAAAGTTATACAAACTCCTTAGGGAAAAGGAAAACAAACAAACAAATCCATAACAGTATAACATAGAGTGAATGTCTCCTCTCACAGTCTTTTCCATATTATCCCACTTCAGCTGCCAATAGATAGGTGTACAATGACACTAGGTTCTCTCTCACCACTCTCATTCCCACCTCACTCTGCACAGCAATAAATATGCATTATATATAAGTATGGAAATACTTAGTAACGAACTTTATCAATATTTGTGGGCATATTCCAGAAAGTTAACCATTCTCATATGCTTGATTTTTTATAAAGATCTATGCTATATTAGTTTCTTTTGTATCAATATACTAGTAGATAAATATATAGAACCAAGACTGTTGGTTAAAGAAAATGCATATGATATGTTTACATATATATTACCAAATTGTCTTCCAGATAGATATACCAATTTGGTTTATCAATAATATATACTCCAATCCTTTCTAACATTGAATATGATTAATCTTTTAAGTTTGTATCAATGTGATAGGCAAAAATAATAAATTATTTTTAACTTTTCATTTTTTTGACCATTAGCTAATTTGAGATTTTTAAATGATGTGCGTTGTTGTTTCTGTTTCTTTCAGTAGATGCCTGGTTATACCATTTTGTTTTTAAACAAATTTATGTATTTCTCAATGAAATATGGAAGCCAGTAATACATTTTGAAAAATAAGATAGTCAGATAATGCAACCATTTTTGTCATTTGACTTTCAACTTTATGATATATTTTTAACAAAGACATTTTAAATCTAAATGTTGCAAATATGCTTTTTTATATTATAGCTACAAGAGTCCTACCCATCCCAAGATCATAAAAAATATTTACTAGTTAGGCAGTCACAGGCATTTTAACATATTTTATTTAACTATCCTCCATCTTTATTGAAAACTATAGCAATAACAATAAAATAGAACTTTAAAACATGCACAATGTTTTAGCAAGGAATGAATGTTGTTGACACATTTTTACCCCAAAATCCCTAATTTATAAAGAAAATTTAAACAAAATTTGTATTTAAAAATATATTCTATTAAAAAATATATTTCAGGGCTCTAGGCCCTGGCCAAGTATCTCAGTTGGTTAGAATATCATCCGAATACACCAAGGTTGTGGGTTCCAACCCCAGTCAGAGCACAGAGCACATACAAGAATCAACCAATTTATGCATAAGTGGAACAGCACATCAATCTCTCTCTCTCCCTAAATCAATAAATAAAATTTTAAATACATATATTTCACAGCTCTAAATAACATTTAATATGGTAATATATTAACACTTACAAAAAGCACACAAAGCACCCATGTTTCCCAAATGTATTTCTTGATGGAACACTTTTTACAAAGAAAAAGCAATTAGAAATGGCGTTTCAGAAAAAAAAATAATAGCTATAACATATTATTTATGATATAAATGCTATATATTACAAAGACATTTGCTATATACTAGTATGTATTCATATATATATATACATATATATATACATTTATATAGATAAACATACAAACACATATATAGCTATATCTAGATATACATTGGTTTATACATTTATACCTGCATATAAATTAACCTGATTTTTCTCTAGTCTGAGAAGCTCTGATTTTCCACCTTGCCTATCTCTGGGAAAGAAAAAGTTCAGATAACTAGAAAGACAATGCGTATCTTTTGAATTTCAAACATGCTTTAATATTTATCTCAAAGGCATTAGTTTGAAAGAAACAAAAAATTGAGTTCCAAAAGCTTAGATTTAAAAGCTAAGCATTCATATCTGTGGGATCTTAGATATGAGCTGCAGCATAATTATTTAAAAGTTTATGCCAGCTTCCTGGACCTAAATATACACTTCCCCAAAGAGGTAATGTTGAGCATCTTTTTGCATGTCTATTGGCCATAGACATGTGAAAAGATGCTCAACATCACTAATTATCACAGAAATACAAATATAACCACAATATCACCTTACACCTATCAGAATGGCTATCAGCAATAAATCTACAAACAATAAGTGTTAGTAAGGATGTGGAAAAAAGGGAGCCTTCATGCACTATTGGTAGGAAAGAAAATTGGTGTAGCTGCTATGGAAAACAGTATGGAAGTTCCCCCCAAAATTAAAAATTATTCTGCCTTATGACCTAGGAATTTAACTTCTGGGTATATACCTGAAAAAAACCTAAAACACCAAGTTGAAAAGATACATGCACCCCTATGTTCACTGCAGCATTATTCATAATAACCAAGTTATGGAAGTAACACAAGTGCCCATCAATAGACAAATGGATAAAAAAGTTGTAGTACATATATAAAATGGAATATTACTCAGCCATAAAAAATGATGAAATCTTACCATTTGCAATTACTTGAATGAACCTAGAGGGTATTATGCTAAATGAAATAAGTCAGAGAGGGAAATACAAATACCATATGATTTAACTTATATGTGAACTCTAGAGAACAAAATAAATAAACAAAACAGAAACAGAGTTAGAGATACAGAGAACAAACTGATGGTTGCCAGATGCAGAGAACAAACTGATGGTTGGGGGACTGGGTGAGAAAGGTGAAGGAATTAAGAAGTACAAATTAGTAGTTACAAAATAGACACGGGGATGTAAAGTACAGCATAGGGAATGTAGTCAATAATTCTATATAATAAAAGCCTAATATGGTAAGTATCTGATCATCCATTCGACAGTTCGACCAATCACTATGATGCACACTGACCACCAGGGAGCAGACACTCCGACTGGTAGGTTAGCTTGCTGCTGGGGTCCAGCCGATCAAGATGGGCAAGAGGCTGGACATGCCCTGGAGCCCTCCCGCGGTCCCGCCCTGTCCAGCCAGACCAGATCAGCCCCTATCGAGACTAGCTGAGACAGTCCCAATTGGCCCCAATGGAGACTGGGCGAGATGGGCCGGACATGCCCTCGACAAATCCATGCACCAGGCTGGTTTTGGCCCAATCCCTGCAGGCCAGGCCGAGGGACCTCACTGTGCACGAATCTGTGCACCAGGCCTCTAGTGTATATATATAAAACCCTAATATGCAAATAGACTGAACAGCAGAACAACCGAACAACCAAACAACCGGTCACTATGACGTGCGCTGACTACCAGGGGGTGTGTGCAGGACATGGCAGGTGTCAGTAGTAAGCGGCAGAGCACAGAATATGATGGGCGTTGGCCACGGTGGGATGATGGAGCAGGTGAGCAGTGGCGCCAGACCAAGGCGGGACACCAGTTGCTGTCATGGGGGCAAGCCTCTGATGGTTACTGAAAATTCTTTGTTTTCGCCCACCGGCAGCAGGTGTGAGAGGTAGCTGCTGGCCCCGATCACCCCTCAGGGCTTCTTCACCTCCCCTGGTTCCTAAGCAGCAATAGGGGACAGCAGCCGCCTCTCACACCCGCTGCCAACAACAGCCCCGCTCGCATCCACTGCCAGCACTGGAGCTGCCGCTCGCACCCACTGCCAGTACCTGGCATCAGTTCCAATCGCTAGGTGCCATCAGCGGGTGTGAGGGATGGCTGCTGACCCTGATTGCCCCTCAGGGCTTCTCCACCTGCCCCTGATCCTGAGGGGTGACCAGGGCAGCAGCTGCTGCTTGCACTTGCTGACAGCACCGGCCCTGCTTGCACCCATTGCTGGCGCCAGCCCCAATAGAGTGGGGCCGGTGCTGTAAGCTCATGAGAGCAGTGGCGGCAGGAGCGGGCCTGTTGGCAGATAGGTGTCCGGGGGCCATGGTGGGAGGGGCCAGGTGGGGGCGTGGAGGATGGGCCAAGACCCATCCCTGTGCTCACCGCACCCTCGTGGCCCACAGTCCCTTTCAAGGTGCAAGAATTCATGCACTGGGCCCCTAGTATTGTAATAACTATGTATGGTGCCAAGTGACCACTTGAATTATTTGAGGGATCATGTTGTAAATTATATAATTGTCTAACCACTATGCTGTACATCTGAAATTAATGTAAAAAATTGAATGTCAACTGTAATTGAAAATTAAAAAGTCTATGCCACCTTCAAGTGATCAAGCCCTGCCTCTCCCCAGTGCCAGCACCTGGGAGTACAGGCTCTTTTGTTATGTGAATGGACACTACTTACAACCACATGGCCAAAAAACTATGTTGTTTGTTCTCACCTCTGTCCTGTAGTGATTTTTCTTTTATATTAGTCTATTTTCCCCTAAAAGTAGAGTGGAAGTGATGCCTTTTGAATGTTTACTCACCTTATCTGAACTACCCCATCCAAATAACCTTCTCTTTTCAACAATGCAGAAGGTTTATAGAACTACTCTGTCTACCAAAAGGGACAGAGAGATGTGAAAGGTACAAGAGCCCAACATGTGTCTCTGTGCCCATAAAGTGATGGCACAATTCACCCAATACTTTCAATTGAGCAAATTAGTTGTGTTTGATCCAACCTTAGTCTTCTAACACCTACTGCTCTATATTCAGAATATGGATGGATAAAAACATCTTTGGAGGACAGATAGAATTCTAGTTTCCCAATTAAAAGTATCTCAGTATTTTCTTATTTAAGAACTAGAGGCCCAGTGCATGAAAATTATGCACGGGGCAGGGGTGTCTCTCAGCCCAGCCTGCACCCTCTCCAATCCGAGACCCCTCGAGGGATGTCCAACTGCCCATTTAGGCCCGATCTCATCGGACTGCTGGCTCCCAATCGCTCACCTGCCTGGCAGCCTGATCACCCCCTAACCACTCCCCTGCCAGCCTGATCGGTGCATAACTGCTCCACTGCTAGCCCAATTGTCCCTAACTGCCCTCCCCTGCCATCCTGGTTGTCCCCAATTGTCCTCTCCTGCAGGCCTGGTCTCCCCCAACTACCCTCCCCTGCTGGCCCAGTCACACCTAACTGCCCTCCCCTCCTGGCCTGGTTGCCCTTAACTGTCCTCTCTTGCAGGCCTGGTTGCCCCCAACTGCCCTCCCTTTCAGGCCTGGTCCCTCTCAAATGCCCTACCCTGCTGGCCTGATCGCCCACAACTGCCCTACCCTGCTGGCCTGATTGCCCACAAATGCCCTCCCCTGCCGGCCATCTTGTGGCAGCCATCTTGTGTCCACATGGGGGCAGCCATCTTCTGTGTTGGAGTGATGGTCAATTTGCATATTACCTCTTTATTATATAGGATGTACATTTTAGGTATTTAATTAGTCAGTTCAAAGTGCAACTCTCTATCAGTGCTGTTTCTCTCCCACCCTAAGATCCGCCCCCACTCCCCCACTTTGTTCAACTAAGGTATCTCTTTATCCAGAAAGCCTTCTGTCCTCCCTGAGTAAGACCCCCTTTTCCCCTGTGCCATTAGCCCCACCAGTTTCTTTGTCATGTGCTCTTCTCATTCTCTCATCTTCTAGTTCACTGAATGCCCTCTACGCGTATTTATCAATACATGATTCTCATTTTCTCTGACCCAATAAACCAATTTCTCAAAGCTGAGGAGAATGAGCTGTGATCATGCTTGTATGTTATTTTCTGACCTCTGCTCTTCTTAATAGTCTCACCCATTTCCAACCTCTCCTCAAAAACCATAATTAACCACTGTCCTTATTCGAAATATTTCTTTCCATGACTCTTTAGAAAAAGATAAAATAACAAGGTCCTAACATGATAAGAGTGTTGACAGAACTGAAGGTCTTCAAAATAGCAGGGCTGCAATCTGTTAACTTTCCTATTTTCAATCTGAAAATGAACTCTATTTCCTTATTTTTAACCTGAGCAGTCTCTTCCTGTCAACCCGCTGGAAAGACCAAGGCATACTTTCAGAGAAGCTGTTAAACAGCTGAAGCTGTCCTGGCCCCTAGCAAACGTATCAAGTTGGTATCGGTTTATTCGAAAGCATGTGTGAATCAAAGGTAATATGATTTAGGCATGTTGAAAGTAGTTAATTCATTGTTACTCTTTGTATTTCTAACTTTTTTATGCGGGTCAGGAACAAATATAGCTTAGAAACAATTAATTTTATTAATGGCAGACAGCATATAAAAGCCATCCTCTGAGGCTAAGTTCCAATAGTATCTTATCATTAAAGCCTTTTTAATAGTCCTTCTGATTCCCTTCACCTTGAAACAAATGATTCACTGTTGAGCATAATAGCAACCACTGTTGAATGCCTACTATGTGCTATGTACTCTACTAAGTACCATTTCTTATCTAAGCCTTTTCATACCTCTAGGATTTTATATCTTCATTTTGCAGATGATCAATAGTATTTTTGAGAGTTTAAGTGGCATGACAAATTCATACCACTTGTGGTGGCAGAACAAGGATCAAAATTTTTCACTTTCATTTCAAAGCCCAGGCTTTCTTTAAGATGGACTTTCTTCTAAACATGTAGCAATCAACTCAATATATTATACTTACTAGTTTAAATGTTAGTTCCTCACTAAACTTTAAGTTTCCTAGAGTAGCTATCTCATTAAATAAAAGTTTTTGAAACTCTCAATACTATGCCTAAGATACATATTTATTTCTTGAAAAACTTTGTCAAATGAAAACAGTGACATAAACCAAAATACTACATAAAATAAAAGCTCACAGTACTAGCCCTGGCTGGGTGGCTCAGCTGTTTGGAGTGTTGTCCTGTACACCAAAATGTTGTGGGTTCCATCTTAGTCAGGGCTGTATGGGAGGCAACTGATCCATGTTTCTCTCTCTCACAAATAAGTAAAAGTATATCCCAGGTGAGGATTTAAAAATAAAGAAAAAGAAAAACACACCATTATTTACACATAATCTCACTCACATGTGGACTCTAATGAACAAAATAAACTATGAATAAAATAGATCCAGAGACATAGAAGCATGGAACAAACTTTTGTATCTCAGAGGGAAGACAGGGTGGGAAGAGTTTAACAAAAAAACTTATATGTGTACTAGAGGCCTGGTGCACAAAATTCGTGTGGCGGGGAGGGGCTCCCTCAGCCCTGCCTGAACCTTCTGGCAATCCGGGACTCCTAGGGGGATGTCCAACTAGTGGTTGGACATCTCTCTCACAAACCGTGACTGCTGGTTCCTAACCACTTGCCTACCTGACTGCTTGATCGCCCCTAACCACTCTGCTTGCCTGCCTGATCGCTCCTAACTGCTTGCCTACCTGCCTGATTGCCCCAACCACTCTGCCTGCCTGCCTGAGTGCCCCTAACTGCTTGCCTGCCTGCCTGATCACCCCTAACCACCTCTGCCTCAGTCCCCGCCGTCACAGCTTTGTCTGGAAGGACGTCCAGAATGACATCCGGAAGGCTGTTCGGCTATCCAGTCTAATTAGCATATTATGATTTTATTATTATAGATATGTGTAACCATGGACATAGACAAGAGTATGGTGATGGCTTGGGGGAAGGGGTTGTGAGGTGGAAGGGGTCAATGGGGCATCTGTAATACTTTCAACAATAAATATTTTTTTTAAAAAAAAAACAGTTATTTAAACACATTTTTCTGCCCTAGTTCCCATTTTTACATGTATAGTTCCCATTTTTACATGTATTTTAATGATCCCTTTGTTCTTTCTCAATATGTTTTCATTATGTCTGCTATTCAAATAGGGAATTCTGTGATGAGATAGCATATGTAAGTTAATTATAAAGGTGTTGATGTTTTTACTATATTTGCTTAATGACAGAATTCAGCAAATATTTCATCTTAATGACATTTCCACCTCACTTCTAGGACTCTCTTCCTAGAAATTATTTTAATTTTACAAGTGTTATATTCTGTGCTAGTTAACTTAATTTTACAAATCCTGATTTTTTTTTAGTAGCATCTTGTTTATTCAGAAGACAAAACAAAACAAATTTTCCAACCACACTCAGGAGAGGTACGGGTAAGGGGAGGTGTCTGTCCATCCAATCCTAGGCCCCAGTCTATGTGGTTTTGGAAGCAATAAGGGATGTGGAGTAATGGCCCCCCAAATAAAAATGGTGTATGTGTGTATGGGAAGGAGAGAGGTGCAAAAGTAGCGGAGAGTGGTGAGGTGAAAGGGAACAACCAGGTCCGTGCTGGGAATGCCTCAGGTGGGAGGCCATTTCATTACATTTCTTGTTGAGCATACCACTTCTTTGCCCATCATCAGGACTAATGTCTTAACAGATATGTGACAGTGATGTTGAAGGAGAGGGCTTCATCATTGCTCTTGGTTCGAAGATCCATAGTAAACTCCCCATCCAGCAGCAGTGAGTCCTGGATAACAGATATTTCTGGCCTCCAAACGTCAGCCCATTCACAAAAATCCTTGACAGGTCTTTGCCAACCAGAACACCAACCTCCACTAGCATGCTGTTGAGGAAGGATTTCCCGGGGAAAGTGGCCCAGACTGAGGATGAGTCTTTATAGCCCACAAGGTCCACACCCTGAGAGGCTCCAGGGCCATGAGGTTATGGATGTAGGCAGTTCACCAGGCCTGGGCTCTGCTGCTGGGATGGGGCTGCCTCAGGCTGGGGCCTGGGGGTGGAGAGGTAGGGGTGGGGATGGAGGCCTGGGGCACGTGTTGCCTGTCCTCTAGACCTCAGCTCTGTAGCTGTGATTCCTGATTTTTAACTATGAAAGTAAATTTAATATTTCTAGAAGTTGAGAGAAAACCTTTGTATGAGAAAGTAAGAATTGTTACTAATATTTACATTTTTAATATAGCATACATATCAGTTGATTATATGTTAGCATATAAAACTTGGTAATTTCAGATATCTATAACTTTACTTGCCTTAGGCTTTCTTTAAGCATGAAACATTTCAATTCAAAAGAATATATTTTTGGAAATGATTTATCATCATCCTAGGATAAAGAAGATGCTTCTTATATTTAAAGGAGAAAATCCCAAACTCCTCTTGCCTTGAATAACATTTGTAAAAATAAATGATTTTTAGTGCCTTTGGCAAATAGTCATAAGCAAACAGCCTTATTTTCCTTTATTTTTTTAATGCAAATGTTAGAATTCTTAACTTTCTGGGATTCTGTCCATCATTATAATGAAGGTGTCACATGCATCTCTTCTAGACTACAAAAGCTCAAATCACATCCTATGTCTATTCACTGGTAGAACCTGATCTCTAACCTCTATAGAAAATGATACATTTCAGAACCAGAATGAAACAACAATACTAGAAGAAGGCAAAGACCCAATATGAATTACATTTACAATGGGTGTTAATTGATCCAGAACACTAAAAGCGGAAGAACTGTGACATATCTTCATTTTTGCCAAACAAATCAAATCCAGTTCAGGATGTCCATTTGTAAAGGTTAGCAAAAAAGCTCAATGACATGCATGCCTGTATACACATTGGGTTCTACCTCAATCTGTATCTACTATTATCCAAAAAAAATTAGAGGGAGCGTATAGGTTGGAGTGAGGAGTGGTCTCTGGTAAACCAATGCATTGGACATTCTGTATGTGCCATGTAAATATGTATATTTACCACTACATTCCTTATAGCTGCGGTAAAAACACTTGAAAGCCAGCATGTTAAGGAAACACTAGAGATTACTAAATAAGCAATTATCAATAATTTGGAGAAAGAAGTGTCAGAGTAAAATTATGAAAATGTGGTACCATGTAATTAATAAATAGTTCCTTTAAGAATGCCTATTGATTTTATTACTGAGAGGGGCTCCTGGGATAACTATGAATTATAGCCAGTTAGTCTCATTTGTATACTTATTTCCACTTAGTAGAATGCAATAAAAGGTAGGATTAGAGGAGATTTATGGAATTGTATATATTTTGAGAAAGATAGCAAAACTTCTATAAATGAAGATCATTTTGATTAATAATTGAGGTTTTTTGTTTATTTACTTTTTCTTTCTTAGAAATGGAAAAATTAGACTAATAGTCAAATGTTTTTTGATAGGGTAAACATTGAAAAATTAAAGGATTATGAAAAATATGGAAACAATAGGTTATGGATACATTTGAATTACAGTCAATGAACATAGATTAAAAGTAGATTAATGTAAAGCTGTGAATGGAAGGGTTTCTAAAAAATGCTTATGAGACATAATCATTTACTATTTTAATATGATTTCTAAAGTAATTAGTAAGCCTGCTAAATTTGTAGATATTATTAAATTTCTGGAGAATGAAATGGTACATGAATAGCAAAATCTAAAGGTGATCAGGAGAAATTATATAAATGGAAGAATGAAAGCATGTGAACTTTACAGAATTAGCATATATATGTCTATATTAAATATTAAAAATGTCTTCATTTTAAATTTGATTCTCTAGTATTCAGTCATATTCTAGGCTGAAAGAATTACTGTGGGCTTTGCCTTGTATATATCATCACACTCTGTTGGAATGTTGAGAATTTTTGTTTAGGAGTGTTGAACACAAAACAGAAAATATTATTGTACACTTCTAACAATAATAATACATACAGACCTGAAATATTATATGCATTTCTGGAAACTGCACTTCAGGCAAGAAATTACCACATGAAGAAAAGTCTATGAAATGTAATAAAATAATTAAGGCAGTAATTCCCAGCTGGTCAATGGGTAATGCTATAGGTAACCATCAATCTTTAACCAGAGGACCATTTCTTTTGGTAGTTGAATTATGCTTCAAAAATGCCACCGAACATTTTTGAACATTCAGATAGCATTTCCCACTAAAAACTAAATGAATGAACTAAATAAATGAAAATATCATGGGGTATGGCTCAGATATCTGTATTTTGTAGTTATGTACAGAAGTAATATTCTATTAAGTGCATAGTTAGGATTTCCACTATGTACTATTCTATTGCTTACCAGTTTGAAAAGACAGAAAATTTGGAATTGTGATCAATGTCTAGTCTTGTGTGGGGACTTCTTACTTGTGGGTCAAGAACATCACAATTAACATCTTTGTTCTCTTCTCCCTTATCCTTATATGAGCATACAAATTACTAGATCAATGAAAAACCACAGCTGGTCTGTTTTGTGTCTTTTCATCTTCTAAATACCCAGCATCACCACAAACTAGTTTTCAACACATACTACTTAAATGAATGGGTAAATTTACTAGTGATATCTGTGAGCCAAGTAACAATATTAGGCCCTTGAATATCTTTTATTTATTTTAACAATCCTAAAAGATATGTGATATAATATCTACATTAGCATAAGGACAATGAGGACCCAAATTTAAGTTGTCTAAAAATCACACAACTAGTTAGCATATTCTTTGGCAGCAAGGCTTCAAAAAAGCAAGCTGTCCCCTCATCACAAAAGTTTGAGGCATCATGGATTATGGAACCAAAAAAAAATTGCTACTATGTAAGTAGAATTTAAACAAAAAAGATAGAATTCTTTAACCGGAGAAATAAAAGTCAAGAAGGGATGTTATGAAATCCATAAATTCAAAAATATTATGAGAGGATGGGCATGAAAGTTTTTATCAATCAGAGGACATTTGAAGAGTCAGTCCCCAGAAAGTCACAAAACATACTTTTTTAGAAGTAAGAAAAGATACTTCCATTTTACAGAGTTAGTTGTAAAAACTGTGAAACTTAAAACCCAAATGTTCCAGATTGAAGTTATAAATGAGTCTGAAAAGGGCAGAGAAAAATTCCATAGGTGCCAAATTCGTAACAAACTGAAGGAAAACTGGAACTTGAAGGCCAATATGCTCCCCGCCATGACTTTGGTTAATGAGTTATCTCAATATTTTCAGTGGAGTCCAAGTTTTTTTAAAATATTTTATTGATTTTTTACAGAGAGGAAGGGAGAAGGATAGGGAGTTAGAAATATCGGTGAGAAGGAAACAGATCAGCTGCCTCCTGCAACACCCCCTACTGGGGATGTGCCCGCAACCAAGGTACATGCCTTTGACTGGAATCGAACCTGGGACCCTTCAGTACGCAGGCTGACGCTCTATCCACTAAGCCAAACTGGTTAGGGCGAGTCCAAGTGTTTTGAAGTGTTCACTACTCTGTCTCCTATCTGCCTATGTTTTTAAAGTGGTATTAAATCTTCATTGTTGTTGCTGTTTTGCTGGCAAAGCAACCAATGCTGTGCTTTTCCATATAAGTAAACATGTCGATTATACTAATGTTGGCTAGGAAATATGCTTAATATCAGCACCAACTTATTAATAAATTGTATTAATAAATTAACAAATCCATATTTTATCAGACTTTAATAAATAAGACAACACAAATTTTTACACTGAATTTCATAATAATAGTATAGGGTTTTAACCAGTGGTTCTTAACCAGGCACAATTTTTCCCCTGGGACATTGGGCAAAGTCTGAAGACATTTTTTATTGTGATAACTAAGGCAGGGGGTGTGATTGTCACCTAGAAGATAGCGGCCAGGGATTCTGCTAAATATCCTACAATGCAGGGATCAGCACCCACCACAAAATTGTAGTAGGCAGGATTCTAAGATAAACCTGAATATTTATCACCCCTCCCAGAGGGCACATTCTATATAATCCCTGAACCTTGATTATGACGAGACTTCAAAACTGTGATTTTGGTTCTGTGGAACAGTTGACTTCAAGATAGAGAGATCAAGGAGGCTAAACCTATGAGTCCTTTTAAAGCAGAGAGTGTTCTTCCAATGGTCACAGAAGAGGAAATCAAAGAGCTTTGGATTCGAGAGAGAGATTCAACAGAAGTAAAGGAAGTTCTTTGTTGCCCAGATTTAGGTGCTTGAAGTTAAGGATCTGCTGTTACAAGATGGGGTCTGGTCCCAGAGTGGGTCTGCCTTGTACACACCACCCCACCACCAGTAATGGGTAGGTTCTTGACCTCATACAGGAAAGATTTCACAACACTAATACAGGTGATTTTGAGAGTGTGTCATTAAAACTGGGACAGTGAAACAAAGGAAGGGCTTAAGGTAGAACAAGCAACAGGAAATAGAAAGAGAAAAAGGGAGCCGAGCCTTGGAGACAGGTTCAGTGGGTAAGCTGAGGACAAGGTGCCACTGCCCACTGTTCCGCTGGTTGCAACTTTCGTGGGGTCCATTAGAGTTTAGGAGAAAAACAACAGAGATACACACAGTGGGAATGCTCTAGGGAGAGTGCACTGTGGGTCCTTTGTCTTGAGGCTTTCTTATCTTTCTTTGGTCAGTGAGAATCCTAAGGGAGTCTTAGAGAATGGTCTGAACAAAATATTCATTAGCTTTCCAGGTGTATCCTTCAATATGTTGATTCATCAAAATGTGTGTATAGAGGGATCAGGAGTTATTTTCTGGTAAGTTTTATTTTCAAAGAACGTCATTGAAGAGGGGACCATGACTGAGGCTGGTCTGCCCTGGGATGGTCTAGAATGTGTTAATCATTTGCTCCTCACGTGTCCTTGAGGAAGATAAAACCTTGCGATTCATTGGCTGGATATAAATTGTTCAAATTGTTTGGCCTTGTTTAATTATTTTGTCTCAGTTTCCCTTATTCCACTTGTCAAGGAGGTTCCCTAGTTTCTTACTATCCTGCTACACTGAAGGTAGCCTTTAGGAGACAAGAGCAGTTCCTGGCTGACATCCATCAAGGAAACAGGTATTCAATCTGACAATCACAAGGAACTGAATTCTTTTCATAACAGAAATGAGCTTGGAAGAGTACCTGAGCCTCTGGATAAGAACTCATCCTAAGCCAGAGTATAGAACTCAACCACACGACTGGGCTTCTGACCTGCAGAACTGCCAGGTAATAAACAGGTGTTGTTATATGTCACCAGATTTGTCATTTGTTATGTTGCAATAGAAAATAAATACAGACCAAACACATCAATAGTGCCAAGGTTCAGCCATAACTACTTGCCTAGCACTAAAGGGGTGATACTAGGTTTGTTTTCAAAGAAACAGTGAACAAAAAATGTCCTCTGAGGAAATAAGTTCATTTAACTCAAATCAAGTTAAAGATGTTTCTTTACTATGAGACATCTTGGGAACTTTTACATCTTAATTATACTGTATTGTGGAGCTACAGGGGAGGAGTGAATTTTGCAGAATTCCAAAGAATGTTTAAACAAAGATCTATTGTTCTTGAAAAATTGAATATATTTTGCTCCTAAGGTTTCTTAGGATTGAGATTAATAAAATGTACAAATTAGTAAACTTTTTTAAAAAAACAACATCACAGTTTATCTTCCAAAATTCAAACAATATAAAATGTACTAAGATATATCCTTTGTAATTTAGTCTGTCTACTTTTTAAAAAATATATATTTTTATTGATTTCAGAGAGGAAATGAGAGGGAGAGAGAGATAGAAACATCAATGATGAGAGAGAATCATCGATTAGCTGCCTCCTGCACGCCCCCCACTGGGATCGAGTCCACAACCTGGGCATGTGCCCTTGACTGGAATCAAACTCGGGACTCTCCAGTCCGCAAGCCAATGTTCTATCTACTGAGCCAAACCAGCTAGGGCTAGTCTGTCTACTTTAACAATGGTTTTTCTTTATCATTTACTGGAGGCCCAGTGCACAAAATTTGTGCACTGTAGAGTCTCTAGTCTCTGCTGGCTGCCAGCTGGGGCCTCCCTCCCTTCCCCTGGCTGACCCCGCTCCTTGGTCAAACTCCCGGGCAAGCTCCCGGTTGAGGGGACAATTTGCATACTATGCTTTTATTATATAGGATTATTATAGACGTCTTGGAATAAAATATAAGGTATCTGCAACTTTAAATTTGCAAAAAGACTACATATATCTCAATTATTTGTGAGAAGAGGAGCTAGGACTGAGGGAATGCTTGTTAAGCATTGCATCAGGTTCTACTTTTCCTAGTTCTGCTATTATCTTCATTCCAAGGTCTTCTTCTGGTGAATTAAATAGCATTTTCATAGACCGGAATGGAACTTTATTTTCTGACTTTTAGTAACTCTCTCACAGAGTATCACTTTGTCTATAATAGTAGAATATGGAGCCTTGAGGGCAATGATATGTGGTACAAAAATTGTTTGTATCCACTTGAGAATACAGGGAACAGCTTCAAAATATAGGGTAATAGATCAGTTAGTTTAGAAAGCACTATTACTCTGTGCTTTGTTTGCTGATGATTAATCTTCATATGATGTGTTGAGTCTACTGCCTAAGTACTAAATTACACCTTCTGAACTGAAGGTAGTTGCTGTCTGGCTGTGATGGCTTCTATAACATAGACCCAAGTGGTGTTTATAACCTTATCCCATATTACCACCCTACACAGGTGGTATGTTCTAGCCAAACTAAATTTCTCCCATTTTTCACTTTTGACGTTCTCCTTTAAACATTTATATTTACTTTCCCTTTACCTAGAATGCTTTTGATTTATAATATATTATAGGTTACACTGCAATTACAAATATCCCCAAATCTAAGTGACATAACTCAACAAAATTTTATTTCTTGTCCTTATACAAATGTTTGTGTAAATGTGTGGGAGGGAAAGGTAGGTAGGGGTCCACTTTGCTTCTCAAAGTCTCTCAGAGTAACAGATTGATATAGAGCCTGCAAGTTATTTCATCTCCTTACATTTTCTCAATAATAAAAAAGGGAATTTGAATGCCTACCCTTAGAAATCTGTCATGAAGATAAAAAACACAGAAGCAAGTTTTTGATGTCCCAAAGAGAATGTTCACTCCTTTGCCCCTCCTCCCTCTTCCTCTTTCTCCCGTCTCCTCTGAATACTTTTAAAACAAACATATTCCACCTTTCCTTTTGCCTTGTCCTATAATTACTGCTTTGCTTGCTAGATTTTACAGCATGTGTCCTTTTCGTTCTTGTGTCTGTGTAAGCACCTAAGCGCCTAGCATAGTTCCCAGTGGAAATTTTAAAAATTTGAATTTTTGTTGAAGTGCCCAGCCCATGTGGTTCAGTGGTTGAGCATCAATCTATGAACCAGGAGGTCAAGGTTTGATTCCCAGTCAGGACACATGCCTGGGGTGTGGGCTTGACCCCCAGTAGGGGGCATGCAGAAGACAGCCAATCAATGATTCTCATCATTCATGTTCTGTCTTTCTCTCCCTCTCTCTCCCTTTCTCTGAAATCAATTAAAACACTGGAATAAAAAAAACTGGTTGAAGAGAACTACTCATGATTCTCCAATATAGGAATGGCTTTCTAAGAGTTCTCTGTAATCCTAGCTCTCTATTTAATCTGAAATAGAAATAGAAAGAAAGCATGAAGCATTTTATTTTTCTAAAAGTCACATTAAGTAAAAATGCATAACTAGTTTGAGCTGTAACTTTTCCCATGGCAAACCTAATTTTTTTAAACTGAAATTTATGGATTAAACTTTTTAAAGATAATCATGGGACCTGGTATATAGTAGTTGTTTAAAACATAATTATGAATGAAATCTGACTCACTTGCAGAGAAACTATATGAGTTCAAAGATATTAGTTATACATCTGTAAAAATAAGTTAGTATTGGCTTTCCTGAAGAGCTGTCCTAAGAATATCAGAATAGGAAATATTTCAGAACCTTGAGACTGAAGTTCTTAAGTCATATGCCTTTAGAAGAAATTTAGTAATTTTTGAATTTTTAATTTTTTTTTAGAATTTAATAGGCATTTATATAAAGAAGGAGGGGGTGAAGAAATGCTAGAAAGTCTTACTTCTTCAAATGTTGTCTTCAGTATTTGCATTGCTTACTGAAGTGTCTGGTTGTGGAAAGCACTTGGTTTCCATTCTGACTCTATCAATAACCACATAATTCTAATGTGAAAATATGAAAAATGTTTACCCATTCTGATACAGTTGCTTCACTTGTAACATGTGAAAAATTAATCAAATGCAATAAATTAATTGAAATGCAAAGTGTGAGTTATTGTTGCTATACAACATTTTCTACAGATTAGTTTCATCTATAAATTGTCATGTATAGATTTGGATTAGTAATAGTGAATTTTATTTTTTTTTAAAATGCAATGAGATTACTTTGTCTAGAAAAAAACAATTAAAGATTCTCAACCACATGGGTAACTATATGTGTGTGTATATGTGTGTTTATATACACACCCCTTAAACTCTCAAAGTGTGTTTGGGAGGAAAAAAAAATCTTACTAAATACATTCAGGAACATTTTAGAATGAGATATATGTTTTCAGAAAACATTTATATCTAAAATATGCATTTTACTTATAAATCCCTTGCTTCTTGATATTCTAGGTGTCAACCAATATTTCACCATATTTTCAACCCATAATAAGAAGTTGTAAATTTAAGAACAAATGAGAGTGTGATTCCAAGACAAATACATTACTAAAGTGTGAATAAGAAAGAAATGTGTTGTTTCAGCATAGGCAGGTATTCCTCTTAATTTATGGAACTGTTTGCCCTGCTTGTAAAATTCTATTTTTTATGGAACAGGAAATTATTGCTGCTGTAAGATGTAACAAAATGGCTAAATGCCTGAGGAAAATATATAATAAGGATATTTGGCTTAAGAATCCAATATTCAAAAGCTTTCACTGGGATGTTGGGTAGTTATCTTAGTTTTCTTTTAACAAATTGGGACAGAAGGCCAATTTAATATTAAGTAAATATAATAATCTGAATATTACAACACACATTAATGTAACTTATTTAAAACACTGGGCAAGTGATCTATGTATATTAATCATTAAAATCATTACTGAAATTCCATGGCTTTCTTTCATTCTCCCCCTCCTTTTTTTAAAAAACTAAAATAATACCAATTAGGTTTGCCCAGTAATATGTCCAGTTAACTTCTTCATCTTCCAGGCTATTGCCTCTCTAGGTGTGGCCCAAGTTATATATTTCTGACCAATAAAATGCAAATGGGGAACTACGGGCAGCACTCTGAAGAGAGCTGATTATTCTTGGATTAACTGAGACAGATTTAGCTGTCATTCCCCTTTAGTTTTAGCTTCCTCCTTCCCTTTTATCTTCTGGAGTGTCTTTGTGATGCACTGAACTTAGGAAAAGAGATATATTCTTCAGGCTCCCTCATAGATAAGGAGATATAACTCTTTATCTTTGTACCATGCTGCTCCAAAAACTTTGGCTTTCTGTCAGTAAGCAGAAAGGGGGAAGAATATTGAACAGAAAACTGCCACTTTATCATTGTATATTAATCTCATAAAATGAAGTGGGTATTTTTTTCTATTATTCTTTTAAAATGAGGGGGCATCTTCTTACTTTCACTTACGCAGATACTTTTCATTGTATGTTGGCAATGTCACATTGTGATCTGAGGTTCACCAGGAAGGTTATTCAGCCTCAGGAACTGCAGCAGTGAGAGATAGGGATGGAATATATCCACCCTTGAATATGGGCTGACATCATGTCAATGCCTATGACTGAGAGATGCTGGTGAAATGACCTAGGGGTAGCTTAGATTGGCATGCAGCAGAATCTCAGCAGGTGCTGCATAACCCGTCTAGGTTGGACAGAGTGCTGAGTGCCTTGTTCTGCTTCCTGTCTCAAGTGCTGGTTAGTGCATTATTTCCATCACCGTTCCTGCCTAGACTTGCTGAGTCCCATCTGCTGTTCAGCTGAGGTCGCATGGTTGCTACAAGATGACAATACCTTTGAGTGCTCTGTTTTCACTGAAGAATAAAAGCAGCATCTGGCAAGTGGGGCTGCGTGCTTAGGAATGATTGGTTGGGATTAAGAGTAAAATATATATTCAATTATTAGATTAAAAAATGGAGATGGGGTTCTAGTAAACAATTACCTCTGGCAATTATAGAATGCTGGTACTTCAAGTCACTGGGAGCTAAGTGCTTCACTTTGGTGTTCAGCTGTAGGTCCCTATCTTTGCTTTGGAAGTCAAGGATGGGTACTTTTCTGGTAATAAGAGGAATAGTAGAGACCTTACTTGAAACATCAGATAAGGACACTTCTTTCCCGGTAATCCTTACAACTTAATATTCTCTTCAACGGGTTTTTTGACTATAATGCTGTACTTTTTCAACATTAATATTCTCATTTTCTCCTTTAAATTACCCAATAAGAATGATATAAAAGTTATTTCCAGTACATTTTCATTTAAGGATAATGATCCCTAATGACTACAAAGCTGAGATTCCTCAGCTCAGAAAGTCCAAATATAGCTAAAGAGGATGAGCCAGACAGGATACTAATGAGAAATATTGAAGATTAGCTTTCTTATTGGGGTAGCAAAAAATATTTAGCTGGCTAATTTGTAATAAAAATTAAAATAAAACCTTTAGTTGCTAAATAGTTCTTGGCCAGCTACTGCTTGTAAACAAACTATTCCCGTATCTTTTCATGCTAAATCTTTATCAGTCCTGCCTCTAACTGCAATTTAAATGTTGAAGACAGCTCTTAATTTGCTGACATTGTCATGCCACAGAATCTCCTTTGCATATCACACATTTCCAAGTCTGTCATAGACAGAGTCTATAATAATTTTGTTATTGTCAATTCCATTTCAAATTTATTCTGATTTTAAATATATGTCAAATGTCACATGTAATAATTGACTTAAAATTTATTTAGACTAGTTGTTCTATTTAAAATTTCCCTTTAACATTGTTATTAAACCTGGAATTGTCTTTAATTTCTCTTTCTTTCAGCTCTTATTTTTTATGTTAGCCACCCTTATTCTATGCAAAAGCAAAAGATGAGTTTCGATCATTTTCTCCCACCTTTCAGTTCATTACCTCACTTCCTTAGCCTTGCCTTCCTCAAACTCCCCAACTGGAACTATTGATACTCTGCCACTACTGTCTTTACTGATAGTGTTTCCCACTGATTTTTTTTAGTCTTCTTGTTTCATACATAGACCTAAATTAGAACCCCCTAGATAAACATGTAGGATCTATTTTCTCCCAAGTCACAGTTTTCAACTTCCTTTATGGAGGTAACTATGTAAGTGGTACTGGATTGTGTCATAGAATTCTAGTTTCACTCTAAGATAGGAGATCAGTCCTGAAGCTGGTTGCCTAGCTTTTCTCTGTCCTTCAATCCTGTAGCATTGGGGTTCTGTGTTTAAAGGCTATCTGAACCGTGGATATTTAACCTACCTATCATAGAAAACCTGTTGGTCAGCATTGTCTGAGATCATATGGATCTTGCCAAATAATTTGGCCTGTTTCCAGTCAGCCTTGATATACCTTTGGAAACAAATGTTTTTAATTTTTATTTATTTATTTCTTTAAGATGTTTTATTGATATTTAGAGAGAGAGGAAAAGAGAGGGGGAGAGAGAGAGAGAAACGTTGATGTGAGAAGGCAATATTAATCAGCTGCCTCTTGCATGCCCCCTGCTGGGGATCAAGCCCATAACCCAGGCATGTGCCCTGATCCAGGATAAAACCAGCAACCTTTCAGTGCCCAACCAACTGAGCCACACCAGCCAGGGCTGGAACTAGTCTTTGGTGTTTTGTTTTGTGTGTGTGTGTGTGTGTGTGTGTGTGTGTGTGTGTGTGTGTATTTTAAAATATATTTTTATTGATTTCAGAGAGGAAGGGAGAAGGAGAGAGATAGAAACATCAATGATGAGATAGAATCATTGATTGGCTGCCTCCTGCATGCTTTACACTGGGGATCGAGCCTGCAACCGGGTATGTGCCCTGACCAAGGAGACCCTCTGGTTCATAGGTTGATGCTCAATCACTGAGCCAGACTGGTCAGGCTAGAACCAGCCTTTACAGATAACTCATTTTTATCAGTGTATTTCATGACCAGATATGATTTACACAATGTCTTGACTGTAAGTTGCCCATCGCAACCTGAGCTTAAATTTTCTAATAAATGCCAATAACTATGCTATTTTTTTAAAAAACTAGCCTAACAATCATCCTGCTTGCATCTTCCCTAGTCCTTAAAAAGCTCACCTAATATTGAACTCAAAAATGCCTAAATAGAATTTAAAAATGTACCCAAATACTCTAGCCCATTTCATTGATTCTGGAAACTCCTCTGTAGCTATGGAAAGGGACATTAAAAACAAAGTGAAATATTATATTGCCTACTTTTGTTATTGTTTACTTTTCTTTATTTCTACAGATATTTGTTGAATCCCTATACTTACATTGCTGTGTACCTTTGGGACTTAAGAAAGATATGACCACAGACCACAAGAAGCTTTTAATCCAGTAAGAGAAAGGAAGATTCGTGCATTTTAGAAGTTCATTGATAATCAATTGACAACTTAATAATCTGGAAATAATATATTTTATTTTTATACTAGCCAACTCAGCTAGAATGATAACATTAGGGGATATATATCTCTATCTCTATCTCTATCTCTATCTCTATCTCTGTCTCTATCTCTATCTCTAGCTCTAGCTCTAGCTCTAGCTCTAACTCTCTCTATCTCTACCATCTATATCTATATATCTATCTTTATTGATATCTATATCTATATCTATATCTATATCTATCTATATCTATATCTAATCTATATCTATCTATGTATATTACATGTATACTTCTTTCCTTAAAAGTGCAGGGCAAGAGAAGATTTCAAAAACCCAGAAGACTAGAAAGTATCCTGAATGAATACAATGATATAAATCAAATAAAGCAAACAAAAGATCTCAAAATAAACTCCATGTCATACATTCTTATTCTCCATACCTAATGAAGCAAACAAGAAAAGAAACAAAAAGTAAAAGCAGCAAAAAAATTATATAGATATAGATTTATATATGCTTAGCGTTAATCAAACTAAGTTAGGGTAAAATACTCATATCAGATAGTTGGGAAATTACTGGCCAGAGAAAGAAAAATTATGAATAAATATGTGAGTGTTATTCTACCTCTCCTATAGCATGTTGATAAGAAGTTGATGGTGAAAATAGTAGAAAATGCTTTGCTAAATGTCTTCATTTTTTAAAAAAAATTATAGCATTTAAGGTGTTTATATTACACCAGAAAACATGTGTGAATAATTTAAATTCCACTAACTAATTGGAATGAATATTTCTTATCAAGAATAATTTAAAAGTTTATCTTTTTTTTAAATGAGTAT
This sequence comes from Plecotus auritus, assembly GCF_963455305.1. Classification (NCBI taxonomy): domain Eukaryota; kingdom Metazoa; phylum Chordata; class Mammalia; order Chiroptera; family Vespertilionidae; genus Plecotus; species Plecotus auritus. The sequence goes on along the minus strand of NC_137772.1, from coordinate 71,863,094 downwards.
TTTATTGTTAATCAATTTGAGGTTAATTATATTTTACTAGAGGCCCGGTGCATGAAATTTGTGCATGGGGAGTTGTGTCCCTCAGCCCAGCCTGCACCCTCTCCAATCTGGGACCCCTCAAGGGATGTCCAACTGCCCTTTTAGGCCCGATCCCATTGGGATCGGGCCTAAAAGGGCAGGCGGACATCCCTCTCACAATCCAGGACTGCTGGTTCCCAACCACTCACCTGCCTGCCTGCTTGATTGCCCCTAACTGCTTCTGCCTGCCAGCCTAATCAACCCCTAACCACTGCCCTGCCAGCCTGATTGATGCCTAACTACTCCCCTGCTGGCCCAATTGGCCTTAACTGCCCTCCCCTGCCAGCCTGGTCACCGCCAACTGCCCTCCCCTGCTGGCCCGGTCACCCCTAACTGCCCTCCCCTTCTGTCCTGGTCACCCCTAACTGTTCTGCCCTGCCTGCCTGGTCACCCCCAACTGCCCTCCCCCACAGGCCTGTTCCCCCCACAACTACCCTCCCCTGCTGGCCATCTTGTGGTGGCCATCTTGTGTCCACATGGGAGCGGCCATCTCTGACTACATGTGGGTGGCCATCTTGTGTGTTGGAGTGATGGTTAATTTGCATATTACCTCTTTATTATATAGGATTAGTTACCTATTGCTGCATGACAAATTACCCCCACATTTAGCAGCTTGAAACACCAAACATTTATTAAATCATAATTTCTATGGTTCAGAAATCTTAGTGCAGCTTAGCTGGGTCCTGAGGCTCACTATGTCTCACAAGTCTGAGATCAAGATATTGGCTGGGGCTACAGTCATCTAACGGCTGGACTGGAGGAGGAGCCTCTCTCAAGCTCATGCATGTGACTGTAGGTCCTGTGGGTTATTGATGGGACACAGTAGTTTTTTCACACTTAGGGCTCTCAGTTGAGCAGCTCAAACATGGCAGCTGGTTTCTCTCATAGCAAATGAGCCAAGAGAATGTATGAAAAGACAAGCAAGACCAAAGCCACAACTCTTCATTAGTCAATCTTAGAAGAAAAAAGCCATTGCTCTAACCTTCTGTTTATTAGAAGAGCACCACCAGGTCACCCCACACTCAAAAGGAGGGGATTATACCAGATTGTGAATGCTAACAGCCATTTTAAGGTTGCATACCACATTCATATTAAATACTATTGTTTAATTATAGTAAGTTAAAATAAATAAGATCCACAGTCTGACCTCCATGTTGTTCAGACTTTTTAAGAAAAAAGTTATAGAAACCCAACTCAAACTGGCTTAAACTGAGCCAAAACAAACAATCAAAAAATAAGCCCTCAAATTTAGCTAAAAATAATTTATTTAACAAAAACATCTCAACATCTCAGGGTTGTCCTAACTAAAGATATAGCAGAATTCTGTTCTTCCCTCAACACACAATTCTGCTTTCTAAATATTTCTGAATGGACTCTATTGGTCTTGTGCTCCATGCCCATCCTAGAATCTGGGGGAAAATAACAGAATGAAAATCTAAATAATATGAACTAAGATTTGGGGAAAGAAAAATTAAGGTACTGTTACCACAATAAGGGGTATTGGCTAATAGACAGGCAAATCACTGCCCATTGTATCCATCTGTCCCCTTTATGCACTTTACAGTGTTTGTAGTAAACCTAAAGAAGTACATGACATATTTTGTTTGGCTAGAGGGAATGAAAAGAGAACCATCACCCTGAACTACTTTCTCCAGCCCTTCTGTTTGTGACATGTTCAACTTGAACACCACCATTTTATGTCTCTCTATTAGTTGAGAAGGTTGGAAGGAAAGGGCTTGATTAATTAGTGATCTCAATCCCCAAAAGATGCTTAAATGGGAAAAAACAAAAAACAAAAACAAAAACAAAAACCTCAAAGTTTAGAAGGAACGCTGGAGTACAGAAAGAAACTCAGACATGGCATCAAACTCTTGTTTAGAAGGCTCACTGCACCACCATGTGTTTGCAGAAAACATGACACCTGCTAATACCATTCTGTTTTTCTCTGCTGGAAGGAAAACATAAGAGGTCCAGAAGAATAATATCACCATATCGTCATGATATTTATTGTTTTCTGACATGCAAAAAGGCATAGCAGAAGGAATCAAAAGGAATGAAACAAAACAGATATCCTGGAAGTTATGGGTATATCATAGCAAAATTCAAAGACAGTCTAGAAAATGTAGCCTCTGTGAGTGTAAGCCTTTTCATTTGTTGAAGGGATTTTATCTTCCTCATCTCTACTACTTGCTAGGTGTGGAAATCAAATGAAACTGACTGAATATTGTATAGCTCTTTAAACTGCTATACATATTGTGGTATTTCCACCATGCCCTTTCATCATATATTCTATTGGTTTGGAGAATTTCTCTTTTTGGAACAGTTCTTACCCATTTGGAGATCTGTAAACTTTTTGCATCCTTCCTATTAACACTTTCTATGCATCCTTTCATGTTTTAAATCCTAGACTCACTGCAATAGGGTAGTTATTTAGACTATTCTATTATCAAGAAGGTGACTTTTGAGGGGCCATGATATTTATCTGGCAAATAAATTATAACCCTCAAGTCACCATCATTTCCTTGTTTATATTTGATTTATTTTTTGCAGTATCAAAATTTCTAATTACTGGAATCAAATTGTCATCAAAATGACTTTCTATCTTGAAAGCCATATTCATTCTATTTCTCATTATCTCCCCTAGATCTTCCTTGGACTTTTTATTTTTCATTAACAGATTACTATCTATATATCTGATCATTATTTCCTTCCACCAGTTCTATTACTTGCACCTCATTGCATTCACACAGCCATTGTGATCTTCTCAGGTCATTGCAAAGTTTCCTTTCTGTTTCCCTCAGATGATACAGATCTTGTAATTTTTATATCCTTGAAAAAGTGTTGAGCTGAGTTGTATTGCCCCCCCGTCTTGAAAAAATATAGAAAGAAAATCTAGGCAAGAATAGTCTTGACACATAAGGTGTGTTACAGACCCCTTCAAAAAATAATTTAAATCAAAATGATTTAAATCAAATCTTATTTTCCCATAGAAATAATGGTAAAATATTTGTGACAGACAGGCATAACATTGAATTTTTAAAAGAAATGCACATATGTTTTATATTTAAACCAGTATAAATATTTTAAGTCATGTTTTAGTGGAACAAGCTTATCAATAATATATAATTTTATTTGATATATTGCTTAATATTGACCTAGTTATATTTTAACATATTAAATCTTATATTAATAATTTCAGACTTTTGTTTTGGAAAAGTTAAAGAGGAAATAAGTATTATTACTAGGTCAACGTGTTCTGAAATCTTTTTTTTTTCTTTTGGTAAGTAATAATGTGAAGTAAAAGAATGTGGAGGCTTTCAAACAGCGTGGATTCTTTGATAAACAAATCAAACTATAGATTAGAATGGAATTATGTGTGTGGGTCTATGTACTGATGAATTGATCATTTGAGTGTAACTGGCTGAAGTTCATAAATTCAAAATTCTAAAACCAGTCTAGTAACCTGCTTCCCTGGGGGACAGACTTGCAAAGAGAATTTGAAATAAGTTTCAAATGGAAGTAGTCGCACTGAGTTTTGCCTTTTTATAGCAATGTTATTCTCTGAGGTCAGGGCAATATTGCACTCTGTAAATTTTCACTAAAAGCCTCTCTGTAAGAATAAGATTAATTAATCTCATATATTTCTTGGCACATGGTGGGTACTCAGTAGCTATTTATTGAATGAATAAATGAACTAATGGTTTCTGGATAGCACAACAACCAATTGAAAGTTACAGCAAATGGCTGTTTACATAGAGCTCCAAACAAGAACCTGAAATGGCAGTTTGACTACATTGAACCCTTTTCCCACCTCAATTTATTTCAGCCCATTTTTGTGTATTGAGCTATCACAGCCACAGCACAAGCACTAATCAAAGACACCCAACTGCAGATTTACTCACAGTCGTGCCTGAGGAGTTGCACACACCATAAATATTCTGCAAAGCTTTCTCTTAAATCTGCCTACGAGTACCTTACAGGATTATGGTAATATAAAAATTCTCTACCTTCGTCACATTTATAGTAATGAGTAGTTTAATTGACTTTCCTACAGCAGAACTCTCTTCCTTTTGAATTAAAGGAAGAGTAAAGATGGAGATATTAAACTCTATTAATAGTGTAAGATGTAATAAATGGCTCAACCAGAAATAGCTGACTCAGAGACAGACAAAGATATTTTAATTTCTCAGCAATTCATATGCAAGAAGTGAGCCCCCAAGTACAGAATCTGGAAATGTGGGTTCTGCACAAATTACTCCAAGGCCCAAGTCAGAAAATCAGGAAGAGGGACCTGTGTTCTTTCACAAGTTTTCCTGGTGGTTTTTGTACACTCCAAACTTTCTCAACCATTCCTTATAGTTTTTTCTATGGGTTAAAGAAAAAATTTCCTTAATTGTGATTATACATTATCTTAAGCATGTTGTCCTATATAACTTAGCCACATTGACAACCGACTAAAGAGTTCTAAGAGTAGCTATAGTAGCTGTATTGATAATAGCATTCTCAAATATTTTCAGGGGAAAGGCAATCCACACTAATAAAAGAGAAACATGCAAATTAACCATCACTCTGCTACGCCCACCAGCCAATCAGGATGGAATATGCAAATTAGAAGGAGAAAGGTGGTGGCAGCCCCACTGCTCCAGGCGTGGAGTGGCCAGGTGGGGCAGGACGCCTGCTATGAGAGGGAGGGCGAGGGGCGAAGGGATCTACAGGAGCAGCATTCTGGCCACAGAGAAGAGGAAGATGGCAGACTCCAGCTGGAGTCTGCAGCAAAGACGAAGAAGGCAGACTCCAGCTGGAGCGAAGGCCTGAGTCCCAGGTGCCAGAGGAAAACTGGTGCTGGAAGCCAAGGGAAGGAAGGCCTATTGCACAAATCTCTTCATGCAATGGGCCTCTAGTGCAACAAATAATAATCTCATATCTTTCTTGGCACATGGTGGGTACTCGGTAGCTATTTATTGACCAAGCTGGTTTTCTCAGTGGTTAGAGCATGGACTGAAGGGTCCTGGGTTCAATCCCAGTCAAGGGCACATACCTTGTACCTCGGTTGAAGGCTCAATCCCCCACCCTGGTCTGGGTGTATGTGAGAGGCAACCAATCCATGTGTCTCTCTCTGTCTGTCTCTCCCCCTCCCTTCCACATTCTCTAACAATCAATGGGAAAAAAAATCCTTGGGTGAGGATTAACAAAAATAAATAATACTAATTGCAGAGAAAAGTCATAACATGGCTATAATATGTGTTAGTAGTAGCTACAAATTCACCAGTATTAATTGTCCCCTTTCAGTGAGTTCCCACAATGCAGATGCACTATGCCAGGTATTTTTTCCATTTAATAAATATTCACAGCAGCACTATGTGGTAGAAATTACTGTCTCCTTTTCAAATAAGAGACTGGGTGTTAGATAAACATGGAGAATGCTCACAGGACACTAGTCCATTCCTTTCTTTCAGAGAGTTTGGATTTCAGATTTAGAGAAACTAATACTATGCGAGGGGCAGGAGAAGTAAGACAGAAGCAGAGGAACCTATGCACCACCACCCTGAGGACGCACTGAAGCCATTGGGTCCTGGAGGTCTGCAAGATCCACACATTTCTGAAGCTGAAGCTTCTCTTTTGAAAGTCCAGGTGCCTGCAAGTCCACGAATCCACTTCCCCTTGAATCCACTTCCCCTTCTGTTCCTTTTCTCTGTTCCTGATTGAAGCCCCCACCCCCCACGGTCCCCTACACTAGCCCCTATCCTGCCCCACCCCCTCCCGCTCCTGCCTCCAGAGATTCTGGCTCAGTACACCTGTGATGGAAAACTCTATCCAGGTGTGGGGAAACATAGAGCGCTTGCTCGCTCACCACCACACTCACAGCTAAACCTAAAGCAGCTTGGCATAGGCAAATTTCTTTATCTCATCAATATAATTTGCCTCGGGTTTTGCCCTGTCTACTCCCGCTAGAGCCCAGCTTCTCTATCCAAAATTTAGACTTGTATCATTTGCACATTAATGGGCATTTTAGAAATGCCCTTTCATTTCTCAGTGATATTGGTGTTTGAAGCCTGAATTCTCATCATGGTTCTTCCGCTAAACAACTTTCAACTGTCAGGGAGCAAGGGGAGAAGTTGCCTGATACCCTGACACACAGTACACATTCCGTAATTGTTGAATGAATAAAATAATAAATCTCTCATGGTTTGCACACAGAACACATATTCTTACATTTGTCCTCTGAACTTTTCTCTCCCTTGGCATTCTCTTTTTGTGTTAAAGATATAACTTTCCCCCCTAATGTCCCTGCATATAATAATTAGACACTTTTAATATCCTCTTTTTAAATCCATATTTCTCTGGAATCAGCTTTGGTTATTTTGATCTTGGTTGTTATCTTTTATGTTTCCAGTGCTCTTTATTTATCTACCTGGTAATTTCTGGTTATCCATTTTTATTCAGTAATTAAGCACCAAGAGGGTGGTGTGTGTTTCTTCTTTTGTTGCATGTACAGAATGATTCCTTACCTTCCCTAACTGGGAAAGCTGCAGAGACCCTGATGTATGGGAAAGAGTTAGGCTTAATTAGCAGTTCTCACTTTAGGGTGAACAGACAGGTAGCTGCCTGTCAGGCGGGTCCTCTAGGGTCTCCAGAACTGAGAGGGCTTTATCTGAGACTCTAATTCTCCACTAGAAACCTTTGCTCTCACCTTATTACTATTTCGATTTCTTAAGAGGAGAACCACTTGTCCTTTTGCCAGCAGTTATTGTGTGTGTGTGTGTGTGTGTGTGTGTGTGTGTGTGTGTGCGCGCGCGCGTGTGTGCTGGTGAGATGGTGACAGGCATTTTTGCAGTTGCCTGTCACCTTCAGTTAGTCCTCTGGTTTGAGCTCTGAGTCTTACTGGGGCCCTCCATGGAAGGTGCTGTCTTTCAGCTCAGTGCCTCTCTGGGATTTTGAAGGATAGATTAGTTCTCATTCTGCTGCAGTCTCCTTGTGGTGTAAATGTGTAGTCTAATTTTGAATTAGTTTTTGATCCCAGACTTATTAAGAAGTGCTGTTAACTTTCTGAGTGGTTGGTTGTTTTGTTTGGCTTTTGTTGTTAATTTCTGGTTTTACTATAATGGATGCAGCAAATGAGATATTTATGAATTTGAATGATGATACAATATTAAGTCTTTTAAAATTTTATTTATTTATTTACTTCTTTTTGGTACTTAATGAATTTTTAGGCTGCTTTTCAGTTGAATTAGCTTCCTATGCTCAAGGGATTCTCCTCCAAATGAGTCCTAGGGTTGGTCCTTCTCTGGTGATAGAAACTGGTGGGCAAGCTCACTTCTGCATTTCCATGGAGATGATATCAGTATCTGGCTGCTCTCAATGAAGGATGCTAATGGGGCTCCTTAAGTCTTTTATCTAATCTCTGTCTATTGCTCAATAATCCATATTCTCGCCGAAACCGGTTTGGCTCAGTGGATAGAGCGTCAGCCTGCGGACTGAAAGGTCCCAGGTTCGATTCCGGTCAAGGGCATGTACCTTGGTTGCGGGCACATCCCCAGTGGGAGGTGTGCAGGAGGCAGCTGATCGATGTTTCTCTCTCATCGATGTTTCTAACTCTCTATCCCTCTCCCTTCCTCTCTGTAAAATATCAATAAAATATAAAAAAAAATAATCCATATTCTCTTTGGTCTTCTTGCTATGGGCTATTGAGAATTATTTTCCATCTAAATGCAGTTATGAATAGGAGTGAGGACTAGTTTGATTTGGATATTTCACCATTTTTCTGAAAGTTTTCTTCTCCCTTTTATGGGGAGGATAGTCCCAATTCAATGCTTAATTGGCAAGCTGCTTCCCTACTTTTTTGTATTGGATTGTTTACCTTGGACTATCCAGTTGCCTCACCAAGTACCCCCAAGAATGTAAGTCATAAACAGTTTTTGTTCTGGTGAAATTTTCAGACTTCATCCCACCACTCACAAAACACACACAGGTCACACACATATAAAAATACGGACATGGATAACACTGACTCCTTCAAAGTTTAAATATGTGATTTGATTTTTTTTGGAATATAAGCCCACTTGTTTGATTTGTCCCTCTTGCGATAAGTTTAATCAACTGCTTTTGAAACTAATTGGCTATTTCCTCGATCTAATTTCATTTAATTCCTGTATTAAGAAGATTAACCCAAGTTTTGTTCTAGTGATAGCACTGTGTTTTTTCTACCCTGTTATAGAATTTATCACATTTACTTGATAATTTCTATTATAACTAAAGGCAAGAAATGCAAATATATGCACTCACTTTGATATCTTGAGATCAATAGTTTATTGTCTTTGTTTCCTTAGAGAAAGCAATGCTTACATTAGTATAAAGTGTGCTAGTTTGTGTCTTAGAGCTCCTTCACAATGTGCTCTACTTAAAGTAATTTACCTCATTGGACCTAGGCAGTGCATGCAATTTCTTATAAGCATGCTCACACAAAATTACATCAGGAAATCTTACTAAGTAAAAATACAATAAATATAACAAACATCTGGCATTGAGGAAAACACTTCTTCTGTGTCCTTAGTCTCAGTAAACTTACCTGTTAGAAGTCAATTTACATAACCCTGAACCATTGACACATGTATTTGTTAATTACGATCACAAGGAAAAACTTTGGATATGCTGTATCTCCATTCAAACCTTTTAATGTTCTAGCTTTTCCTGACCTATGTTTGGCCCCCTCCAGGATCTTCCTTGGAAAAAAATTTTATTGGAGTGTTTTATCTTTACTCAATCATAAAATCAAATAAGAAGTCATTTAAACTCCAAATCAATCAAACTATTGTATTTATTTGTATAGCTCTGCTCTTATTTCTTTACTTGTTGCTTGGGAAGCATGCATTGGATAACAAAAGACTTTCAAGCTCTTGGAATATCAATGCAAGTCTTAATTCCCCAACATAAATAGCTAACTAGCATTTACAACAAAAGCAATCTTCTTATCTGCATTTTTTCATCTTTATTACACTTTATAAAAGATAACGCACGGGTAGGCAATGTCAGGCCTGAAACGTAGAAAAATATTTAGCATGCTTTAATGGAGGGAGCAGGATGTCTGCCCCTTTCTGAATAGAAGAGTTAGCTGAGACAGGGCCTTCTCCAGTTAACATTATGGATATCTGCCAAGTTCGCAAGGAGATAGACAGTATATCAGTATAATTTTGACCGAAGGCCAAAAGGATGAACCTGGGGCCAAACAGAAAAGAATTCATCACTACCCTAGAGACCCAAAGGGAGACACAAGACGATAAAGACCAAGAAGTTGGAAATAGGAAAGACAAACTAGACAAGCAACAACCTTTGAGGTTGAGAGTCTGTAGACTAAAGGAAAATGATGGCAGGTGTGCTGTGAAACTCTGTATTTTGAAAACTCCAGTGCCTAGAATTTTGAGGAGAAATACACCAAACATAAAACTACTTGCAGTAAAGAAAATGTTAGATAACTGTGCTTTTATTTTATTTTACTAAGAAACTTGAGGTGATTCGGTATGTGATTCCTGCCTTCACAATGTAAATGCAACACCTCAACCCCTTTCCTTTAGTTTCAGAGTTAGTGCTATTCCCCTAGGATTCAAGGCTAACGTTTCCATTTGTTTGTTCTGTTTTGTCTCCTCCTACTTCTTCAGGAATCTTGTTTCATCACTTCTTATTCCTTTCCTGCTAATCTTCAACCAATCTCTTAGATTTCTTAAATATCTACACATATTTAAGTAAACACATATTCTGTCTTTTAAAATAGTTCTCAAGTCTATATTGTCTTTCTCTGTAGCTAAGTCATAAATCTCTTCCTCTCTTTAGAGCCAGGTCTCGTGAAAATTAATTGTTTTTGTTTTAATTTCTTTGTGATTTAATTTAGTTTAAGTCACACATCAGTCCATTGCAGTCAGACCTAGCTCTTACTACTGTAAGGTTATTTCCCTTCTAAAGGCCAATAAGGAGTTCATGGTGGTCAAATCTAATGAGTGTTCCTAGTTGTCATTTTTATTTGATCCACTAAGCATTTGATTTCTCCTTTACTTCAATCAGTATTCATACTAATACATGATGTTTTCTGGATGGAGCTTCACTAGGTATTTTATCTTCTTTCGAAGGACTCCACTCAGCTTGTGCATGTTTTACCACACGGGCAGGAGGACAGTGAAAAGTGATGGCTGAGAAACTACAAGAAAAAGACAGGATTTTAGGAGTGTGCCTTCAGAAATTTTCTTCCTTTGATTATTGGGTTCAGATTGCAGATAGAGACCAAACATAACTCAATGAATCAGATACTGTGATGTCTCATTTAAATCTAGGAATTAGTTTGACAACTTGTGAAAGGAAGCAACACATGACACTTTTGTTTATAGAAGTATAACCTCAAATTTGCAGAAAAAAAAATTTTTCTGTTACCCATTTTGTCAGAACAATGACAATTTCTATATGTTTTTCCAATAGCATTGGCTACAACTCTGTTAAATTAAGAATGGATAGCTAGTCACACTTTCAAATGTTTATCTCTAAAAATGTAATAATAAAAAATAAGGATATAAATAAGAATATAGATTTTAAAGTTTAAAAGTGACTTATAAAAAGAGAAAAGTTGTAGATAATACTGAGGAAATTGGAAGCATTTATTATTTATGAAATAGTCTGGAAAGAGTTGAAAGATAATTTAAGGCTAAAGAATGAGGACCTATAGAAAGTTTTAAAATTTCAAATTCCGGCCCTGGCCAGGTGGCTAAGTTGGTTGGAACATAGTCCCATATACAAAAAAGTTGCAGGTTTTATTCCTAGTTAGGGCACATACCTAGGTTACAGGTTCAATCCCTGGTCCAGGAGCATAATGTGGAAGTCTTATTTTCTTATTTTATAATTTTTGAAAATCCAGATGATGCATACTTTTAAAAGGATGGTTTTCAAAAGAATAATCTAAAAAGGTACTCACCTTTATCTTTAATTTTTATTACTTCTTCCTTTTGAATATGTATAAACATCACCAGCATATAATACTCTGAAATGAGCATGGATAATTATACTGGTTTCACATATTTGGTAGAAAAGAGAAAATAAGGGGACAGCTCTCATATGAGATGCAAATCAGAAAATATATGTGATTTAATGGCAGATTAGCATCATTTATTTTTATATTCACTGCATTTTGTTATTTTTACTAGAATTTCATTTGCCAGGATTTGGTTCCAAAGTGTAAGTTATTTAACAGATATCATTACGTTGCTAAGCATTAACACTTAATTATCATATTAATAAACAGTTATAACTCTCTTCTACACTGAACCTTGCCTCTGTAGCATTAGTATGCATGCACTGCTCTTAGGCAACTTAATTGTCCTTAAAGAAAATCATTACAATTTAAATGAAATTGGGAGCTACTGGTTAGGGAAGGCTGTAGGGCATGCACAATACATACTAAACAAGGAACTGTAATTTCCCCAAATCACATTTTTTTTTAGTAATTTCACATCACAGCACTATATCTATTTGGTTAAGGGGAAAACAGTTTATTTTTTGCCTCACAATTTTACAAGGGCACCATTTAACCAAGGGCAGGCAAGACTCTGGAATGGTAGCAAAGGAACTTGAGTAAATCAAATAATTTATTTGTGGCTAGTAAATTATTGTCAGCATTTGCAACACAGGCAATGAAGCAATAAAGTATAGCATGGTGGGCAGCCATCAACCACTACGTCTGCCTCTAGGATGGAGGGCAGCAGGAGGCCAAAGACTTTATGGAGACAGCTGTTGCCTCTTCCCACATGTGACTTTGTTTGTTCATTTCACAGCAACACACTTCACATGCTGCCTCAAAAATGGGGAATAGGTTCGCCCTTCTGTGTCATGTTATTTTTTCCTCATAGCTGAGAGCTCATATTTTGCATCCTCTATCATAAAATGACTTAGTTTAGTGATTTACATTAAACATTATCCGCTACTGAAATGCAGCTTAAGTATCCCTGGAATCTTATTTTTGATAGATAACTGATTAATGTTCTACACAACCGTAACAATTCTTTGTTTGTAGTAAGTGACTTATTTGACAACAAGCATTTAATTCATGTATTTGGCATTTCCAGATTAATCTGTTAGCAACTGAGAATTAACCTTCCTGGTGTCTAACTTTGTAAGACTATAAGAGGAGTGATTACACAATGAATAAAAATCTGCCTTTTCTGAAACACATAAGCAATAAAGTAGGAATTTTAAATATTGAAATGAAATCACAAGACTGCCAGGTGTTTAGGAATCTGGAACTAGGCACCTACTAAGCCCCTTGCAAAGGTTTCTATTCACTGACACAAGTGGAATGTTTCCATTTTACATTCCAGTTACAGATCTCCATTTTGCATATTAGAAAACTGAGATGGGAAAGCCTCATTAATTTTGCATAGGTCTTATGGTTATTAAATGACTGCACAGGGTTTAGGTTCCAGGCCTGCCTGCCTCTGGAGCACATATTCATATTTGAGCATCTCACCACAAACCCAAAAAATCACCTATATTATTAACCAAGACTATCCTGTTACAACCAGAACTTTCTATGAATGCAGCAAGATAACACTATTTTAGTAATCATTGCAAAATAATTTATGGAGCCTCCTTCTTCTTAGGCAATATGAGTTATTGTATTTGTTTTGTGTTTTCCATTAGTAGGAATGCTTTCTGAGTGAATCCTATATTATGGCAATGCTTCATAGAATTTTGTCCTCCCTTCCATAGGAAAACAAAAACAAAATTAGAAAGCAGAGTGAACATAGAAATTGGCAAATGTGATGCAAAGTATCTGGAGTCCTTGTGGTGGTTTATTGAATTTTCAGATTGATGACAGAAGTATGTCCTTAACCTTGTGCTCCCCACGAATGTGAACTTGGTTTAGCCCCCCAGAACTTCAGCTTTCTTATAAAATAAGAATAATAATAACTTACATCATACTTTCTCTACAAGCTTTAAAGGGGACAAAATAGATATTCACGATTTGTTGTTAATACCACAAAACAATGAACAAGTCACAATTTGTTTCTACTGAGTTGTTGCAATATAGGAGAAAAGGCATGAAATTTAAACTCAGTCAGATAAACCTAGGTTGGAATCACAAACATGAATTATCTGATAATGGCAGGTTATTTCTTCTCTCTTAGCCTCAGTTATGGTGTCTTAAAACTGGAGATAATTAGTGGTATTATATAGGTGAAGTAAAGGTGAAAGAAAATGTATGTAAATTTCTAGAGATATTTATAGAGAATATCTGGAGAAAATGATATCAATAACTACCGTCAATCCACATGTAAGTGGAATAATCTAACAAGAAAAAACTACAAATTATTTCCATAAACAATGTTCAGAATTTATATTTAGTCTTTATCATTTATGTTATTGAGTCCAATTTATGCATCTAACCTAGATTCACTAATTCCCACTTTCCTTCTCTATTATTTGACCGATAGAGAATATTACCACAGCAGCCTCCTCTGCCTCTTTATTAAACCTGTAAGCACTGCTAGCTATCTAACCGCTCCTGGACTAAGGGCTAGGCGGTCTCCATCACTTCTATTGCAGTGGGAGTTGAAATAACTCCAAAGTCCAAGACTACATATAATGCTGTATGAAACTGGGACCAGTTTAGTACCAATCTGCATTTGCTTTCTCTCAATCTTTGCTGAACTTTCATTTTTTACCTTCATCTTACTATCTTGAATTTCATCCACCAACAAAACATTAGCTTATAGTCTTAGCAAAAGCCACAATTTCAAAGGAACTTGGACTAAAACAATTGACCAGGAATGGCCCTGAAAAGTCAATCTGCATGATGAATTTCAGAGTGGACACTATTGGAATGAATAGGACTTGTTATGAGTGGGTGTTAATAAATCTTTGCATTCGATAACTTTATAGTTAGTCATGTTCACTTGAGGTATAAGTGTAAGGCAAGTGCAAAAAGTTATTAAACATTTATAATGTGATATGATTTTTATGGCTATGGAGATCTTATAAAAAGCTAATTGTCAACTTAAGATAGGCTGCCAAAGCCAAGAGCCTCTATGATAGATGCTAAGACTTTTGATATTTTTTTAGTCTCTGGACAGATTCTTTGAAAATCAGACCAAAAATCAGATTATAGGATTGGCAAAACTGCAAAAGAGTTTGTTGTGTTGCTATAACCACAAGTGTCTTACATCTAAGTGAGCATCATGACAGTGCAATAGTGCCAGAAGGCAGTAATATATATATATATATATATATATATATATATATATATATATATATATATATTAGAGGTCCTCTAGATTAGAGTAATTTTTATGGATTCAGAAATTTGAGGCATTTCAGGATAACCTGCATTAAATTAAAGACAAGTTGTTGCTTATAAGATTATATGTCACTAAGAAAGAGTCATTGTGCTTGATGAGTCTCTTTGCATTATAGATGCAGCATGCACATTGCTTGATTGCCCCTAACTGCTCGCCTGCCTGCCTAATCACCTTTAACCACTCTCCTACCTGCCTGCTTGCCCCTAACCACTTGTCTGCCTGCCTGATCGCCCCTAACTGCCTCTGCCTGCCCACCTGATCGCCCCTAACCATGCTCCTGCCTGCCTGATTGCCCCTAACTACTCACCTGCCTGCCTGATCACCCCTAACTGTCTCTGCCTCAGCCTCTGCCTCCAGGGCTTCGTCTGGAAGGACATCCAGAATGACGTCCAGAAGATCCTTTGGCTGTCTGGTCTAATTAGCATATTATGCTTTTATTATTATAAATTTACTCAAAGTACTCTCTAAGACTGGCTCAGATTAATGGAGGTGGAAGTGATGTGGGGTTTAGACTTCATCTCCTGATAGGAGACTAACAAAGTTAAGAGCATATGGAATGGAAGATATTGTTGTGGTCATTAGGGAAGTACAGTGAATTAAAATTCATTGTTCTCCTGGAGATTGTATATGAGCTAATCCAATGGCTGATATATGAAGCTGTATTCCAAAGGATCTAGGTAAGAAGAGGAAGAAATATGATTGACTCCCTCATTATGGCACCCAGTGATCAACTTGTACAATTTTAGAGTAATTCTGCTGAAATAGTCCTGTTTACCATCATGGTAATTTCCACCAGAATAAACTATATGAGTTTCACTGGAATGAACATTGCAAATATCACTAGGCCATATTGGATTTCCCATTCAAGAGGATTAAAAGGCAAAGAATGAATTACTGACTATCTGATGTAGTTAACCCTGATGACCAAGAGAAACTGGGGTTCTTTGGCACAATGGGTGCAAGAAGGAATATGTATGAAATGAATGAATTTCAGTGTAACATTACTTGGTGTGTCTATGCAGCAAATTCAGTCTGACATGAGCAATACATTTACACTCAGACTTTTGGATGTCACTTCACTATTTCACTAAGCGAGGTGAAATACTGGTCAAAGTGGTGAGGAGGTGGTAATATATACTAGTAACTAATTGGAAGAGAACTATCAATTATATCTTAGAAGCAACTGTAGCAATATGAATTATAGTATTGTTTGATAACCATCTGCAATACTTTTTAAAATTCTGCAATAGGATATAAATGATTGGATTGGTGCCTCTATTCTTAGTAAAGAAGTGTGGCAACCTTATTTTCACATTATTATTGATAATGTGTGCCTTAGTCAGTTTGGCTCAGTGGATAGAGCATTGGCCTGAGGACTGAAGAGTCAAAGGTTTGATCCCAGTCAAGGGCACAAACCTCCATAGCAAGCTCTTGATCCCTGGTTTTGTTGGGGTGCATGTGGGAGGCAACCAATAGATGTGTCTCTCAAGAATGTGAGCAGATTTGAGTGGTTCAAGGGATAGACTGCCTGAAATCTAATTAATGTGCTCTCCCAACAGTTTTGTTAGGTCCCATCTGCCCCCTGAATTGGGGTGCTTCTGCAACTATCATCCCCTAACATTATTAACTGCCTTTGCAATTATTGAAGTGATAACCAGCCCACTGTAGAGAAAGCAGAACATCTGCAGCAGCCAAGTGTTACCTTAATGAACCCCTAGATAGCCTCAGACCTCACCATTTCCAGGTGCATATAAAGGACCTCTCTGCTGGGTGGTGGTGGTAAAGGGGGCTTTCAATTCCCCAGTAACTGTTCAGAAATGTGAATAATAACCTAAACCTCTAGAAAAGTAACTCTAGTAAAGTCACTTACTAGTGAATTAGGTGAATTTCAAGCCTGAAAGATAGGAGAAGGGAAGGAGTGAGAAGATAAATACTTTATTTTGCTCCCAAATTTTTATCAAAGCAAACCCCAGAGCCAGCCCAGCTTCAAAGGGAATGGAAATAGACTCTATCATATGACAGGAAGGGATGTGTGAATTACAGGGATGAGATAAATTCTTGGCAGGCAGCTTCCTAGAAAATTTTCACAAACTCATTCCTTTCATAATTTCCAATTCTTTATCTGTTTTTTATTTCTAACATTTAAACATTCTTTAAAATTCAAATTTCTGAAGTTTAAAAATAATTTTTCTTTGAATTCTTACTATTTGACATCAAAATTTAAATTTTTAAAAATTTACTTTTATTTTTAGAAAGTTTCTTTGTTGAAGTATAATATCCTTTTTTTCTCCAACTTAATTTTATCTCCAACTTTTCTCCATCTCTTATGGATAATGCATTCTCCAAAATAAACTCTGATGATTTTTGTCTCTTCCTATCCACACCTGTGTAGACCCCTCCCACAATGAATAATGATTAGCCAGTATATTCAGTAGAATACTGAGGAAATTACTGTATTTCTTCTGAAGCCAGACCATAATAAAAATTGTAGTTTCTGTGTTGTCTTATCTTGGACCACTTGTTTTCTCTGTGTTTTTCTTTTGGACCACTTGGAGACACCAGCCACCAGAATCATGAAGACATGTGAGTAGCCCTGGGGACAAATTGAATTGTCTTGTTATAAATCTGCACCAAACTGCCAGCCCTGTGAAAGAGTCCTCCAGCCCCAGTCAAGCCTTCAGACGACAAAACTTTCAGACAACATTTTTACTATTATATCATGAGAAATCCTGAACCAGAACCACATTGCTAAACTGCTCCCAAATTCCTATCCCACAAAAACACTGGGAAATAACACATACTTATTGTTGTTTTAAGCCAATAAATTTTGAGGTAACCTATGAAGCAGCACTAAATGACTAATACAGTTGTTGATTTCAGATTAATAATATTGTTTTATTTATGTTTGTCTTTCTAACACTTTATGAGTTCCTCTTTCTGTCTTGCTTGATTTTTTTGTTATTCTCGGTTAAGGTATTCTTTTTCTTGACTGCCCATGTATATTCAGAATTAAGATGCTAAAAAAGCTAACTAAAAACTTGGTGTTCACAGGTTTCTTATACAACTGTGGACTTTACCATTTTTGGAGAGACACCTACCTATCAATATTTAAAGATTTTACTCTTTGGCTTATCATTTTGCTCAGTCTTCCAAATGTCTATATGGGAAGTTTTCTGGAGAGCTAGGGAAAGGGACTGGAACTATACAGTTTTAAGTTTGAAAATTATAGTTAATATCTGCTGTTTTGGTATGGTGCTTTACCCCTCCCCTCAGCTAAGCCCTGGTTCTTCTTATTCAGAGTACCGTAGTTCCTTGAATAACAACATTTCATTAATGTTGCTTTGTTATAACATTAATGAGATGCTGTAGAAACTTAACTCTTATTTATATCAATTAGCTTCTAGTAAAATTGGTTTGATTATACCTTGTTTCCCTTAAAGTGGTACCTATTGATGATGTTAAAGTGATGATAGTATAAGACTTACTACATTTATGATTCAGTCTCTAAAGAGTATAAATGTTGTGTCTTCTAGGTTGGAGAATGGGGTCTGGAGATCCAATTTCTTCCAGCATCATCCCTCACATCTCCTTCATAGATATCCAGGGAACAGGATGGCTATTCAAAATGGGTAGTAACTTTACCTCTCCCAGAGACTTTCCAGAACCTGGTCCCTTCTATATTAATGCCTAGTCATCATCTATGCATTCAATCTTTAGATGAAGGTTGGACCACCAGCACTGCATCGAGTTGTAGCCAGAAGGATGGAGAAAACATAAAATTGGAAGGCAATTAGCTTTCTTCTCAAAGGACATAATCTGGGAGTCACACAAGCTACTTTAATTTACATACCAGTCACTGTATGGCATGAACATATATAGTTGCAATAGGTGTTGAGAAATGTAGTAAGACCGAGGCAGTCCTGGGTCCAGCTAAAAGAGAGGGGACCTATTACTGAAAGGAAGAAGGAGGAAACTGTTACCCTATACTGCTTCTAATGCTTTCAGCTTCTTTTCTCTCTCTCTAAATCATCACATTTCATTACATGTATTCAATCTCCTAAATTTTGTTCACATATCTTGTCTCCTCTCTCTTCTTTTTTCTTCTGTTTATCTGCTATTTATTTTTTAACTATTACTTTAGTTGGTTTGGGCAGCAAGTAAAAACTTATATATTCAACCTTCCACATTAAGTTGGAAGATGCTTAAGACACATTTATAGCCGATATAATCGATCACAAAATAGTATATATGTATTTTTTTCTTTCTTAATAAAGTTTAGTAGTGCAGATAATATACAGTCAATTTTCATTTTGAACAGCCCTTCCATACAGTAATGCTCTATAAAGTTGTCAAAAACTGAATTCACAAATACTAAACCACTGACTTAGGGAAAATATATTCACATAGGTAAATCTTAAAAACAATTTATCCTGGTAGATTCTATTTTCTTTTTTGCAAAAGAGAGAATGAGGTTCTAAAGTGTTAACTGACTTGCCTGAGGCTGCCCCACATAACAGGTACCA
Organism: Plecotus auritus; assembly: GCF_963455305.1. NCBI lineage: Eukaryota > Metazoa > Chordata > Mammalia > Chiroptera > Vespertilionidae > Plecotus > Plecotus auritus. The sequence continues at coordinate 71,844,163 of NC_137772.1, read as the reverse complement.
AACTTAGAATTCAATCCTCACCTCAGAGCTGGATCTTCTTGCATTTCACTCCACTACCCCCTACTGTCTCCATCCTCAGGTCATCTCGGTAGGAGAGCTGAATCAAGAAGGCAGAGCTGTGACTTGTATCATCTCAGCTGGGAATGTGGATGTCAGGCAACGCACCTTTTTTGCTGCTTTAAGCATATTCACAAATGACCACAAAAGCATTAGAAGAATATACTTTGAGTTACAAATAACTTTTAGCAAGTCAACAAATTCACAAATACAGAATCTTGGAATAAGGAGAATTAACTGTAAATTATTGAGCACATCTACTAATATATGCTACATATATGCTAAGAGCTGTTCATATTTTGCATATCAGTAGTCTAACTAAAATGTAAATTGCCATATCTGCTATCATATATATTTTTATTGACAAAAGAATTTTGCTAATCCCCCACTCTGTGTTCTCTCCAAGGATAATATTTAGGAATAATTATCTGAAATAACATGTCTTAATTATAATTGATTATGATTTCCTAAAAGAATAAAACTTTGATATGTCCATGATTTTGGCATCTAAATCATGACAAGTCTGTCAAATTTACATTGTAATTAAAATTGAGCACCTGTTCTAGAAAAAAAAGTGATTCATTTACTAAAGAGAAAATTGCTTTAAGAGTTTTTCATAAACAATAACCTAATGAAAACTTGAGATAATGAATTTCTAGTTCAAAATAATCTACTTTCCAATCCTGACTTTTAAGTCATCTTAGTCTATTTGTGTAAAATTATTACACTCAGTTTTATTTTCTCCAACTCACACAGATTCCTAATCTATATCATTATTGGCATCCATCTCACTATTTATTTATGGCAAGTCTAGATTATAATATTTACATGAATGTTTTCATCACTTATTTTTGTCTTTTCAAGAATTGCTTTTGAGTCCATGTTTCATATACTGTATATATATTAGAGTCCCAGTGCAAGAATTCGTGCATGGGTGGGATCCGACCAGCCTGGCCAGGGGGAGGGGACATGGGTGGTTGGAAACCTGGTAAGCATAATAAAAACATTTAAGAATATAAATATTATTATGCTAATAACAATTTTTCTGAGAAAATATCAATGAAACTTAAAATCAAATTTGTGAAATGCAAGTCAGCAAAATTATTTCATAGTCTTAAAATAAACTACTCATGGATTTCTTGATAGATTGTCAGAGGCTTTGAAACACATTTTTTTTTAAGATTATTATTTGGTATGCAAACTTTAAAATTTTTGGTTGAAAATCCTAATTTACAAAACATGTATACAAACTACTTTTCATAGGGGATTTAAAGAGATTAAAAAAAGAGAAACCAATTATGGTTCTTAAGAGTGTTTCAAATTTAAAAGAAATAATTTCATATTGCAGATGGAAAAAGTTTTTTTTTTTGATCAACAATGAAACCATTTAAATAAGTGGCACCCCAAAATAGATGTGTAGAGTGTTAGTAGGCTGCCTGAAGTAAAGATCACCTCAGGAAAAAGTTAAAATTATAAATTCATTAAAAACACTCCCAGAAATTTTAATGCATAAAATTGAGGTGAGGCTATGAACTCTACATTTTACAAAACTTTTCCAACAGCTTAAAATTGAGCACCAGTGATATAAATGAGAAAGAATGAAATTGTTGAATTTTGATTACAGTGAAAGAGTATTTGAGTTACTTTTATATGTATTCTAATTTAATTCTCAAAAGAACAGTAGGAAGTAAATTTTACTATCCAAAATTTACATCAGAAGAAACTAAAGCTCATTCAGGTTAAGTACCATGCTCATATACACTGGAAACAACAGAGCTTGGATAAGAATCTGTATTCCATAAGTATTCGCTTTCTAAGGCTGCCATAGCAATGTAACAAACTGGGTGGCTTAGTTTTCTCAAAGTTCTGACTAGAAATCCAAGAGGGTTTTTTGTTTGTTTTATGTGTGTGTTGTTTTTTTGTTTGTTTGCTTCACAATTATAGAGACTAGAAGTCCAAAATCAGTGTGTTTGTAAGGCCAATCTCCCTCTGAACCCTAGCGAAATTCTTCCTTGTCTCTTCCTAGGTTTTCGTGGTTTGCTCACAATCTTTGGTGTTACTTTGACTTGCAGCTACATAATTCCAATCTCTGCCTCTTTCTTCACATACTCCTTGTGGGTCTCTGTGGATACATTCTTAAAGGAATGCAGTCATATTGGACAAGGGGCCCAACCTACTCCAGCATTACCACATCTTCACTAAACAAATTGCATGTGCAGTGACCTTATTTTCAAATTAGGTAATATTCTGAGGTACTGAGGGCTAGAAATTTCACATATCTTTTGTCGGGAAACACAATTTATAGCATAAACCAAAGTATAAACATGTTCACCATGCCAAACCACCTCTACAGAAGAAACACATACAAAAATTTTGATGAACTTCTAAATGGTAATATTCATTTCTTGATTAAGAAATCCTTGAGCAATCTTTGAAAATAAAATATGTTTAGTACTGGGAGGAATTTACTAGTAGTTAGATTATTCTTTCTATTTTACTGGTGAATAAACTGAAGTCAAAAGACAAAAGAGATTGTATAACTTGACTATAGTCATATAACTAATTAGTGAAATAGAATAGGCCAGAACACTAGTCTTCTGATCATTAAAAAGACCAATTACTTTTCATAATACAATTTTGTCTATTGCTATAACTTATTAATTTTTGTTTTTTAAACCAACATTCTTGTAGAAATATTTGTCCTGGTCAATTTAATTAGATTATTTACAAATAAAATTTTTCTATTTTTAACGTGTTCATGCTAAATCATCTTCATTAAGAGTTAATATAAAATAATTGATTTTGCAATAATATTTCTATAGTAAATGCCAAACTTAATGTCTATTAGGTGTTTTCTTTATTATTGATGTTTTTGAGTTGATGTTGTTTTTATTTTAATAATTGACTGAGACACAATAGCATCATTAAACCTTAAAAATAAAAAAAACAAAATTAACAAAAAAGATTTAGGATCACTACAATGATTCAGGATTACACAAAAACAACCAAACAAAAGTGCTGAGAAAAATTAAAGTGGAAAAATATCCAATATTTATGGATTGAAAGATAATATTGTTAAGATGTGAATATTATCCCAAATGATTCTAAAAACAAGAGTTTCAATTAAAAATCCCAACAGGCCTGTTTGGAGAAATTGACAAGTAGGTTTTAAAACTTATATGAAAATGCAAAAGATCTAGAAAAACAAACAATACTGACTGAAACAAAAAAGCTGAAAGACTCATGATAACTTATTTTAATATTTACTGTAATCATGAACTATTCAAAATAATTTGGTATTGTCATAGGAATTTGTAGCTTCATAGTGCTTCTATTTTACTTATTTTAAAAATAAGCTCTACTTCATTGTTTTATTTAAAATGTATCTTTGCCCTAACTGGTTTGGCTCAGTGGATAGAGCATTGGCCTGCAGACTGAAGGGTCCCAGGTTCAATTCTGGTCAAGGGCATGTACCGTGATTATGGTCACATCCCCAGTGGGGGCTGTGCAGGAGGCAGCTGATCAATGTTTCTCTCTCATCGATGTTTCTAACTCTCTATCCTTCTCCCTTCTTTTCTGTAAAAAAAAATCAATTTTATATATATGTATATAATTATATATATATATATATATATATATATATATATATATATATATATATTAAAATGTATCTTCATTGTTGAAAGTATTACAAATGTCCCCTTTGTTGTTTTTTGCCCATTGACCTCCTCCACCCTGTACCTGCCCCTCCCAGGCCTTTACCACACTATTATCTGTCCATAGGCTAGGCATATATGCATATAAATTCCCTGGTTAATCTCGCTCCACCCATACATCCATCCCCACCTTCCCTCTGAAATTGATTAATCTATTCCATGCTTCTAGGTCTCTGGATCTATTTTGTTCATCAGTTTATTTTGTTCATTAGATTATGTGATATTTATCTTTCTCTGACTGGCTTATTTTGCTTAGCATAATACTCTCCAGATCCATCCATGCTGTTGCAAATAGTAAGAATTCCTTCATTTTTATAGCTGCATAGTATTCCATTGTGTAAATGTACCACAGCCTTTTTATCCACTCATCTGCTGATGGGCACTTGTGCTGTTTCCAGATGTTGGCTATCCTATCTAATAAAAAAGTAATATGCAAATTGACCATACCTCTGCTACACCATCAAGCCACAACCACCAGCCAATCAGGAGAGAGTATGTAAATAACCCAACCAAGATGGCTGCGGCCACAAAGAGAGTAGCAGCCTTGGGTTGCCCCTGGCAATGGAGGAAGCCAAGTTTCTGCAGCCCTGTCCTGCATTGGCCTCTGCTTAAGGCTACAAAGTTTCAATTATAGAAGATAAATAAATCCCAACAAAAAAGGCTGTGGCCAAGGAGCAAGCAGGAGGCTTGGCTCCACTCAAAGCTACAAAGTTTCAATTATAGAAGATAAATAAATCACAGATCCCAGGGCCTCCGCTTGGGTCGTTGGTGAGTGTGGCCAGCAAATCCCCACAGGCCCCTCACCCAAGCCGCCCCACACCAAAGGGAACCCCCACCCTGATCTGGGAGTAATATGCAAATTGACCATCACTCCAACACACAAGATGGCTGCCCCCATGTGGTCAAAGATGGCTGCCCCCATGTGGACACAAGATGGCCACCACAAGATGGCCAGCAGGGGAGGGCAGTTGGGAGGGACCAGGCCTGCAAGGGAGGGCAGTTGTGGGTGATCAGGCCAGCAGGGGAGGGCAGTTGGGAGGGACCAGGCCTGCAAGGGAGGGCAGTTGGGGGTGATCAAGCCTACAGGGGAGGACAGTTAGGGGTGACCAGGTCTGCAGGGTAGGGCAGTTAGGGGCAAACAGGCTGGCAGGGGAGCAGTTAGGCATCAATAAGGCTGGCAGGGGAGTGGTTAGGGGGTGATCAGGCTGGCAGGCAGAAGTGGTTAGGGGCAATCAGGAAGGTAGGCAGGCGAGCAGTTGGGAGCCAGCAGTCCTGGATTGTGAGAGGAATGTCCAACTGGCGGTGTAGTGGGCCTACACGGGCAGTCTGACATCCTTCGAGGGGTCCCAGATTGGAGAGGGTGCAGGCTGGGCTGAGGGACACACCCTCTTGTGCACAAATTTCATGCACCGGGCCTCTAGTCTATATATATAAAAGCCTAAGCAACCATTATGACCAGTTGACTGAATGACTGATTGACTGGTCACTATGATGTGTACTGACCACCAGGGGCAGACACTCAATGCAGGAGCTGCCCCTTGGTGGTCAGTACACTCCCACAGCCAACCTCCCGCAGCCAGCCAACCTCCCACAGTCCCTCCCCATACCTGGCCATCCTAATCGCCCCCTATTAGGACTGGGTGAGACAGCCCAATCACCGGCCAGGCCGAGGGACCCCACCCGTGCACGAATTCGTGCACTGGGCCTCTATTTGTAAATAATTTTGCTATGAACTTAGGGCTGCATATATTCTTTCTAATTGGTGTTTCAGGATTCCTAGGATATATTCTCAGAAGCAGGACCACTGAGTCAAATGGCAGTTCCATTTTTAATTGTTTGAGGAAACTCTATACTCTTTTCCACAGTGGCTACACCAGTCTGCATTCCCACCAGCAGTATACTAGGGTTTCTCCACAGCATTGCAAACACTTGTCATTTGCTGATTTGTTGATGATAACTATTCTGACAGGTGTGAGGTGATACCTCATTGTCATTTTAATTTGCTTCTCTCTGATTATTATTGATTTTGAGCATTTTTTTTCATATGTCTGTTGGCCTTCTGTATGTCCACTATGGAGAACTGTCTATTTATGTCCTTTGCCTGTTTTTTAATTGTATTGTTTGCATTCGTTTTGTTAAGTTGTATGTGTTCCTTATATATTTTGTAAATTAACCCTTTATCAGATATATGATTGCCAAATATGTTCTCTCATGCAGTGGGCTCTCTTTTCATTTTGTTGATGGTTTCTTTTGCTGTGCAGAAGCTTTTATTCAACACAATATATTCTTTTTACTGTCCACTGTGTCTTTCTTTCTCTTCTTCTCATAATATATCCCATTTATCATCCTTCTGAAAGTCACTAAAACCACCATCTTACAAATGACCTCAACATCTTTGTCTCCTTATCTTTCTATTTACAGGAGCTGACAAAGTTTAAGCTTTATCAATCTAACCATCCATAGCCACTACTTCTTCATTTAGGTTGCTGATGCTCTTGGGGAAAATCCCTCAATTTTATGGATTCTTGTTAGTACACTGTTCTTGTCTGCATTTTCAGGGGGATATCATATAATGTTTGAAATATGTAGTATGTTTATTTGTACTCAGTTCCTAACCCAATGTGTTGTGCATTCTAGACACTCAAGTAATGCCACTGATGCATAAGATTTGTTCTACCAAGTCTTATTTATCCAAAGCTATTCCATTGCAACTTCAATACTTTTCATATTTACCAATTGTGAATTTATTTTTAAAACATTTTTATTATTGCATCTAACATACTAGAGAATATTTTAATATAAATGAACTTTAAATAATACCAATAATTGGTTTCAGTTGTCCTCACTGTATCATTTTCACTGTTCTTGATACCTCTGTCAATCAAGAAATTCACAAGGCAGTTTCAGACTTATTGGCATTTTGTTCCCCTGACATTCAGCACATTATATTTCTAATTAAGTTCTGTATTATTTTAGTATTTTACTTGTTTGGCTCAATATCTTTCTTTCTTTCAGGTTAAATGTTGTAAACCAAAAGCAAGTATAATAGCTGCCCAATCAAATTATAGAATGAAGGCTGAAAAGGTCAAAACAAGCAAAACACACTATGGTAATTTATGTAATGTTGAAGGTAATAAAATTTTGACTTTCATTTGAGTCAAAAACAGTAATGGCCTGAAAAAAACAGCATTGGTTATTCTTACCTTCTGACTGGCAGGAATGTATCACCTTTGTTTGTGCCCCTGCTCTAGGAATATTTCTGCCATTGTTCAGAGATAAATTCACTCCTGTGCTCATTGGCAACCTCCCTCTAGTTCTCCCCTCCTCCTTTGTCCTAAAGAAGGGGAATGAGTACGCTAAATCCTCCTGGTCCTATGAAATACTCCTAGATCTCATGTTCCTTCCTCTCTGTGTGTTTCTTACTTTTAAAACATTGCTTATTAGGCTGACAAAGGCTTCCTTATTTAGTCTCTAGTGATACATGATGTATTGGCTTTGGCATGAGCCTTTTAAACAAAAGCCAGTGCTTACAAATAGAAGTGGAGAGGGTTAAGTACTACCAATACCTGCTAAATTGGCAGGAATGTGTAATGAAGTGATGAGAAGCAGTGTGGTTACTCCTATCAAGTAGTAGCTTTTGATATAAATATAGTCAATATATTGTCATGAGGCATGGGAATATACACTAAAATAATTAAAGCCACACATTTTACTCATTCTTATTATGCATTTGATACTGTAGTCATAAGGACAAGAGTAGTGAATAACTTCTTCATTTGGGGAAAAAATTCTATGTTGATGGCAAGTTTGAATTAGGTGGAATGCATGTGTAGGGACATTTGTTATATTTGCCTGTGTGGACGAAAGGGGCCACATGCTGACCTGACAAGCTCAGGGGAGGCCTGCATGACAGTCTTGCAAACTCAGAAACCTAAAGTAACCACAAAGGATGGTCTGGAATTAAACTTTAACTAAATGCAGTTATGGTGGGCGAATATCTTCCCTGACAAACATCAACTTAGATCTTTACTGAGCCCTTCTGCCTTTTGCCTCTAAGGTAACATATCTGTGAGATGTCTGGGTAACTTGTAACTTCCCTTTTTCTGAAGCCCCTGGGGCACCACCAAATGTGGTGGGTGCCAGGACAGATACCACAAATTCCTTCATTATCATGTTAATTGTTCCTGCACTCACCTAAGTATGTGTCCATCATTTTACTTTTTATCCAATCCTAGGGGTTTCCCACGGCTTTGCTTTATCCCACCTCCTTAATCTATCACCAATGCATTTCATGTAACCCACCTATGTCCCTCCTTTGATGGCAATGTATAAATACAAATGTAAGCCGCCATTCTCCGGAGCATTATCTCAATTCGTTGAGGTTCTGCTTCCCGGCATATGTCGACAGTTTGGCTCAAATAAACTCACAAAAATTCTTTACAGGTTTCAATGGTTTTTTACATTAACACCTTGATGTGGCTAGTTAATTTATAGAAAGAAACATATATGTGTTAACTAAATAAAATACCTTATCGTTTGTGGTTTATTGAGTTCCTTGGGAAGCTGACTCTAAGATGCAGGCTATTTATTAAGGAGGGTCTTTGGGAACAATACTTGTGGAAACAGGAAAGTAAATAAGTGTGGTCAGAGAGATAAGTCATGCCCCAGCCAGCATTGCTGAGCTCATTGATGGTTTTGCAATGAAATAGGCTTTTAGGGTTATCCTCGGTTTTAGTGAGGGAGCCAGAGTCTACATCCCCACCAGGATCAGTCATTGCATTTAGGTTGCCTTGTATGAGATTTGTCTTTAGACAAAATGACTCTTTGCAACTCAGGCAATACCTGAAAGGACTGAGGGCTGAAGTACATCTGCTGACAACAGTCTAAAGAAGCCCGCTCAAGTCTCTCCCTGAAGAAAAATCCGTCTGGAGGCCTCTCTGCAGCTAAGTGTGGCCAAGCGACAAAGTTCGCTCTAATGGAATATGGGCTGCAGATGTAATCCATGTCATATTTGAGTGTCTTGCTCAATAGGAAGTTGCCTGTCCTCAATTAATGTCCCTATTTCCAGAGGCTGAAATAGGAACCTGCCTTAAAAATGACTTATTTTGAATGTAGAGATGAAATCAGTACTGTAGGGAAAGAAATGGCAACAAAATGAAAAGAAACTGGACTCCTTAATAGAAAGAACTTCACAGAGGCATGATGCTCTTCAGTCTGAACGACTTTCAAACTGCATGTGTGAGAGAACTAACTCCTATTTAAACTAATGTGGTCTGTCATCTCTTTGTAATCAACTTAGTCTTTCATTAATAGAAAAAAAAATGATACCTGCCAGTGAAGTGCTACTAAAAAAAAATATGTGGCAGCAGCATGGCTATAAAAAGGTGAAGAGGGATGGCATGAGTGCTCTGGCTGGGACGATGACTCATGTTGGGTCATGGCAAAACACTGGAAAGCTATCACCTGTGACAATTTCAGTAGCAGACCACATGCTTACCAAATCTGTAGCTTTACTGGAACCTGTTAGAGAAATTCAGACAAAGATGTGTTTGGCTGCTCTTTAGTGTTTTAGCAAAGTTTCTAGTAAAGAGAGCTGAGGTCAGGCAAGAAATGGCAATTTTTGCAATCCTATATAGAAGAAAAGAGAGCACTGCCAAGCAGGCAACCTCTGCCTGCAGTCAGCAATCATTGGCTGTGCCACTAGTAACCCAGGCCCTAAGAGTATTAGAATACCAACTGCTTTTTTATCTAAAGAGCAGAGGATGAGCTTGTTACTTTCAACATATCTCCAAGGCTTCCAAATTAAACTATTTAGGCAGCATAGGGAGCAAGTCTGCAATAAAGCTCAGATTGAAGGTGTTGCCTTATCATACAAATGCATTGTTTCAGGGTATCTTCAATTTAGCTGCCTTTACATCATTGGAGAGTAGATGTGCCTAGCCCAGAGCCAGTCAATAGAAGACGTGGCAGACTTAGGTGTGTATGTAGAGAAAAACTTTGGGCATTGGTTATTTTAACAAAAAACTAAAATAAAATAAGGTGAAAACCTTCTGTTTTTTGAGAGAATATTATTGTCAAGAAAACCAAACAAAATGTCCGCCCCACCAGTCATTTGCCTATGATAGACGGATACATTATTTTATTGATTTTGGTGGAAGGTGGTAATATACATTGTCAACTTGTGCATAGATTATCAGATTGCAAAGAATCATATTTAGGCTTGATGGAGAGGATATATGCTTCAATAAAAGATTCTATACTAAGCAAGATGCAACAAATTGTGAAATGAGTTTACTTATGGGAATAGGGAGGACATTTGGATCCATTTATTTGCTTTTCTACAAATCCATTCTTCCATTTCAGTAGACTGTTGCTGGGCCCATCACTGGGGTTAATTATGACTACTTTTATATCAGGAGAATGTGAAAATGAATGAGTATCTAACTTGCTTATTAAACAAAATTCATTTGAATTGCCTTTTCTCTCCCTACAGGTTACAGGACAGAAAAGTGTTGACTTACATTCAACAATGCAGACCAGAATGACACTTTGGCAATGGCTAAGTTGTGAAATGAGCCCTGGCCGGTTTTGCTCAGTGGATAGAGCGTCGGCCTGCAGACTGAAGTGTCCCAGGTTCGATTCTTGTCAAGGACATGTACCTTGGTTGTGGGCACATCCTCAGTAGGAGGTGTGCAGGAGGCGGCTGATAGATGTTTCTCTCTCATCAATGTTTCTAACTCTCTATCCTTCTCCCTTCCTCTCTGTAAAAACATCAATAAAATATATATATATATATATATATATATATATATATATATATATATATATATTTAAAAAAAAAAAGAAAGAAAGAAAGTGTGAAATGAACCTGGGACCCTATTTATTTTCTGGAGCAGAGTCATCTGACTTGCATTCACCTCCAGAATGTGATGAGAAAAAAAAATGGTTTAATAAGATAAACCATTGCATTTTGAGTTTAAAATTTAATATATTATACTAACCAAGTCTATACTGCAACTAATATACACCAGACATTTAATTCTGTACAAATTTTATTATTTACTTTTTTGTTTTGTTTTGTTTTGTTTTGTTTTGTTTTAGATAGTATGAGGCCATATTTGGCAAACTTTGCCATGATTTTTTGGGTCAAAATATCTACAGATTTCTGCTTTTCAAAATATTAATTTTTAAAGAATTTTTTTTCTCATTGTAGGAGAAAAAAATGAAAATACTATTACATAATTTTCAATAAAATGAATTAGATATTGTTAACATGTACAAACATTTCAGAGGAGAAAAGGAATATTGATGTGTAGAAGTTTTGAAATTCAAAGAGACTTCTTGCAACTGCTAAATATTTTTTGAACAATTTTTTCATTTTGTAAATACAAATTGACAATCAATTCCTCTATCTTTTTTATTGGGTACATCTGCGAGTCTTTAAGAATTAGGGCCATATGACTAAATCACTTTTTTTTTTTTTTATAAAAACCAAACTTCTCTTAAATTAGACAGTGAGTCTTAAGAAATTTAAAACATTTTAATTGAAATAGAAAACATGAACTTTATTAAAGCATTTGGTTGGATGTGTTCTGTGTTCTGGTTTACTTTTGTAAACTCACCAACAGTTTATCTATCCTCTGGAGTACTCTGACAAGTGATATATGCTCCAAAACATGCTCCAAATGTTCTTTGTAAGCAGAATTGATGAATAAGTAAATATATTACTCACTCCTTAGCAGTCAGTGATTAAACTTCCATAATACAGTCCATTTCTCTGCACATGGTAATTTATTGCGAGTCCTGGGATGCCATTCAGTAGTTCCTTCTCCCCCATTTTGATGCCATTTTCCCCAAGGACATAGCACCTATAGATTATATTGATCAATGTTTAGGAAAGTGCTTTGTAATTGTCCAGTAGGTGAATGGATTATTCTATGAGACTGGGCAACTATTAATATAATCCAAACAGTGTTTAATTTTAACTCACACACTAGAGGTATAATGAAACTTTTAAAATTTCCATTATTTATACTGTATATTTGAAAACATTCAAATATGAACAACAGAGGATTTCCTTTTTCTTACTTTGCACTAAATTCTTAGGGTGGAAGGGACATTGAATTCCATTTGCTTCTGGTAAACAAATTACATTTTAAAAAATCTGTTTCCACTTAACAGAATTTTGAAATGTGATTTTAAAAGTATAAGCTAGTTCTTTTTTGAAAAATCCAGATCTTTAATTCTGTCAAATGTATGTTGACTCAATTCAGCCTTCTCTCAATTTAGGATGGCACTCATCAATGTTATCTTTTTACTGATGCTTTATTTAAATGATTATTATTAAAAATAGAATAAATTATTAGAAGAAATGTTATCTGAAGTTAGAATTATACAGACTAAAGTTCTATGGGTTTGATTTCCTAATTGGCCTTCTTTCTCCAATCTTGTCAGACTTTAATCTACAATTCCCACAAAAGATACCTACTTACCATAACTAATAAAATATTAATGAATAGCTTGTCTCACCCCTTTTGTCATTTCAACTTACTTTATTTATTTATTATTTATTTATTTATTTATGTTTATTTTTGTTAATCCTCACCTGAAGATATTTTTCCATTGATTTTTAGAGCGAGTGGAAGGGAGAGAGAGAAACATAGATGTGAGAGTGGCACATCGATTGGTTGCCTCCTGCATGCACCCAAACCAGGGCCAGGGATCCTGCAACCAAGGTACGTGCTCTTGACCAGAATTGAACCCAGGACCCTTCAGTCCACAATCAGACACTCTATCCACTGAGCCAAACTGGCTAGGGCTATTGAAAAGTGTTGAAATTATTTCACATAATCATATGAAGCCATCAGTTTAAATAGTATCACAAAAATCAGGTTTCATTAGCAAATAACATTTTAGCAATTCCAATTTCTTAGTTCTTACCTGAAAATGTTTAGTTGAGTTTTTTTTTTTAATACAATTGTAAATTCCCTCAGGCTCCCAGAATTGCTGGGTGATTTCTTATTTGAAATAGCTAATTTATCAAAATATATATTTGAACAATCTAAGAATAATCAAAATATTTTAAAAGATCTCTACATATCTATTGCATTTTTATTGTATTAGTATTTGATTTCTACAAATATATAAGTTACATCATACCTATTCAAATATCTCTACTTATTTCATTATTATTTAATTTGAAATAGCTGGGGTTCTCTTAAATTTTCATCTCCTGCTCTCTTCATTCACCAGTTCAACCTCCTATGTTCTTTTTACCCATTGTCAGAATAACTTTCTTATTAACTCTATTTAATGTGCTATTAAAGCTAACCTCTCATGCAGTAAGGACATATTTATAATCTCCCAAGGATCCATGCTCACAAGAATTTTTATGGGAGGCAGGTTTCCATTTCATACAGGCCTTGACATAGAGACAGCAAGGCTGTATTAGAACACCTTTATTTGTCACTTACCTCATTTCCTGCCAAACAGATAGAGCTTCAGGAATTTTTGAGTTGTGGCATCATTTGGCATCTCAAAGTAATAAGCTTGGCTTTCTAACAGCACACATCCTCTGATACACTTCTGCTGCACAAGGCCCTCTACACAGAGTTACCTTAAAGTGGCTCATTATTTAGAGCCAGTGTAAGAAAAGTATTTCCTCTGGACACGGCAAAAAGTCCCCTTCCGAGGAAAAATTGTATAATGCCTCCCAGGTGTGTAAGAAAGGTAAAAAACTGCAGCTCGTCTGAGGTACTGTTCATGACTTAGTGGGCTTATTAGTTCCCTGAACGAAGACTCATCTGCCCTGTGAATCCGTGGTTTAATTTAATGGACAGATTCTCCAATAAAGGTAGATGGAAATAAATGCATTAGACAGTGCATGCAAGGAGCAAATGGAAAAGGCTTTAACCATCAGGGTTTTTATATTTTTGAAATAACATGTTGTTTCAAACAATCTCACTTTTTCTTGCTTAAGTTTATCTGATTCTTACTGCCATCTGGTTCATATATGAGTGCAAATCATAAGCAAGAAAAAGCAGAACTAATTTTCTGTTGTCAGCTTAACAAACAAAAGCTGTGCGATATGGATAGGTATCATTAAAAACATCTATTGCAAAATATTGATCTGAAGTGGGTTAGTTTTTCAATGTTTAGATATGAAATGATAATTAGGATTATTTGAAAAGGGGTGAGTGTCAATCTGTAATGTGGAAGGGTATATTGATTTGGGAAAATGACTTTGTAAAGCCACTAATATTTTCTACACACTTCTTATGAATTAATCTTTTGAATACTTTTATAGCATAGATTTTAATAACTGAAACTATAATACTTAATAAATTACCCTAAGTTTCCCTTGCATGTGAATAACTTTACATCAGTCTCCTTTGAAAGATATAAAATGGATGTTACAGTTTTGGTCAAAATCTTAAATTTAATGGAAAGAAATGTGACAAAGGGGAAGAAAAAAGGAATATTTTTGATTGTCGGATCATTGTTGGAATTTTATGGACAGAGGTTAATTAAAATCTCTGAATTCATCATTGTTCCTTGTCCAGAGAAACAAAAAAGTTTTCTTCTACAGTAAATAAAATAATAAAATATAATAAATTAATGCTGATGTGAATCTTTAAATTGTTGGGAAAATACATTTTATAATAAAATACTAAAATACACCTGTTTAAAAGGTTTTAACTTCTTACAGTGTTATAATAATTAAGTTTGTTTTGTTTTGATTCAGAGCATTAAAAGTAGTGAATAATTACAAAGATACTTTATCAAATGAAGTTTTCATAACTTACCATAAAAATATATTTCCATATGTAATGTCCATATGCACACGTTTCCCTTTTTGAGTTAGGTAAATCCCTTCACAGATGGAACAATCTATTCTTCCCCAGTGTAGACTTATGTGAAGCCAATTCTCTATTACTAGCCAGATTTATATAGAGAATTAAAAATGACCCCAAGAGACTTTTTTTTATACTTTATTGGGTGTTAATTTTATGTTCTTAAGATCTAAATGCCTCTTAATCCAAGTGTTAATCACAGAATGAGTTCAGACTATAAACATTCATTGAGCTGGACACTTCTGATATGTGTTATTTTTAAAGTGTATATGATACATCAATAAAAAGTTTTGAAGTATAAAAAAAAAAAGATCTAAATGCCTAATTATGTCCTACTGATGTTATATATTAAAAACACTTAAAAGCCCTCAAAATAATATTTACTTTAATAACGTAAGTATGAAACATAGTATAGTAGTCATTGTCTAAGGTGGCCCCCAATGATCATTGCTTTTTGGTATCCATGCTCCTATGTAATTCATTCTTCTTGAGTGTGGGCAGGACTTGGAGAATTTGTAGAATCTCTTTTGAGGAATAAAATATGGCAGAAGTGTTGGAATGTCACTTTCAACATAATAGGACTCTGGCTTTTCTATTGGGTACTCTCTCTTGCTCTTCTTAGATCATTGCCTCCAGAGGAGAAGCCAGGAGCCACACTTTGAGGCAGTTTTGTGGAGAGGAACCAGGCCCAGACAACTACTTGAGCCTTAAGATGAAGTAGCAGCTCCCTGCCACAGTTTAATTTCATCCTATTAAGACTCTGAGCCAGAAGCTTAAGCTAGTCCATGGCCAGAATCCTTACTCACAGAAACTGTGAGATCATAATTGTTTGTTACTTCAAGCTATTATAATTGGGGTAGTTTTTGTGACAATACGTAACCAATATAGGTGTTCTAGCAAGTTTTTAATATCTTGTTTTTACTTTGGTGTAGGAAGAGCTTATTTTCAAGGTTTATTTATCTGGGAACAGGCCACTTTGCATGTGAATGATCCTATATACATTGGTCATGATATTTACATAAGTAAGTTTTAAAGCAAAATTCTCAGATCAAATTATTTTATTTGAATCCTGATGGACTTAAGAAAACTAGAAAAATATGATCAGTGTGCACATGGGCATTTATATCAGACTATTTTGACATAAATCATTTAGGAAAGTGATAGCTGAGAAACTATAGAATCCTATGCCTGTGAAGCAAGTAGTGATAAAGTAGAAAACTACATTAATATCATAGTATTTATTTCAGAATTACTCAAATAGATTATAAAATAATTTCTTTATGTGCTCTCATGTTGATGTAGTGATCACCTCACTTTTTCAAAATTTTCTTCAACTTAATATTTTTATACTTTCTCTTATTTATTATTTTAGTCTGTCCCTAAACACTTTTACCTAAATTATATAATTTAATATGTCCATCACATATTATAATTCTTGAAAGAATTTTAAAATTAAAAATCAGGCTAATACAGTCAATAATAATAATTAATTTTATTTGAAAATAAACAAAAATTAAAAATTATCAAAATATCTAACTATCTATGCAGAGTAGATAAAATGCTGCATGTGGATAGGCTAAAAGAGGTGAATCTCTATTAGTCTACTAGATATGGCAGTTTTAATTTTTAAGACAGAACTGACAACACTTTACAAAATCTCCTATCAAAATAACACGATAATAGAGGAAATGTATGAAGTTTAATGATGAAGCATGACTTTTACGAGCTTAACAGACAAAGCTGAACCCTGGCATTAAGCTTCAAACTATTTGAATGTGTAAAGCATGGTGTTAATATCTAATTTTGAATGAAATCTGGACTGCCCACAAACGCCTTATACCATTTCCTGAGCCGTTTCATCAACAGCTTGCTAGACTGCATCCAGTTTACCATCTGGAAGTGTCACTTGCCACAAAATAAACATGCTCCCTGGATGACAGCAGGATACCTAAGCATCTGCTGTTTAATAAGCTGCAGCAGAACATCCACCACCAACACAGGAAGGGGCCATATTTCAAGGAAATGATGAAACCATCTAATATTAGCCCTTGAATGCACCTTAGGGAATAATCTAATCTATCATTTTCAAGGTGTATTCCTGAGATACTCATACTGTGAGATGACAACAGGGATTCTGTGTTTAAAAAAAAATATATTGAAAAGTTCCTCCAATCCTTAATTAAGTTTAGGAAAATATACATTTTACAATGACATGTCAGAAATGAGATTAAATGATAATATTATCAACTCTATAATTTGTAACTATCGATAGATATAAATAATTATAGACTTTATGAGGAAATATGGCATACAAATAAATAGATGAGAAAATAAAATATAATATAGAAAACAAAATGCAAAATACACAAAAAAACATAAGTCTGGGATAGGAGAAGCCCAGCAGAATCTGGGAATTATATTTTTTGGTAGTGTGCTAATATCTGCAGATGTATTGATAATGCTGCCTTTATTTTCTAATGGGAGATAATTTACTTTCTTTTTTACTTTCTTAGTTTCTTTCTTAACTTACTTCTCAAATACAAACAATGTCAACTTTAGACTGATGGGATTAGTCCTAGACCTAAGTCCCATAATTTGGGAAAAGTGTGATCCAACGTGGTTCTCTAAGTAAAATATGGATATGCTTTACCAATTCAGAGACACTGGTCCATATTTTTTGTTACCTGTTTTTAAATTATGAAGTATTTCACACATATAAAGGTAGAGAAAAAATATCATGAATACTTATGTGCCTACTGTATAGTCTAATCTAATATATCCTAACATTTTTATCATATTTAGTTTAGATTTTTTGTTGTTGTTAATCCTCACCTGACAATATTTTTCCATTGAATTTTAGAGAGAGTGGAAGGGAGGGGGAGAGACACAGACGGAGAAACATTGATGTGAGAGAGACACATCGATTGGTTGCCTCCGACATGAACCCCTACCAGGGCCCGGGATTGAGCCTACAATGGAGGTACTTGCCCTTGATTTGGGATCCAACCTAGGGCCCTTCAGTCTCTATCTACTGAGCCAAGCTGGCTAGGGCTAGATTTCTTTTTTTAAGAAATAAAACACTAAGGATAGAACTAAAGTCCTGTTTGTACTTTTGATTCTATTTTCTTTTCCCTTCCCAAAAATTCAGGGCTAGAGTTTATTACCTTGTATATTTTCAAAATAATTCAAAATAACCACAACATTTCTGGCTCCTTTCCCAAACTCTCCCTATCTCCTACAACTCCTATTCCTTAATTGCTCAGATGCAAAAGAAATTCCTCTCCTTGATTTATGAAGTTTAGCTTATATCTTCTTTATTTTCACAACCCTAAGCTTGAAATTTCTACTTTCTCCATGTAGTTTCAGTGGTATAATTTGCTGAACAACAACAACAAAATTATTACTTCTGATGTCATGTTTTAGGTTAATGCATTTGTGTGGCCCATTGTAGTACAATGAATATCTTCTTACACCTAAGAAGCAGAAACACTAAGATTTTCAGAGATAAAAATAGAGTTGTAAATTTGTGCATATTCAAAGAAAGTACCAACAGAGATTCAACAAAGCATGTTTTAGGAAAGTGGGAATTCTATTGAAAAATAGTGCATGGATTCTATACATTTAAAGACTCAAGTTTAAGCCATAGCAGACCGAGAGGAAGGATGTTTAGTTAATACATGTGTAGTGATGATTTCTACATTATTTAGGTAAAGTTCCTGTTTTGATAGCTGCAGGTAGAAACCCTGTGAATCCCAGATTACTTTACAGTCAACTGGTGATTGGTGCTGGAGACAGCAAAATTTCACAAAGGTGTGGCCCATCTCCTAGAAGATAAAACCTCTGTGGCTTTATAATAAGAGAGAAATGAAGAGCATTGCAATGTACTGAGAACAACTATTAGGTGATATTTTTCACTAATGAGAAATGATTGAAAAAGCATCAAAGAGCCAGTTAAACAGGTGGGTGGAACACATGCTTTTGTTTCCATATTCTCTGGAAACTGTCAATATAACAAAATTTTAAAAAGTCATAAATGCATAAATATAAAAAACAGAGAGTTAAGAAGATGTAGGTCAACAAGAATTTTGAAGTTGGAATATGGATGGAACTCAGCAGAGCTGAGAAAGCTAACGCTTAACTTTTTAGGAAGATAGTCAAGAAGTAGCTTGGTCATGGAAAGACTCAGAGATGGGAGTGGGTTATAACAAAGGGATATTGCTGTGGTTAAAAGCTAGAAGATTATTTAAAGACTACCCTATAAGGAGTTATCAAAGATTTCCTCATCCATGCTGCAAAGCCAGGCAACACTGATGAGTATTCTGTAAATTTCCTCTCTAGAGATGTTGAAACAGAGGACTCCAAACAGGAACAACAGGCTTAAATGAAAATCTACATACCTAACATTGAACTCCTTCTTGAATTCGTTTCTAAATTGAGGCCAGTCATTCTGAGACTAGATAATTTCTCTCTGAGGTAAGAAAACCTAGAAACTGACTAGGAAACATCCACACATTCTTACCTAGACTGAGGGGACCTAATCATTATAGTATAATGATCACCAGTTATATATCGCAATGCATACATAGGAGCTGAGAGTCAAAGAATTAGAAACATTTGTGGAAAACTGTTAATTTGCAAAATGAGACCAGCCCAATGAAACCCCGAGAATAACAGTCAAGCAGCAGGAAATGATTCATATTGGAGATAGGAGGATGGAGGATTCTAGGAAAACTTACTTCAAGAAATAAAGAAAAGAAACTCATAGAAATTCTGTTGTATTTGACTGTATTAGAGGAGGTATTATTTCTGCAGGAGAGTTTAGGAATAAACTAAGAAAGGTTACAAAAATAATTCCTCCCAGTTGAAAATAACTATATTATTAATTTGAGGAAAACAAAAGAATTTAATAAGAAAAGAAATACAGTGCTAATATGTCATGTAGCTCAGCTGGGGATGATAGTCAATAATTAAAGATTAGTTAGTGTCAATGGAAATAATAGAAAAAATATAACCAAAATTTGTGTAATATTGTTAGGATGAGGCTTATAGTGGTATTTATACATATAAAAGCCTAAGTGACCATCGCAACTGGATGACCAAACAGGCTGCGTGGGGCAACTAGGCTGGCAGGGGGTTTAGTTAGGGGCAACCAAATGACCGAACAGCAGGCTGTGTGGGGTGACCAGGCCTGCAGGGGGGCAGTTGGGGGCAACCAGGCTGGCAGGGGGGGCCACTAA
This sequence comes from Plecotus auritus, assembly GCF_963455305.1. Taxonomy (NCBI): domain Eukaryota; kingdom Metazoa; phylum Chordata; class Mammalia; order Chiroptera; family Vespertilionidae; genus Plecotus; species Plecotus auritus. Next base: position 71,824,300 of record NC_137772.1, on the reverse strand, counting down.
GGGGCAACCAGGCTGGTGGAGGGGGGGCAGTTGAGTGCAACTAGGCCAGCAGGGGGAGGCAGTTAGGGGCCATGAGGCAGGCAGGCAGGTGAGCAGTTAGGAGCCAGTGGTCCCGGATTGTAAGAGGGATGTCTGTCTGCCAGTTTAGGCCCTATTCCCAGGATCGGGCCTAAACCAGCAGTTAGACATCCCCTGAGGGGTCCCAGATTGGAGAGAGTGCAGGCTGGGCTGAGGACCACCCCCTCCATGCACGAATTTTGTGTACCAGGCCTCTAGTTTGAGTATAAGAGATCTAAACCAAACATCTGTAGGTAGAATTTAATAGATAATATCTATTTTTTTAGAAAAGCAAGGAATGAGGTAAATAATATGTAAGACAAAAAAAAAAAAGAAATGTGGATAAAATTATAGAATAAATATGACATAAAATGTGTTTCCTCTGGGGACCAGGTATGACATATAAAGACATTAAACCTCAAATCCATTTTTCATAACAAGTTTCCTAGAATTCTAATATTAAATATATGGATATTTAAAAGTTTGATTACAACAACAACAACAACAACATTTTACCATGAAAGGAAAAAGAGGGGGAAAAAGGCAAGGGCTATGCAGAGTGGTCTTCAGTCTGAAAGTCATTTACCAAGGAAAGCAAAAGACTCCCATAACTTCAGGGTGGATAACAATGGGATTGCTCGGTTTCTGAAAATTACAGATGTTTTTCAAGCTACTTAGGAAAACAAAGATTTATTTTTATTTCAATTATAGAAAAGATGTAGAGAGGAGCAGCCAGGAGAGTTGACAAGGTTCTCATGGGCAAGAAATATCAACTTGAACTATAGCACTGGACATTTATTTAATCAGCAGAAAACTGCAGGAGTAACTATCCATATACTTTGATTCAGTTGAACTTTGGGTTTACAGGTTGGGATAATAGTGAACATTGATGATATCTTAGTTGTCTTGTACCTTAGTATCGATTTTTTTGCTGACAATGGGGAATTGGGAAAGTAAGTGTTAAGTCCCCAGCTTCAAAGAAACAATCTTGCTAGAGTAAAACTGCATGGGTCACACAAAACCCCCAAAAAGGGCAATGCAGTGCTCCATGATGAAAGACTACCTCAAACATTTGTTCTTAGCTACATTTGGCAAAATGCTGTAACAATTCTATATTTAAGACTTGATAATGAATATAAAATGTCTACTGTGGATTACTTGAGGTAGTTCTGCATGGACCTACATAGCTCTCATCCCAAAATATGGATCCTTTCTTTGTCAACTAAATATTTTATGAGTTTATAAAGTCCAAAGTTCAAAAGGGGTTCTTTCCAGATACATAAAAAAAAGATAGTGTGTATACATTTAAGAGCAATGTTTAATTTTTCAATGCCTAGATTGGGAAGTCCACCCTTAGTGTACCTTTCTAAAAGCCACCCAGGGTAAACATATCTTAGTGGATGTACTAAATTTCCAGCACGGTATCTTCAACTATGGCATTGAAAGAGTAAAAGTTCAGAAAGTTTCAAAATCAGTATTCTGCAGGACTACTGCAATAATAAGATTCAGAATTATGACCACTTATCAGTTGATAATTGTTACAAAAATTCATTATTTTTATTTAATAACATTAAAACTTAATCCTTAAATACTTCCAATATGAAGATCAATGATCATACTTCATATTCTTAATTCTTTTTCATGACACCCTCATTCTCTTGATAAGCTCTCACTAATCTACATACACTGAGTGGCCAGATTATTATGATCTCTGAATGCATAATAATCTGGCCATTCAGTGTATATAAAAGCCAAGTGACCAGAACACCAGAATGACCAGAATGACTGGTCACTAAGACACGCACTGCGGCTGGCCAACTGGCCTGATCAGGGGGTGGCCCCTCTCCTGGCAGACCCCACTCCTGATCACCTCCCCACCCCAATCAGGGGTGGGGCCAGCTGGCCAACCTCTTGTATCCTCTTACCCCTGCCAGCCCAGCCCATTCGGCCCCCATGGGGAGAGCTGGCCAGACCCCACCCATGCACAAATTCATTCACGGGCCCCTAGTTTTCATATATACCACCAGACTGATCCCAGCCAGTGTGCCCCCTAATTCCTTGGAACACTAATGAGATCCAGCTAAAGCATTTAGTCATGATTTAGTGTCATATTTTATTGAAACTCACACACCATCTTGTTATAAACCTTAAATCAATTTTTGGATAATGTACTCTGTTAAAAAAAACTTTTTAATAAATCAAAAATTAATAATGCTATTCTTCCTATTCCTAACCATTTTCTGTCTTAAAATATCACAATTAGAATTTGACCCTATACCTAATTCACTTCCTAAGTACAACAATTTTTATGAATTCCCTCATGTAATTGACAGTTATTATAACACTGTGACATCCTTCTAATATGCAGTGATACCTTTGGGCCTCATTATATAACATAGGTATCCTTAAAACTTCAGTATACAATTTTCAATATTACCAAAGAATAGCATGATTCTATCTGCATTGCCTATTTGGCTAAATTCTTATTTTGTTTCTATCATAATTAAATTAAACATTGTTGAAAATTAAATAGGTCTTCTCTAAAAGTCTGCCAAAACACTTTTGTTTTGATAGCTGTTGGCAACTTTGTCACAGTTTTTCATCATGTATAAATCCATTCCCCATGAACTTCTAATTTTAAAAAGGTTTACTCTATACTGAAAATGTTGATAGTTTCTACCACCTTTGATTACATTGCCTAGTGTGTGACAGCAATTTTCTGTGTATGAATTTTTTTTTCATTGCTAACTTGCAATGTAAAAAAAAAAAATTAAAACGTTTTAAGAGATGTTTAGGGATCTGAATTTTAAGTTAAAATTCAAACCTTTGCTGTGTTGCACAAGCAAATAAACAACTAAGTTGACAAAAACAATGAACTGTTACAATCTATTGGTAGGTTTGCACCTGAGCAGATAGCTAAATTGCTGGTAAATTTCAACCTCCCAATCTGTCATCTGACATATTTTTCAATTGTAAGGCATATACAAATGCCAGAAACTGTAGTTTAGATTGTGAAGAAAAGAAAAAGATTTAATACAATGCTTGCGTGTAAGAAGAAAAAATGAACACGGTCTCATGCAATTAGGTACTATGTCTTCACTGGCAATTCAAGAAAATCTATACAGGATTTGTTTAAAGTACAAATGTTTTGGATGGGAAACTGATCTTGCAGCTACATTTGCATAGAAAGGGTAAGAAATTCTGTGTTTGCTGCTGTAAGTTTTGAGGGGTGTTACGGAGATTAACTTCAAACAGCAAGGAGGATTCTGAAAGTTCAGGCTACTCCTTGGAACTGCTATGAATGTCTGGCAAGTTTTAAATTAATTCATCTGTACATTAAGAACCACCACTTCTATTATATGGTTCTGCTTTGTTTTCATAATACAGGGGGCATCTTTATATTCCCACCTGAATGTGTGTTCAAAACTGTCTAGAATCTTTATTTTTTTCTAGATTTATTGAGCTATAATTGACATACAATATTGTGTAAGTATAAAATGTACAATGTAATGATTTGATACACATGAATATTATGAAGTAACTACCACAGTAGGGTTAGTTTAATATCTCCATTACCTCACATAATTAACATTTCTTTTTTTTGGTGAGAATATTTAAGATCTACCCTCATTGTTGTTGTTTCTTTAATCTTTATTGTTGAAAGTATTACATATGTCCCCTTGTCCCCCATTGACTCCTTCTATCCCACAAGTATCTTATCTAATAAAAGAGTAACATGCAAATTAACCATCACTCCACTACACCCACAAGCCACACCCATCAGCCAATCAGGAGCGAGTATGCAAATTAACCCAACCAAGATGGCTGTGGCCATGGAGCGATCAGGTGGCTTGGGTTTCCCTGGTAATGGAGGAAGCCAAGCTTTCTGCACACCCTGGCCGGCCTAGGCCTCCACTCAAGTCTACAAAGTTTCAATTATAAAAGATAAATAAATCCCAACAAAAATGCCTGTGGCCATGGAGCGAGCAGGAGGCTTGGCTCCACTCAAGGCTACAAAGTTTCAATTATAGAAGATAAATAAATCCCAGGTACCAGGGCCTCCGCTTGGGTCACCGGGGGCGTGGCCTGCCTGCAAACCACCACAGGCCCCTTGCCCAGGCTTCCCCAACCCCCAAAGGAACCCCCACCCTGATCCAGGACACCCTTCAGGGCAAACCAGCTGGCCCCCACCCGTGCACCAGGCCTCTATACTATCTAATAAAAGAGTAATATGCAAATTGACAATCACTCCAACACAAAGGGTGGCTGCCCCCATGTGGTCAAAGATGGTTGCCCCCATGTGGACATAAGATAGCCGCCACAAGATGGCCAGCAGGGGATGGCAGTTGGAAGGGACTAGGCCTGCAAGGGAGGGAAGTTGGGGGGGACACAGGCCTGTAGGGGAGAGCAGTTGAGGGGGACCAGGCCTGCAGGGGAGGGCAGTTAGGGGTGACCAGGCCTGCAGGGGAGAGTAATTAGGGGCAAACAGGCTGGCAAGGGAGCAGTTAGGCATCAATCAGGCTGGCAGGGGAGTGGTTAGGGGGTGATCAGGCTGGCAGGCAGAAGCAGTTAAGGGCAATCAGGAAGGCAGGCAGGTGAGCAGTTGGGATCCAGCAGTCCTGGATTGTGAGAGGGATGTCCGACTGCCCGTGTAGGCCCCATCCCACCGGGATGGGGCCTACACGGGCAGTCGGACATCCCTCGAGGGGTCCCAGATTGGAGAGGGTGTAGGCTGGGCTGAGGGACACACCCCCAGTGCACGAATTTCCTGCACTGGGCCTCTACTATAATATAGTATTGCTGATTATAATGGTCATGCTGTACATTGGATCCCAGAAATTACTCATTTTATAAGTGGAAGTTTATACCCTTTAACTGACATTTTTCCTATTTCCTCCACCCTCTCACCTCTGACAATCACCATTCTTCCTAGTCTCTGTTTAATGAGTTCAGCTCTTTCAGATTCCATAAAGAAGTAAATATCATATAGTATCTGTCTTTCTCTGTCTGGCTTATTTCACCCACCTTATGAAGAAATTCTGAGGATAGCATAGAAATATTAAGCAAAAAAAAAAAAAAAAATTATCTGACCCAGCCAATGTGGCTCAGTGGTTGAGCATAGACCCATGAACCAGGACTGCGGTCATAGTTTGATTCTCAGTCAAGGCACTTGCCCAGGTTTTGAGCTTGATCCCCAGTGGGGGCACGGGTTATGCAGAAGGTGGCTGATCAGTGATTCTCTCTCATCATTGATGTTTTTAGCTCTCTCTCCCTCTCCCTTCCTCTCTCTTGAATCAGTAAAACATATTTAAAAAATAAAAATAAAAAAATAATAAAATTGGCTGTGTTATAAAAATCATGTAAACAATAAGTGCTTTAAAAAAATTGTCAGGATGTGTTTAATATACACACTACATGGGAATAGAACCCAAGTGTAAGCCTAGCATTAAAGAAAGATCCAATACATAGAAATAAAGTAAATCCAATAAATGGGAAGACATAATTAAATGTTATTTGATTAATTTACTAAGCCTTCATGAAGATGTATTTTTTGGAATTATTTAATTATTTTAAAAAGGGAAGAAAGAGACAGCATTTGAAGAAGAATGTTTAAAGATTCCAGTTCTAATCTGACGGTATGTTTATTAGTTTCCAATGGCTGCTATAACGAATTGCTACAAACCTAATGGCTTAATATATGCAGGTTTATTTCTTACAGTTCTGGAGATCAGAAGTGCAACGCATGTTTAACTGGCTCTGTCTGTCTGTCTATCTGTCTCTAATACACTTTGAAAATTATATAAGATACTTAAGATCATGTAATTTTTAGACAAAATTATATCTTACATAGTTGATGAAAATTTCCAAGTATCAGATAGTAAAAGACTTGATAATAAATCTTACTCTATGTACTTTATAACTTTTATCCTATATAATAAAGAGCTAATATGCTAATTAGACCGAACAGCAGAACAACCGTCGGATGACATTCTGAACGAAGCAAGGGGTGCAAGGGCTGCCGAGGCTGTGAGGGCCGGCGAGGCTGTGAGGGCCGGTGAGGCTGTGAGGGCCGAGCGCCTTGCACGAATTTCGTGTATCGGGCCTCTAGTTTTTCCATAAAACCCTTTAAGGGCAAAAAATATGCTTAGAATAATTTTCTAAACATTATATCACAGCACAAATCTGAATATAAATTATCAACATTTTTAAATTGATTTGAACAATTGCAGTTAATTTAATGACTTCTGGTATCAAAAATTTATTGAAAAAAGTTATTCCATGTCTCCATGGAAGTAATTCCTTTTCCCCTAGAACAGATGTATGAAATCCCATAAATATTCTCATTTTGTAGTTTGTTTGTTAATCTGTTCCTTCCCCCTGGAAGGGGAAAAATGGTCATGTTTTAAGAGACCACTTGTATGATGGAAGAGAGACTGAGGCCTCTAGTGAAGAGATTGCTTTCACTGGGCATGAGGTCTGCACCATCAGTTTGTGAGAAAAGTCATTGTCCATACTGAAATTCACATATGCTATATTAACTCACTCAGGACCATCACAATGCATAACTCCAGGTGTGTTATTTCTCATTACATTGCTGTCTATGCCAGTGACGCGCCCTTGGGTTGTGTGGTACATCCATATATGATGGGTTGGCAAAATGGGCTCAAATAGAAATTAATTTGATCTCTCCTTTTGCAACTGAAGAAACATTTAACAGTGGAGGGTACAATGCAAACAGGGAAAATCTGTATTATGGGAAAGTGTTATAAGAAAACTGAGAATGATCTTGCATATTAAAATATTTATTATCCTCCACAAAATATTAAACATCAGGCCTAGTAAGAGGGCATAAACAGGAATTTTTGTACTTATAGAAAACCAGCCCCAACATTATTTTATGTTGTTGGTTTTTAGGCATCCCCAACATTTCTTTAATGTCTTGTAGTATATGACAAACATAATGGTAAATTTGATACAAAAATAGTATTTCTTGGTCCTGCCTTCCATTAGGTCACAATCTAATGGAATTTGCAGAAAGGCATATAAGAAACTCATTCTCAAATAAGTAAAGTATTTAAAGTCCACTTCATAGGAAGTGTGTTATTTATAATACACTCTAACCAAGCAACCATATTTGCATTTTAATTTTTTCTATCTCTGAAATCTAAATAGGATTTTTGTATGCATTCTTTATTTTGATAAATATTTGAGTTTTAATAAGTCCCCATGTCCTTTCCTCCCACAAATAAAACATGAGCTCATCTTTTGGTTAAATAACATTGTGAAGTGACTTCTTTTATTTTTTGATGATGTTAGAAGCTTGTGTTTGTCATTAGTGTAGTTGTCTGACTATCTTTGAATGTTACAATGGCAGTGGCTTTAGACAGTTCCTCAGGGCAGGGACTGTGTCTGCTTAAATTGCTTTGTGCAGAACACAGGTGGCTGAGTAATAAACACTTTCCGCTGATGCAATGTCTTGTATTGAAGACAAAGCCCCTGATTACTTGGTGTTTTGAAATTAGTTTTTAAAGATGCATCAGGAATCCAATTAGTGTATAATGTGTGCCTGACACTGAAATGACTATGGAGCAAATTAACAGACTACCTCACTCTCATCTCAAAAGTTTACATTTTAAAACCAATACTACAGGATGAAAACAAATGTGGACATTGAATAAGTAGATTATCTTTCCAAAACCTTATTAGAATTCCTAATAGTGTACAAAACAAATCTGCATATCTGTGTGTGCATGTGCGTGTGCATTTTTCTTCCTCTCTCCATTATAAGGTTAGAAGTAGATCAATGGCATTGTTATAGGAATAATCAGAAGCAAACTGGTATTAGTTAGGCTAAGAATACTTGTTTGACATTGACGTGTCCAATATAGGTTTGTTTTTATTTCTTTCATAAAGAGCAATCAATGCTCTACTGAGGATAATAAAACTGTCATTCTTTTGGGGACATCAGCACCCCCAGGCCCTGCTTTCTGGGACAAAGCCCCAGGTAACCCATTGATAGTCCTCTGTGTTCCAGAGTACATACAATCAGCATAGTTCACAATCCAACCAGTGACCTCTCTGTGCCTGGAGCCACGCCAACCAACCGACCTACACTGGCCAGGCTTATCCCAGGTTTTAAGTTTAAATTTTCTGCTTGTGTTGTAAATGCTGGGTCTACCCATACCGTGGTGATTCTGATTCTCCTTTTCCTTTCCCTGGGTACTGCATTTTCATCAATTTAGGGGATTTGGGCCATGCAGGTTACCTGCTTACCTTAACTACATAGCATCTATCTCAGTGCACTTTTCCTGCCTGCGTTCATTTTCTTGTTGCTGCTGTAACAGATTGCCATATGTTTTAGTGGCTTAAAACAACATAAATTTGTTCTCTTTGAGTTCTGGAGTCTAGAATCTCAAAATCAGTCTTGTGAGGCTAAAATCAAGGTTTTTGGCAAGAGTAATTCTTTCTGGAGCCTCTGAGAACCTGTTCCTTAACTCTTCCAGTTTTCAGACGCTGCTGACATTCTTTGGTCCGGCTGCTTCCCCTAAAGTCTGCATCTGTCTTTGCAGCTTCTTCATCCTCCTGTAGTCAAATCTTCTCCTGCCTCCTGTATGGACACCAGCGATTGATTATATTGGGTCCACCTGGATAACCAAGGCTAATTCCTCTATCTCAGAATCCTTAAATCAATCTCACAGTTGTGTCTCCTTTTAACCATGTAAGGTAACATAGTTACAGGGATTCAAATGTGAACACCTTGGGAAGAGGTCATTATTCAGCATAATTTATAAAGCAACCAGAGGTTTCCAAAAATGATTGTAATGTCATTTGACAAAACACACATTTTGTTTCTTCGTTAAATCTTTTTTTTTTTCAAATATAATATGGTCATCATAAAAATGTCAAGTAACATAGAAGAACATAATGTATAAAAAGCTCTCCTGTCTCCAGTCCCCCATATGTTTCCCAGCAATGAGAGCCCTAGTCGGTTTGGCTCAGTGGATGGAGTATCAGCCCATGGACTGAAGGGTCTTGGGTTCAACTCCAGTAAAGGGCATGTACTTCGGCTGCAGGCTTGATCCCTGGGCCTGGTCAGGGCACGTGTGGAAGGCAACCAATTGATGTGTCTCTCTCACATCCATGTTTCTCTCTCTCTGTCTCTCCCCCTCCCTTCCACTCTCTCTAAAAATCAATGGAAGAATATCCTCAGGAGAGTATTTAAAAAAGTTTAGTGTGGATTATTCCATTCCTGCATAAATGCACACACAGAGGAAGAAAAATGCATATACATTCCATGTACTCTATGTGTTTACAACTACAGAAGACTGATAAGGATTGGGTATTATTCCATGACTTGCTTTTTCTCAACCAATAATACACATTGAGCATATTTTCATGTTAGCACAAGTATATCTATTTCTTATTACAGTTTTGAAGGATATTACATTGAAGTAACATGTTTATTTTAGGAAATTTGACATAATTGTATTATTGATTCTTCCTTTCCAGGAATAGAGTCCTTTATTAATTCTTTAAAAAACACATACTTCTTTACTTTTTGTTTTATTCATTTACACATTTCTCTACCTTCTGAGTTCATCCCTAAATAACTAGGTTTTTTTTCTATTTTAAAGTGTGTGTGTGTGTGTGTGTGTGTGTGTGTGTGTGAGAGAGAGAGAGAGAGAGAGAGAGAGAGAGAGAGAGAGAGAGAGAGATCCTAACTGATTATTACTGGCATTTGGGAAAGCTATTATTTTGGTATGTTTCTTTCTATCTTGCTATTTCATTGAATACTCATTAGGTTTATTTGTTTTTAAGTGATCCTTTTGCATTTACTAGAAATATAAATATAAATATATTATGTGCAACTAATGACAATTTAATTTTTTCCTTACTTGTTCAACAATTTAAAAGTTTTTCAGCTCTCTCTTTGTAATTTCCCTCTGGATACTCCAGCTTCAGGCATTTGTGTGTGCAGGTAAAGATGGCCAGCCACGGATTAGCTTCTTATAATAATCAACTACCTTTTTTAAAAATATATATTTTTTATTGATTTCAGAAAGGAAGGGAGAGGAAGAGAGATAGAAACATCAATGATGAGAGGGAATCATTGATTGTCTGCCTCCTGCACTTTGGACCGAGTCCGCAACCCAGGCATGTGTCCTTGACCTGAATTGAACCTGGGACCCTTCGATCTGCAGGCCAATGCTCTCCACTGAGCCAAACCAGCAAGGGCAATAATCAACTATCTTGACATGTGTTGTGAGAGGAAGAAAAGAAATAGTACTGAGGTCAATATCAAAATAAACTAAAAATCTCTCATACTTCAGTAGGAACCTGTAAGTCTCTGGGTTTTAATTTCGGGATACTGTGAAGATAGTGAAAGAGTTCAAGAGAACAGAGTAGAAATAGTAGGGAATTGAATCAAAATATGCTCCTTCTACTTTGTATTGTGTGTCCTCATCTGTCACTTAAAATTTCTTCCAGTTAGCTTACCTTATGGCTAATAAATGTGAATGTGGTACACATAGTAGAGAGATCATGTTAATGGTCTTTGTATTCACAAGACTTATTTCTATCTGGGAGTATTATATGCTAAAAATTGTTTTCTACAATGTAAAACAATATGCTATTTCTAGTGTTAATGTTAAGCACTAAAAACACAGAGAAAGTTGTGTACTAAAAGTAAAGTAAACATAATGACAAAAATCAGCATGCAAACCTTACAAGTAGATATAATGTTTTGAAAAGGTGCAAAGAAATAATAAACATCACTGTCAAATTCAAAGCAGTTGGTGGAGATATAGACCAGGAGGGGCTGGGAGAGTGGCATATGGGTCACGAGAGCATTCAGATTCCTTTTAGAAACCGGCGTAATACTCAGATTTTTTCCATTCATCTTTAGCGGTTTGGAAGCATACTTGTTAAAACATGTGTGCATGTATTTAGATTTATATTCTTGAGTTTCCAAACTGTATTATTACTAGGAGAGAGCTGCAAATTCATTGAAATATTCTGAACTCACTATCATGAAAATCAGTTACAAATGTTGTTCTAATGCTGACTTACTTAATCTTCATAAATAATGTATTCGTTTTACCCAGCTATTGCTAAATCATTTAAGAACAAATTGCCTGAGTGAAAAGAATTACACCATTACTATCCTTTCAAAAAAAAAAAAAAAAGATCTGCATTCATTTTATCTTTTAAAATATTTTGTGAAATATTTTAAACATATAAAAAGTTTAGAGAATGATATTGCAGATACCAGTGCAAACACACATTTCTTAACATTTTGCATGTTTGCTTTAGATTTTTTAAAAGAAATAAAATACAACAGATGCAATTGAAACCTTTCTGTACTCTTTTCCAATAATATGTCTTCCATATTTATCTCAGGTTAATCAGTATCATAAATTTGTTGAACATCCTTCATCCATTTTTAAAATATTTTATGTTGGTGTATATAAGTACCCATATGAAATCTTGTTCCATATTTTTAAAAAATAGAAAAATCATACCATACTGTTCATTTAATCTTGCTTTCTGTCATTTTCAATCAATATTATGCTTTTGGTATTTGTCTAGATTAATACCAGTCATTCTGATTATTCATTTCAACTGTCCTATTAATTACATATTGAATAAATAAATAGTTGTCCAATATTTATTTCAATATTCTGAAATATGAATATAGTCAATATTTTGTTATTGAAGGGCATTTAGGTTATTTCCATTTCTCTAGAGTGGTGCTTCTCAAATGTTAATTTGCATGTGGATATAACTGGGATCCTGTTACAATGGAGATACACTGAGGACAGGGACAATAGTGTGGTGAAGGCCTGGGGCAGGGGGCGGGGTGGGCTAGACTGAGCCAGTGAGGAAAAAAAGAGGAGATATGTAATACTTTCAACAATAAGGTTGTTGTTTTTTTTGTAAATGGAGCTACTGGTTCAGTAGATCTGGAATGGGACCTAAAATAATGCATTTCTAGAAAAGTCCTCACTGATCCCCCTGCTGGTTGTTCACAGAGCACAAAACACACTGAGTAGCAAGGCACCGGGCTATGTACTCTATGTTCCTGTCTATTTTATACATCTTGTATATGTGTATAGACACAATGAGTACTCTAAACCAGCTAATTCAAACCACCCTAACCCCTTTTACATTTGGCTTTCTCAACTTTAGAGTTTGAAAAGCAAATTATTCTGAATCCCAAACTACTTTTTGCTATGAGAGATGGCTAAGTGATAAGATGTTCTGGCCAGTGCATACTGTATAAGCATCAACCTCCGGTGCTGACTCAATCGTCCCTGATCGTTTCCTTGCCTGGAACTGACGTGACTCTGGAAGCGCGGCAGCCACACATTAAGGAAAGCAAGTGACAACATGGTCTGGTTCCCTGAGGGCACTGTGAGCACTGCTCAGCTCTGGGGTGCCTGTCTAGATAATTTTTATTTTAATGTCTGAGACAAATCCCTTGCTTGATTAAACCACTGTAATCTGGTTTACAGTTACTTCTACCTGGACGTCATTCTAAATGACACAGGGCCTCTTAAGCTTTTCTAGATATCGCCAAGTTACTTCCCCAAATGCTATTATTTTACACTTCCAATAGGAGCATGATACCATTACTAATTTTATTCTTCACATCTTTGATAGCTCTTGGCCTGGCCGAGTATTTTAAAGTTCTTTCCCATATAATAAAAAAGACAAATGACATCTAATTGTGTTTTGATTTTCATATTTGTTGTTACTGGTGGTGGTGTAGAGATTTGATCTATGTATTGCTCATTCCGATTTCCTCCTGTAAAAATTGTTTCTGTTGTTGTCAATTTTCCCATTAGGTTATCTGTCATTTTATTGTTGGTTTATTATTATTGGAGAGGTTCTTACAACAAATAATTCAATTTTTGTTTTGTATATATGCTCAGTAAATATCTTCTTTCAGATTGTAGTTTTTTTCACTTTGTTTGTGTTATCTCAGTTTAGGCTAAATTTAAACTAATTATGATCAAATTTATGAAAAAAAAATTTGTACATGGTGTACTCTGTTTCTTTTTTAACATACCTTCTCTACTCTGAGGTCACATATTTTTCTTTTTAAAAAGTATTTGTATTTTCTTTTTTTTTTTTTAAATATATTTTATTGATTTTTTACAGAGAGGAAGGGAGAGGGATAGAGAGTTAGAAACATCGATGAGAGAGAGACATCGATCAGCTGCCTCCTGCATGCCCCCTACTGGGGATGTGCTCGCAACCCAGGTACATGCCTTTGACCGGAATCGAACCTGGGACCTTTCAGTCCGCAGGCCGACGCTCTATCCACTGAGCCAAACCGGTTAGGGCAAGTATTTGTATTTTCTAAGTGAGATAATTTAGAAAGACAAAGACAAATGCTGTATAATATCACATGTGAAATCTAAAAACAGTCAAATCTTCTTATATTTTCTTGTGTAATTTGAATGTTTTACCTTTCTCTCTTTTAAATTATAATCTACTTGGAATAAGCAGGTTTTTGTTTGGGGGGGTTTATTTGTTTGTTTTTATTGTTAATCCTCACTCGAGGATCTTTTTCCATTGATTTTTAGGGAGAGTGGAAGAGAGAGAGAAAGACACAGAGAAACATCAGTGTGAGAGAAACACATCGATTGGTTGCCTCCTGCATAAGTCCTGACCAGGGCCCAGGCCGGGGAGGAGCCTGCAACAAAGGTACGTGCCCTTGACCAGAATCAAACCCGGGACCCTTTGGTCCGCAAGCCAATGCTCTATCCACTGAGCCAAACCAGCTAGTACTGTTAGTTATTGAAAGTTTTCCCCCCTCTCCTTTACACACACACACACAAACACACACACACACACACACACACACACACACACACACACACACAATGGAGTTGGTTCTATTTGGTATCAGGGTAAAGCTGATATTCAGTATTCAGTGTTCAGGCCTGAGGCCTAATATTTGTGGGAAATCCTTAAGAAAGTGGGGGATGGAGGTCATGGCCACCTTCTCAGAAAAAAATGAATATATTTTTGTTATATGATGTGGAGCAAAAAATCCCAATTTATATTTTCCATAAAAGCAACCAATTATTCTAGCTCACTACCTAAAACATTTATTATTGAATGCTTTATAATGTCAAATCTGTCATTGAACATGCTGTAAAATTGCCACTGTGTTTTGTCAATCTATCAAATTATACACTGTTAATATCAGGTGGAGCGAATCCTCACAAATTTATTCTTCAAAATCTACTATACTATTCTTGCCTGTTGGATTCCCAAATAGGTCTTTGGGAGTAATGTTTAGAGGTGCCAATCCTATTTCCACCAATGGTTCCTAGACCCAAGTATTCTAACTTAAGAGGACATAACACCATATCTAACCTGGTGGTTTAATGAAAAGACTGAAAAATAACATCTCAAACTCACAAGATAATATTAATCTAAGCTATTTCTTAGTGGTGAATTCAATATGAATTCCATCATTCTATTAAGCAAGTTATGTCTTTGTGATGCAATACTAGTATGTTATAGCATCAGTGGGTTATATGATCAGGAGTTCATGGTCACACTTCTGTTATAAAATTGGTCTGTTGGTTTAAGGCAATGCAGTACAGGATCTCATGCAAATAAGTCAAAAAAAATTTTTAATCCTAAGATGTTTGTTAGTGCTTACAGAAGCACTACAGCAGGCAAGGAAGACAAACTCCTATCTGAAGTAGGTGTCAATTCCAGTAAGAATGAATTGCTGCACCTTCCAGAGTGGAAAGGGTTCAGTATATTCAACCTGGCACCAGAGGTCAATTTGAGGAATGGTACTAAGATAAGGGGCTCAGGGCCCTTTATCAAACCTTTATCAAAGCTTCTGCTAGCAGGTTTATAGGTGAAAGGGAACGTACCAGTATGTCCCTGAGCACATACATAGTTTATAACTCTGTTACGGTGTGTACTCTTTTCTTGGATCCATTGTGCATGCATGGAAGTTTATGAGGAGAGAGGCTGATAGACAGAGACTAGAAAAATAAAGCAGTCCACATCATTGTGAAGATCTCCAACATTGTTCTCTGGTGAGTATTAATGTGAGGCACAAAGATTCCCATAGAATAACCCACGTAGCTCTTTGCCACACTTCTTTGACTGAAAATTTTCTGTCTTTGTCCTTTGTCCTTCTTGGCCATTCATGCCTGCCTAGGAGTCAGTGCATATAACATTAGGCATTTCCTGCCAAAGTAAGTGATGAAGTGTAATTTATACATCTCTTCCCACTGGAAGGATATTTCCTCTTGCCCACAGTCTTCAGGTCCAGTCCTGGAAAACACTAGTTTGGAAGTAATTTTCCTCTAATAACCACTTATTCACCTGTAAATCAGAGCTGAATTAGTACCCACCTTTGCAGGGAGTCTTAGGGAACCCTCCATGAGGCCATAGGTGTAAAGCTGAGGGTGAGGCAGCTGGGAAACAGAGGTAGGTAACATAAAAATCGTGGCTACCTGTTCATATTCTTTACTTAGGACCTCTGTATTTTTCAAGGGGTTGATCATGCAATTATCATTTCTATTGCATGATGAATTGTTGCTGTATCCACCTGACATTATAAGACTCTGAGAGTGATAATACCCATCCATGGATGTCACATGATCAAACACAGCCTTAGCTGGTGCTCAGCAAACTGTAAGAGATTGTTTATTTAATAGCATCATGGGTTTGTGTTAGTTCGTGTTTGCAGATGACGTGGCTTTGCATTACCTTGGAACTTGTGAGAAATATAAATTCTTGAGCTCCAACTCAGATCTACTAATTAGAAACTCTAAGAGTGATACTAATAATCACTAAAGTTTGAGAAGAATTGGCTTAAAAGAATATCCTGAAATGCCAAAGATTACTGAAACCCTCAACACTTTACTATTGAGGCAGCCTCCGGATTTTTTAAAAGCTTTGTCTCTCATTTCCTGACACATGTGCATCTTTCTAAAGCAGCCAAAGTACTTGTCTCTAACATGAGGTCTAATCAGCATGAGGGACTTCAACTCTAAACATTTTGAAATGTATCTGACCTTGAGCTTTTGTTTTATATATTTATATATTTTTTTCAAATATTTCCAATGGATTTTTTCTCAGGAATCTCATAATGGCTTATTTCTGCACTATGTTTGCAGGAAAAAACATTGAATATTTTTTAACTTACTTTTTTAATTGAATTTACTGGAGTGATATTGGTTAATAAAATTATATAAGTTTCAGGTGTACAGTTCTATAATAAATCATCTGTAAATTTCATTGTGTGTTCTCCACCCCAAGTCAAGTCTCCTTCCATCACCATTAACCCCTCTCCCCTTTACCCTCTCCTACACTACCCCTCCTTTCCTTCCCTCTGATAATCACTATACTGTTGTCTGTATCTATGAGTTTTGTTTTTGTGTTGTTGTTTTTTGCTTAATCCCTTCACCTGTTTCACCATCTCCCAAAAAACTCCCCTGACAGCTGTCAGTCTGTTCTCTGTATCTATGAGTCTGTTTCTACATTTGTTTGTGTGTTTATTTTGTTCATTAAATTCCACATATCAGTGAAATCATATGGTACTTGTCTTTTCTCTGACTGCTTATTTCACTTAGCATAATACTCTCCAGGTCCATTCATGCTGTCGCTAAAGGTAAGATTTCCTTCTTCTTTATAGCTGAGTAAGTATTCCATTGTGTAAATGTACCACAGCATTTTTATCCATTCATCTATGGCCTGTTTTTAGAACTTGGCTATTGTAAATAACACTGCAAAACACATGTGGGTGCATATATTCTTCCAAATCAGTGTTTCAGGTTCCTTAGGATGTACTCCCAGAAGTGGAATTGCTGAGTCATAAGGCAGCTCCATTTTTAATTTTTTGAGGTAACTCCATACTGCTTTCCACAGTAACTGCTCTGACCTGCATTTCCACCAACACTGCACAAGGATTTCATATATATATTTTTTTTTCAGAGAGGAAGGGTGAGGGAGAGAGAGATAGAAACATCAATGATGAGAAAAAAAATCATTGATCTGCTGCTTCCTGCATGCCCCACAACGGGGATGAAGCCTGCAACCTGGGCATGGGCCCCTGACTGGAATCGAACCCAGGACTTTCAGTCCCCAGGCCGATGCTCCATCCACTGAGCCCAACCAGCTAGGGCAAGGATTCCCTTTTAATAACTAATGTTAGCCCAATAAATTCAATGAAAAACCATTTTTTTAAAAAAGGGTTCTCTTTTCTGCACATCTTCACCAACACTTATTGTTTGTTGATTTATTGATGGTAGCCATTCTGACAGGTGTGAGGTGATATCTCATTGTGGTTTTAATTTGCATTTCTCTGATGATTAGTAACATTGAGAAACTTTTCATATGTCTATTGGCCATCTGTATGTCTTCTTTGGAGAAGTGCCTATTGAGGTTCTTTGTCAATTTTTTAATTGGATTGTTTGTTAGTTAGTTTGTTTGTTTTTGGTGTTGAGTTTCATAAGTTCTATATAAGTTTTGGATATTGAGCCCTTATCAGACGTATCATTGGCGAATATGTTCTCCCATTTAGCTTAAGATGGTGAATAACATAAGGACATCTGCTTCATCACTCTTAATCAACATAGTATTGGAAGTCATAGCCACAACAATCAGAGAAGAAGAAATAAATGTCATCCAAATTCAAAGAAAGAAGTAAAACTGTCATTATTTGCAGAAGACATGATACTGTATATAGTTAACCCTAAAAATTTCACCAAAATACTACTAGAACTGGTAAATAAATTGATTAATATAGCACCATATAAAATAAATATCCAGAAATCAGTTGCATTTCTATACACCAATAATGGATTTTCAGAAAGAGAAACTAAGAAACAATCCCATGTACAATTGCATAAGAAATAATAAAATACCTAGGAATAAATTTAACCAAGGGTGTAAAAGACATGTCCCCAGAAAATTATAAGACACTGAAGAAAGAAACTAAAGAAGATACACATAAGTGGAAGCACATACCATTTTCATGAATAGGAAGGAATAACATCATTAAAATATCCATACTATCTAAAAGAATCTACAAATTCAACACAATTACTGTCAAGATACCAAAAGTGTATTTCACAGAATTAGGGCAAATACCATTCCAAAAATTTATATGGAACCACAAAAGACCCTGAATAGCCACAGCAATCTTGAGAAAGAAGAACAAAGTTGGAGGAATCATGCTACCTGATATCAAACTATATTACAAGACCATAGTAATAACAACAACATGGTACTGGCATAAAAGCAGACATATAGATTAGTGGAAGAGAGTAGAGAGCCCAGAAATAAACTCACGATTTTATGGTCAATTAATATTTGACAAAAGAGGCAAGAACATACAATAGGGTAAAGATAGTCATTTAATAAATGGTTTTGCTGGCCCAGCAGGCATGGCTCAGTGGTTGAACATGGACCTATGAACCAGGAGGTCACATTTTGATTCCTGGTCAGGGCACATACCAGGATTTCAGGCTTGATCCCTAGTGTGGGATATTCAGGAGGAAGCCCATCAATGATTCTCTCTCATCATTCATTTTTCTATTTTTCTATCCCTCTCCTTTCTTTTCTGAAATCAATAAAAATATATATTTTTAAAATGGTGTTGGGAAAATTGAATAGGTACCTGCAAAAAAATGAAACTAGACCACCTTGTTATACCATACACAAGAATAAACACAAAATGGTTAAAGACTTAAATGTTAGGCTTGAAACCATGAACATTCCTGAAGAAAACATAGGGAGTAAAATCTTGGACATTTTTCATAGCAATATTTTTCTGATATATCTCTTCAGGCAAGGGAAACAAAAGAAAAATAAATAAACAGCACTACATGAAACTAAAAAGATTTTTGCACAGCAAAGGAAACCATCAACAAAATGAAAACTCATTTACTTCCTTAATTATATTAAATACTAGGGGCCCAGTGCACGAATTCGTGCACCTTGAAAGGAACTGTGGGCCACGAGGCTGCAGTGGGCACAGGGTAGGTCTCGGCCCATGCCCCCACCGAACCCCATCCTGCTGCAGCCCCCCATCTCCTGCCTGCCAGCAGCCCCGTTCCCACTGCCACTGCTCCCGTGCACTGACAGCACCAGCCCTGCTCGTACCTGCTGACAGGGGGAGAAGCTTTCAGGGGCAATTGGGGCCAGCAGCCGCTACTCACACCGACTGACGGCACTGAGCAATAGGGGCCGGCATTGGGAGCTGGAAGCGGGTGCAAGCAGAGCCAGCACCAGCAGCAGGTGTGAGCACCGGGTGGGACCGAAGCACATGGGAGCAAAGAATTTTCAGTAACCACAAGAGCCTTGCCTTGAAGACAGTGATCGGCGCCCCACCTTGGTCTGGTGCTCCTGCTTACCTGCTCCACCATCTCACCGTGGCCGACGCCCACCATGTTCTGCACTCTGTCACCTGTTGCCGATGCCTGCCATGTTCCACACGTGCCCCCTGGTGGTCAGCACATGTCATAGCGACCAGTTGTTTGGTTGCTCTGTTGTTCAGTCTATTAGCATATTAGCCTTTTATTATATAGGATAAGTATGTAAATGTTTTACATATTATATTATTTTTATTTAATTTAAATTACTTTAATAATTTGCTACTCATACTTTGTTAGAATTTTTATTTTTTTGGGTGCATCTTGTTTGGTATAGAGCTATAAACTATATAGCTATGATTTATCTCTTTCTTATAATCTGTGTTGCCTAGTTCATTTAAATACCTCTGACTAACCCACAAGGTTCTTAATCCAGAGTCAATCCTTAAAGTGTCAGCTTGGAGTTCCTATTCTACAATGACATGGGGGATATTGTAAATTCAGATCCTTAGCCAGAGATGAACTATTAGTAGGGTATTTTTCTATCTTCCTCCTAAATCCAAGATTTCAATTAAGCATAACTTTACTATGCCCTATTTGGTGTTCATTTATTTTATCTCCTTTCATAAGTGGAAATCCTGCTCAGCCCTGGTTTTAGGAAGTGAGCATGTATCTGCTCCTCTCATCTTTGTATGGTGCAGTTTATGTCTTTGCTAGTGGCCCAGTGCACGAAATTCGTGCACATTAAAAGGGGATTAATTAGAGGAAATAATTTAATATTGCTATTTGCCCTTTCTCTATAATAGAAGTGTCAGAGATGAAAGAAAATCAGTAAAATGTATATGAAAACCTTCCTCCTGTCAGAGTCTGGGGCACACCATGGGACCCAGAGTCAAGTCCCCGCCCACCCACATGAGCCTCAAAATCACATGAGAACCAGACCCGGTGGGCCCCTGCCCCCATTGGCCTAGATCCAGACCTGGCCAGTCCCACCCTTGTCAAGCCCAGCCGGGCAGGGGACGTAGCTTCAGGTCCCCTGGCCCGGCGCCAGGACGGGAAACATGGCCTGAGGTCCCCCAGCCCAGACTGGAGTGGGGAGCCTGTCAAGCTCTGCCAGGTGGGGGACATGGCCTGAGATGCCCTGTCAAGCCCTGCTGGGTGGGGGGTATGGCCTGAGGTCCCCTGTTAAGCCCCGCCAGGCAGGGGGGCACAGCCTCAGGTCCCATGTCTAGCCCCGCTGGGTGGGGAGCACGGCCTGAGGTCCCCTGTTAAGCCCCGCCAGGCAGGGGGGCGCAGCCTCAGGTCCCCTGGCCCGGTGCTGGGGTGGGGGTGCAACCTGAGGTCCCCAGGCCTGGTGGTGGGGTGGGGGGCACCTTGAGGTCCCCTGTCAAGCCCCGCTGGGTGGTAAGCACAGCCTGAGGTCCCCTGTCAATCTCTGCCAGGCAGGGGGGTGCAGCC
Organism: Plecotus auritus; assembly: GCF_963455305.1. Classification (NCBI taxonomy): domain Eukaryota; kingdom Metazoa; phylum Chordata; class Mammalia; order Chiroptera; family Vespertilionidae; genus Plecotus; species Plecotus auritus. The sequence continues at coordinate 71,803,424 of NC_137772.1, read as the reverse complement.
TCAGGTCCCCTGGCCAGGTGCTGGGGCAGGGGGTGTGGCCTAAGATCCCTGGGCCTGGTGCCGGGGTGGGGGGCACGGCCTGAAGTCCCCTGTCAAGCCCCACCTGGTGAAGGGTGTGGCCTGAGGTCCCCCCCGCCTGGTGCTGGGGCGGGAGGAGCAGCCTGAGGTCCCCTAGCCCAGCACCAGGATGGGAAGTGCACCTTGAGGTCCCCCATCAAGCCCCGCCGGGCGGGGGGCCTGGCCTGAGGTCCCACAGCCTGACACCAGGGCAGGGAACGCGGCCTGAGGTCCCCTGTCAAGCCCTATGGGGGCGGGGGAGAGTGTAGCCTCAGGTCCCTGCTGATGGCTCATTAAGGCTCCTTATGGGAACTTGGCTTCAGCTGTGGGTGCAACCATCTTTGTGACCGAGTGATGATCAATTAGCATATTCCCTCTTTATTAGATAGGATTACTTAGACAAAGTGAATTTCAGGCTTCCTCAGCTACACTGATACAAGAAACCTAGGGGCATGTGGTTTTACCTTCTACTCTTTGCTTTATATTTATATTCTATTTCTGATACCTAGAAATGCTTATTTTTTGGGGGGAGGGGAGTTTAAATATCTCTTTATGTCTTTATCTACCTACCTAGGGCATCAGAGAAATAAAAGTTTAAAAGTGGCAATTTATAAAGCCAATTTAACCATAAAGTCCATATTTTCTTTTTCTTTTTTTAATGTCTTAAAATAAACTTATAAGTAAGGCAGAAACCATTTTTTAAATGAAGAAACCACATACTGATACTAGCTGATACACCTAGAATATCTTAACATTAATAATAGCCAGCAACCCTAGGTAATATCACTTCTGGGGTCTTCCTCTTCTTTTGAAATTATGAAGCTGGGGAAATTATTTTAGCTAGATAACATCCTGGACAATGGCTAGGCAGTAGCTAGGAATACATTAATAAGTATTAGCTTTGTATAAAATTGAGTTTTCTTCAGTATTTTCTTTGTTATCTACCACAGCAAGTTAAAATATTTTCCATAAGCAATATATTCCTTTCTATCCAAACATATATCACATTATTCTGCAACACTTCATCAGGCAATGCTACTAATTTCTCCTGTAAAAAAAAACATGCTCATGACTAGCATACTGGTTTCACTTATTCCAGTTTTTCTTTCTCTGGCATTTGCTAACACCTTTTCCTTGCCTGTGCATACCCTCCACATTCTTTACAAACCAATCAACTCCAATCTGAAGAAAGCCTTCCAACTTCTCAGGAGTGCCCTGTTGTTTTGTTCCATCCCATTTATATTACATCTCCTGCTTCTCTGTTGAGTTTTTATTTTCCATTCTTGAACTCTGTGTGTTGACACCCCATTTGAATGATAAGCTCCTTGAAAACAAAGACTGTGTTTTATATTTTTGGATGTTCCACAGTGAGTGACTAAGTGAAGGACCCATTGTTGTCTGGCTAATTTGATGAGAGGTCTAGGTATATAATAATCCCATGCATTTTACCCTTTTTCGCTCCTAGAGGTCTCACCCTATCCTGCCCATTTTCCTTTTTAGTGAAGTCCTAGAATTTCTGCCAGTAGTAATTGGAAAGGATAACTAAATTTGCTTCCTCTTTATTTGAGGCAATTGTTCATTTCCTTCCCATCCATCCTCACTTTGATTGTCAGAAATAATGACATTTGGTTATGCAGATTTCTCAGTTTCCAAGCATGCTGTGTATCAATTGTTAATCAAAAGTCAAACATCTTTGACCTCTTGCCTTCAAATGTAAACTATGTTAGACATTTTGCATGTCTATTATACAGGGAATACAGTAATAAAGTTAATATAAAAGTCAAAATTATATAACTAAAACATATTTATAAAATAACCCATCTAATAAAAATAACATTTTTAGTGTTATATGTGCATATTTTCTATGCATTCTTCTATTTGATAAAAAAGATACATAAAGAATATAGTACTCAATGGCAAAGGTTCAGCATATAGTTTGGAAGATTTAAGAAGAAGTGGAGAAAATAATATTTAAGGCAAAATTCAATGTACCTTATACTCTTAACCGAGTAAATAGGCTGGTATATTTTCTTCAAGACTGTTCTCTTAAATTTCTAAGAATTTCAAGGAAAAAGAAGTTAAATGACTTACAGGCCATTTATCCAGAGGCATACAGTTTTGTAATGGAAACAAGTAGTGGTAAAATGTGTTATTTTCCTCATTATGCCAACTTAATGTATTAATTTGCAGCATATGGCATGTGAGCCTCATGATAGGAGGATAAGCTTAGGTTTTATTCTATCTACCAATAGGTGCCACAATTCATTCAGTTCCCTACAGGCATGGCAATTGTTCACAGAACTAGGATGCACATCTAGACTGAGATGTGCTGAGATGGCTGAGAAATTGAGTTTGTCTTACATTTTTCTCTCATGCTTTTATTACCTTGTGTATTTCAGGGCATTGATTTGATTTTTATGCAATTTAATCCTCTTGCTGTGAGCATCATCTTTGAGAACTTATGATCTTTCAGTCCATTCTTTATTCAACAATCTGTTTATATGTTCTCCATGCAGCATTGTTTTGATACCAACTATTCTGTCACATGTTCCAAAATGAATCAATTCATGCAAACTAGACCAGATAAATCAGTCCTAAGAAACAGGCCATTGATTTCATTACACAGGTAAATGGTAAGAAACACTGTATTGCAGTAAAAGGTAGAATAACTGTAGACCCTAAAGGATGCATTACTAATATATCAACCCTCTTATTTTGGTACATACCACTTCTAACAGGCTATTCAGGACAGTGACCAACATAATATAATTTAACTTCTAATAGGAATCTGAGCTATAAAAGGAATATAGATTGCCTCTGAGTATGGCCATTTCTGGTAAGGCATCATATAAGAGGTCTCAGACCACCACAAGATAGTGTAAATATATTAAGATATCTAAAAGATCAGAGGGATAAAAGGAAAGGAGTATTTTCTAGGTACAAAGAGAAACTCATGAAATTAATAACCATATTTGTAACCCCTAAAACAGAGTGTCAATTACATTACTAAAACCATATTTGTAGAAAAAAGAAACAAACAAAAACCTCTCTCTGGATTCATTACATGACACAATCAGGTTTTTTATTACAAACAACAAAAACTGACTTTAATTTCCTTAGACAGAAGATAATACATTTTGGAAGAATGCTAGGTATCAGAACCTGACTCAGAAGATGGGACACTGGACTCTGGGAACCTGAGCCAGATCCAAACCAGAGGAATGTCACAGTGAGCCTGGATCACTGATAAGTGTGTCATCTTTGCCTCTACTCCTGCACCTGTCAATATTCCCAATACCACCTCCAGACATGGAGGCTGAACACAAATTATAATCACTTCCTTCTCCAGGAGTCACTTGTTCTACATCAAAGTCACAGACAAGAGATTGAGTCTCCAAAGATAGATCACTTGCTCACACTGAACCATCTGAGACTATTAAGAGTGGTATCTTGCCCTAACTGGTTTGGCTCAATGGATAGAGAGTCAGTCTGCGGACTGAAAGGTCCCAGGTTCGATTCCGGTCAAGGCCATGTACCTTGGTTGTGGGCACATTCCCAGTAGGGGGTGTGCAGGAGGCAGCTGATCAATGTTTCTCTCTCATTGATGTTTCTAACTATCTCTCTCCCTCTCTTTAAAAAATCAATAAAATATATTTTAAAAATAAAATAAAATAAAAGTGGTATCTTGCTCCTTTGGAATCTGCCTACTTTAAGAAGCATCTGCCCTTCAAACAGGATTTAGATACATTCAATTTGCAGACTTAAAGCAAACTAACCTTTTTGACCTTTTTCTGTTCACTTATTAATTACTTAGTTATATGCTTTCTTATAGTTCCTAACAATTTCCTTCATATCACTTTTTAACATACAATAACACTATGAGTTATGTAGATAATTTATTTTCTACACTTTATAGAGGAATATAATAACATCTGAAAAATAAACGTGTACACTGGCCGGGAATTTCAGTGATTAGAGTATCATCCAGATTTATGTCAGGATTTGGGGTTTGATCCTTGGTCGGGGCACATACAAGAATCAACAATGAATGCATAAATAAGTGGAACAACAAATCAATATTTCCCTCTCCCTTCATCTCTCTCTCTCTCTCTCTCTCTCTGTCATGCGTCTGTGCTCTCTTTCTTTCAAATCAATAAAAAATGTTTCCAGATAATTAAAAAATAAATAAATAACATGATGGAAACTTATCTTTGTCTAAGATCAAGTGTTCTTCCTACTACATTTGTATCATGAACATATTTCTATATTTTTGTTCCTGTATTGCTTTGCTTATGTCATGTTCTTGGGCAAAACTTATTACCTTAATTAATAAAGTTTGTATATTTCATTTTTTCTTTGTCAACTAGTCAGTGATACTCATCTAAAGAATGAAAAATACAAAATATGACTTGGAAACTCAGTGTGAATTATTTCCCAAACTACATATTGTGATTTGCATATAAAAATGGCTAATGAGAACCATGTATTCTTTGAACCCCAAAATACCTTCCCAACAGTTTAAATTTTTTTATATATTTACCTATTTTAGAATGAATGAATTCTAGAGTGAAATAAATTACTCAATTTTAATCTTCATTTTCTAAGATATTTTAGGGTGATTTTAAATATTATACATACACAGACTTAAACTGATTACAAATTAATCATTTTATATGTTTAAGCTTAGATTTCTAGTTTTCCACTTTATAATCAATGATGCAAGCCCATGGCTTATGCAGACTTCATTTAAGAATAAATAAAAGACTGCATGAGAACTTCTCTCTCAAGTAGCATTGTGCCACTCGCCACTAATAATACTGTAACCCATATCCAGAGTATTTCAAAACTGATGATACTCTAAGTGACACACAGTGGGCAGAGACACAAAACTTTCAGACAGCATCTGCTACCTGAGCACTTCTTCAGTGTTTTGTCACTATAATACTCAGGTTTGAACTACTTTGGAATTCTTTTGCAGCCATATATTTTCACATCCGTGTACTATAACAAAATAGTTACCAGACTAGCCAGGACATCTTTCCTAAGCAAAGACATTATAGGTTGGCTAAACTGTCATATAAAACATCTACTGATATGTTAATGAATATGTAATGTTTAAGCACAAGTTGAAATGTTTCACATTTAAAATAATTTTTATTATTCAAATTTTCATTAAAAACTATCTTTTGTAATTATATGAAAGTTAGTGAGAGATTGTTTGGTCATCTTCAAGGATACCTTAAAGCTAACATAACTTTGTGAATATAATCTTTATCTCCTGGGAAAATATTAAGCTACTTGTGTCAAGAACAGTTAAATTTATTTTTTAAATGTGATATTACCTTGACCATTGCTGGGATGTAAACAATGGCCAGTTATCTTGGTATATTTCCTGGGTAAAAATAAGTTTTTCTTGCCTTAGCTGGTTTGGCTCAGTAATTAGAGCATCAGCCCATGGACTGAAGGGTACTGGGTTTGATTCAGGTCAAGGGCATGTACCTTGGTTGCTGGATTGAACCAAACACAGTCATGGTGTGTGCGGGAGAGAGACAATTGCTGTGTTTCTCTCACATCAATGTTTCTTACTCTCCCCTTCCCTTCCACTCTCTCTAGAAATCAATGAAAAATAATATTCTTGGTTGAGGATTAACACAAATTTATTAAAAACAAAAACAAAAAAAGTCATAGATCCAGACACAGACAACAGTGTGATGATTGCCAGATGAAAAGGGAGGTTGGGGGAGGTAAGAGAGGGTAAAGGGAGGGTAAAGAGTAATGGAAGGAGAGTTGACTTGGGTGGTGTACACATACTACAGTATGCAGATGATATAGAATTGTACATCTGAAATCTATATAATGTTATTAACCAATGTTACCCCAATAAATTCAATAAAATCTTTAAAAGAATAATAAATAAATAAATAAATAAATAAATAATAAGTAGATAGATAGATTCTGGTAATTAGCATGCAGTTCATTCCAATTGCCTGGGCAGTGATCATGGAGGAAAGGATGGTGCTGTTTAACTTAGCAGAAGATCCTCCTCTCATTAATAAGAATAATCAGAACATCAATTTAAAAAATTGAAAGAATATGTTGAAAGTTCACAAGCATATGACTACAAATGTCTCATTAGCTTGAGCTAACATGACAATGAAGACCTCAACAAAGAGCCAAGAGAGACTTTGGAGACAAGTTCCAACATCAGTATGAATAAAACTGTGCTCTCCTTTGTTTTAGTTTGGCTGGGAATCTGGTCCCTGACTAATGTTACCATCCACAATAAATAACTACAAGAATCAAACATAGCCCAGCTGGTGTGGCTCAGTGGTCACAGTCTGATTCCTAGTCAGGGCACATGTCCAAGGTTTCAGACTGAATCCCCAGTAAGGGGCAGGAAGGAGGCAGCCGATCAATGATTCTCTCTCATCATTAATGTTTCTATCTCTCCCTCTCCATGCCTCTCTGAAGTCAATAAAACATACTTTAAAAAAATCTAATATAAAATTTGGAAATAACTTCGGTGAATTGTGTGATGGAATTAGAACTTCTAATAAAACATTGCACCAGTAAAAAAAATAAAATAAAAGCAGAACAAAGACATAGATGCAGAGAACAGATTAGTGGCTACCAGAGAGGAGGGTGCTGGGAGGAGAGCCACATGAGTAAAGTGAGGTTAAATGTATGGTGACAAATGGAAACTAGATTTTTGGTAGTGAGCACACAATAGTGTATACAGACATCCTATATAATAAAAGGCTAATATGCAAATAGACTGAACGGCAGAACAACCCAACAACCAAACAACCATGATGTGCACTGACCATCAGGAGGAGTGTGGGGAACATGGCGGTCATTGGCTGCAGCAGGATGGTGAAGCAGGTGAGAGGGGGCACCAGACCAAGGCAGGACACTGGTTGCTGTCATCGGGGTGAGCCTCTGGTGGTTACTGAAAATTCTTTGCTCCTGTGCACTGCAGTCCTGCCTTGCGCTCACACCTACTGCCAGCACCGGCCCCGCTCGCACCCGCTGCTGGTGCCCGTCACTGGTCCTGATGACTTGGCACCATCAGCAGGTGCGAGCAGAGGCTGCTGCCCTGATCGCCCCTCAGGAGCAGGGGGAGGTGGAGAGGCGGTGGCTGCCAGCTCTGATTGCTCCTGAGGGCTTCTCCATCTCCCCCTGCTCCTGATGGGTGATCAGGGCAGCAGCCACTGCTCACACCCACTGATGGCGCCAAGTAATATGGACCAGCGCCAGGCACTGGCAGTGAGTGCAAGCGGGGCCAGCACCATCAGCATGTGGGAGAGGCAGTAGCAAGAGCATGGTTGCCTACAGACAGGGAACCTGGGGCCATGGTAGAAGGGGCCAGGGGAGGGGGGTACAGAGGATGGGCTGAGACCCGCTCCTGTGCCTACCACAGCCTCATGAACCACAGTTCCTTTCAAGGTGCATGAATTCATGCACTGGGCCCCTAATAGAATTATAATATTGTACATCTGAAATTTATATAATGTTATAAACTGTTACCTCAATTAAAAATAAAATACTCACTACATCTTTAATTATAAGAATACATATATATGTGTGTGTGTATATATATATAGTGTTTATAGTACAATATAAGTAAGATAATAAAATAGACATATAATACAATTATTATGTCTAAGGACATCAGAAACAGTATAACCATGCTTTTTTTAATATTAAGTGAAATAATGATTGTTTTAGTTAGGATTCAAATAATACCCCCTTTGCAAAAATCTGCATGTGTGTTTTTTGTTTTTTTGTTTTTACATCAGGGATATTATTTTCCATGCTTTTGGAAAAGGAGAGAATTTATTGCTATTCTCCAGGACAGAGTATACATAGTTGGAGCAACATTTCACAGACTATTTTTTACCTGATATGAAGTGGCTATAATGCATTACCTACTATGGAGGGAGATGAGGCAGGCTGGTAAGTATCACAAAGATAAGTCAAAGTGTATTGGAAAGAAGAAAAGACAGGATCCCTAGGTTCTATCTCAGCTGGAAAGAAACTCAATTTAGAATTGCAAAGAGGTTCTCACCACACATAAGATGCAATCCTGTCCTTTTTTCAGGGTGTCCAACATTGTCACCAATACTCTGCTTGAACATGTAGATTAATAGAAAATTATCATCTCACAAAATAATCCATTCAGTTTTTTTTTCCTATTGTATTGACTTTAATGAGTGTCATTACCCTGGGCACTCAGTCTTTTACATATGCAAAAGAAATGCAATGTAATATATTCCTTCCAACTTCACTCCACCGCATACAGAGCCTTCTTTTTTCTAGGCAAGTATAGTCTCACTTCCACAAATTATATTTCCTAAAATGCTTTCTATACCTCCTATATTATCTAGAAAAGTATTTGGCAAATTATCAGCATGCTGATATATGTTAACCTGAATTCAATAGATTACATGTGCCAATGTTTTTTGTAACATAGATGTCCGGAACTGAACACTAGGTGTATAGAACATGGTGGAATATTTCTTCACTTGGTCTAAAAACAATCATTATTTTAATCAATTGATCACTGTATTAGAATTTGAGGAATCAAATATGTATTCCCCATTTTGTTCTTGCCTCCTAAATTTGTTTGATCCTAAGTGAAGTCTGCATTACTCATTATTCACTTAATCTTGATTATTTATACCCATCATTTCAATATATCAGAGTGCACTTAAATTTTAAAATTTCAGCCTACATATACACTCCAGTTTGGCTTTGTGGAATGAATGATTATCTATACTAATAAAAGGGTAATATGCTAATTAGACTGGAAGACCTTCCAGGAGACCTTCCAGACGTCCTTCCAGACAAAGCCATGGTGGCGGGGCCGAGGCAGAGGTGGTTAGGAGCAATTAGGCCGGCACGGGAAGGCAGTTGGGGGTGAGCAGGCTGGCAGGGGGGGCAGTTGGGGGTGAGAAGGCCAACAGGCAGAGTGATTAGAGGCGATCAGGCAGGCAGGCCTGTGAGCAGTTAGGAGCCAGTGGTCCCGGATTACAAGAGGGATGTCCAACTGCCGGTTTAGGCCCAATCCCTGTGGGATATCCCCTGAGGGGTCCCAGATTGGAGAGGGTGCAGGCCGGGCAAAGGGACACCCCCCCCCATGCACAAATTCCGTGCACCAGGCCACTAGCTTAATAATAATAAATATAAAATACATAGCAGTTTTCATTGAAATTATCCAATATAGAACCATGAACTCAGAAATGCTTGCTAGCATTCAAACTGGGAAACTTAATTATTAATTCAGGTAAATTGAATAAATAAATTTATTTGCCTTGGCTTTATTTAATACAAGAGGCATAATAAATTCTTCTACTGCATTCACATTCTAAAACCTCTAACTCCCACTCACCCAGAAACATTTATATTGCCCCACTGCATCAGAGCTGCTAGCTCTGAGACCTATTGTATGATTGCCACCACCTCCAAAGTGACACCTATGTGTCACCACCCTCTCTTCTAATACCTGCAACTTGGAACTTTCCTTATAATCTGCTTCTTTGTGGCTGTCCAGACTCCTGGTCATAGCTGTTGGGCCCAGATGGCAGCATACCCCATCAAACTCCAGTTCTGATTTTTTTAATTATCATGCTAAAGAACATAATTCAAAATGCTTTCTTTTAAGAAACTTTTATGGTAAAATTTCTGTACTCAGAAGAATCCTTGAATGGGAAATTTATTCCATGCTATATAAAACCCTAGTTTATTTAAGGCTGGATTAGGTTTTGAGGTTTGATGAATTGATTTGAGTGGGTGCAGTATAGAATACCCAATTTCTAGGGCATCATATACGGGAAAAGATACAATTCTGCCTTTATTCATTCCTCAGTGTTTTTTTTATGGTCCTGGAAATGCTGCATCGATTTTCATGTAATTATGAAAGCAAACATCTGGAATACCAGATGTGAGCAGACACAATAAGGGGCATTTAATCTATACATTTAAGAATGAGTCAAGTTAATCAGAAAACTCATTTCATTTCTGAAGATGAGTTACATAAACCAAATTGATAGTGAAAGTCTATACAACCTGAAAGACAAAAGATTAAAAGGGACCATATGGCACTTAAGAAATAGTATGTGAATGTGTGCATATGTGTGTCCATACAGATATATAAACCCCCTTGCAAGTCTTATATGCCTCTGAAAAGAGAAGGCTAAATAAGTGAAGAAAATAATACATGTTTATATTATCTTCCTCCATTAATTGTGTAATCATTGTACTTAGGGACATGGATCAAATATGAAGATTTTAGTAAATATGCTGGAGAAGTAAACTATATATTGTATATACTACTAGAGTCCCGATGCACGAAATTCATGCAAGAGTAGGCCTTCCTTCCCCTGGCTGCTGGCACCGGCTTCCCTCTAGCACCTGGGACCCGGGCTTCCCTCGCAGCCCTGGCTTCATCCTGCAGGTCATCCAGAAGGATGTCTGGAAGGACGTCCAGTCTAATTAGCATATTATTCTTTTATTGTTATAGATATTTCAAATTTTAGAGATTTTACCTCCATCACATATTTTCTGACTACTGAAATTTGTTAAATTAAGAGAGAAATGTATTACATAAAACTTTGGCTGTCCCTCAATAAATTCTGCTAACAGAAGTTTAATTTAGGAAAAGATGTATTTCATTTGAACATATTTAATGTTTAAACTATAAATCAAATTCTAAAACTATTAAGCAACTCTGTTCTTAGGAGCAAACAAATATTATACATGCCATCTTGAGATATTTGGAGGTAGCAGAATTGACATATGAGGAAAATTGTCTATGGTCAAGATTCAGAGATTTAAAATTCCACAGTTTAACTCTACTCATTATGAAAACAAAGATGAGACTTTGCCTCAAATGTCCATCAGACTATTAAAACTTACCCAATTTTTTTCTTCCAATATTTTATAAGGATTTACTCTCATATCTTAGTATGCAAAAGAATCAACTTGGAAGTTAACCAAAATTTCTGGTCCTTGGGATGCAGAAATCTGTATTTATAATGAGCACTTCAGAATTGTATGTTCCTACTGGACTCTCTCTAGTTTTCATATAAATGTATAAATATCTAAATAAATGTATAAAGTTATTTGCATAATCTATCTTTTTTATATTCTGGCATGGATGTTCCACTTCATTCTGTTTTCAGTAGATGTCAATTGAGGGCCCACTAGGTTTCAGTCCTGTACTAATTCTAGTAATAGAAAGATGAAGACCTTTCCCTAAATAAGCTTGGAATTTAGTTATTAACAAATATGAATATAAAAGTCTGGCAAATGGAAATATAAATGTCATAGTGATAGCTGAGTGAATGTTGTAAATTTGAGGTTTTGAAGAAGAAAAGGGGACATATATTGCTCTTCTCAGTGAAAAAGAGTGATTTTGTAGAAGTAATGCTTGAAAGAAACATAAGAACAAAAGGGTTTCAGGGGTCCTCAAACTACGGCCCGCGGGCTACATGCGGCCCACCGAGGACATTGATCCGGCCCGCCGGGTGCCGCTGCCTGTCCTGCTTAGCAGCCGACTCATCCTGGGCCCGCAGTGTGCATAGGAATTTGTTCATAGTTTTTTGTTTGTTTGTTTGTTTTTTAACTATAGTCCGGCCCTCCAATGGTCTGAGGAACAGTGAACTGGCCCCCTGTTTAAAAAGTTTGAGGACCCCTGGGTTAGGTGCTCCATTCCGAGGGAACAGCATGAACAGATGTAGAGAGATGCAATGTATTTCACAAGTGGAGAGTATATTTGGGAAATAATTGGAAAGAAAGGTACAGGGAGATTTGTAACTGATCAATGAAGTACCTTTAAATTATGTTGAAATATATGGAAATTGCATTTTAAGCAATGGAACCATTGCAGAATTTTAATAAGACTGTTATGATCAGACTTCCTTTTTAGAAAAAACAAATCAATTAAATGACAGTATGATGAAATTAGAAGCCAAGGCCATTTAGTAATACTTCAGGAGACAAAAAGTGGGGGCTTGAATGATTGCAGTAATCATGGGGTGAAAAAGAGGAATTATTTTCACAATTTTACAATTCTATAATTACAGAGAACTTAGTTAAAATATAAAAGCAGCCACAGTTCAATTTGAAAAATAATATGTAGCTCTTCAGAATGAAAATAAGTGATATTGAATGAAAGATAGTATATAACAATCAAATATTTGAAGGGAAATATGACAAAAACACAATGGAAATTTAAGGATACAGTAAAGCTTAGAATCATCTTGTTCAAACCAAAGGAGAGTTGGTTAAACTTGTGGACTGCAGTGTGAGTAACTAGGGAGCTCAGGGTGTTTACTGAAAAACTTTGAGCATAACATTGAGGGATTCCATCCCATTGCAAAGATACATGGAGACATTTTTATACTTTAAAAGGATGTTTAATGACTGAAAGTGAAAATATTGAGTCGGTTTTAGGAATATAATGGTAAAAAACAATATCTTACATCTTATTTTCTGTATTTGTCTCATCATTAGATTACAGGAAAGTCTATTTCACCCTTACAGTAATCTTTACAGAATATCTGCAAGGATTAAAAATATGTGGCTGAGTTTAACTAATTATAAGAATTTCTAAAATTGATTTTAGAAAGAGAGAATCATCAATGTAAGAGAGAAACATGCATGAGTTGTCTCTTGCATGTACCCACCTGGGTGTCAAACCTCCAACCTGGGCATGTGCCCTAAACAAGAATTGAACAGGTGACCTTTCTTATGCAGGAGACATCACTCAACCAAATGAGCCACACTGGACAGAGCAAGAACTTTTATATAACAATAATTTATTTCAGAAATCTCTGCTTTTGATTATGTTAATCATAAACAAAACTTCTCATATGTGTTCCTATCTATCTATCTATCTATCTATCTATCTATCTACCTACCTATCTATCATCTATCTATAGTATCTATCTATCTATTGATCATCTATCTATCTATTATCAATTCACATGCATAACCAAATATACACACATATACATATGTGCATACATACATGTATACATGCCCAAATATCTAAAACATTCAGGTACTTACATACACAAACACACATTTTTGAGCATATAAAACAGTTTATATTTTCTTTGTACCGCAAGCACTGCCTAGTGCTCTGGGTTAAAAAAAATCTTAATAAAAATGAATAAACGTGTCAGTGATTTTTTTTTCACATTCAAATCGTATCCCTTATTTTTGTAATTCTGGAAAAAGACCATGAGAGAATAAATACAATTTTACTACTTAATAAACACACATATTTTCTAGAAGCTATAACTGTTACACATTTTAGTATCAGAAAAATATTGTATTTTATTATGAGGTTTTTTAAATATATTTTTGGCAAATACATGTATATTTATCCTGTACAATGACATCTAAAATAAAATTTTTGCTTAAAATATATGGTATGATTACAAGATACAGCTATAAAACAGTTTTAAATGTAGACTCTATTCTCATCAAAACCAAACTGCCTAGTTTTTCATTCTACTTTAAGATCTGGAGATAAAAGAATAAATCAGAATGAAAATTCTATGTAGTTTATATTTATTTATGATTATGTTGAGCATGTCATTTTTGTAGACATCAAGATTTACATATTCTCTGTGGTTTTTAAGAAAGTTTGTAATAATGGTGTACTGAATATCATAATTTAGAAAATCACCAGTAACATGAACACTTGAGCCCAAAATTCTCTAATGTAGTGATATCCAATTTTAACATATATACAAGTATTAGGATACGGAGGTTTTTTTTATCATCAATGGAACCCACAAAGTGTCTAATGTGTGTATTTAGATACCACATGATTCAACAAGGTTTTATGAAATATTAATGTAGTTTTGCAAAAGTCATTTTAAAATTCAGTGATTAATAATTGATTAGTCCATAAAACAGATGCATGGCACAACAGTATCAAAGCTATATCAAATTTACTTGAAAATTAAATTTACTCCAATATTTTAATTGTTTTAAAAACAATATTTTCCTATTTTTTTATCAATGACATTCTGAAACATAAGGTCTCTGCTCATCTTTTTTAAAAATAGAGTAGTATGGAGACATTTTATAGAAAAATGGATATTATAAGACTATATTTCAATTTTAAAGAAAATATGTGATGATCCTAAAACAATCAGTAATTTTTAGCAAGTAAATATAAAATGGTGCAAGTAAAACACACGAGAGAGGGAATGAGAGCAAGCTTTCCAGCTTGCTAGTTGCTTCAAAGGTAGTCATATAGTTACTACAGTCAATATCTAAGAAGTTATCATTGACATCCATGGGCCAACACTAATTTTACATTCCATTCTCCTTAGAATTCAGAAAAAAAAGAAACTGAAAGAGTTAATAATCTAAATTTTAAAATTCATATGGATGGAAGAATGGTGGAATGTATCTTAAGAGATTTAAGAGAGAATTAAGCTCAAAAGTCAAGACCCATTAGTTAGTCTAAAAAAACCCATAGACTTTTGTAATTAAGACTAGGTAAAATAGAAAAGATTTGCCAAAAATTGTATAACATCAGTGAGCAAAATGCACCCACCCTTTCAACCCAAATCTGTACCTGTGGCGCGCGCGCGCGAGCACCTGTGTGTGTGTGTGTGTGTGTGTGTGGTCAGGTATCTACCATTTCTTTGCCAGGTTTATATATTCAAGGTGACTTTTACCCCTATATTTTAGTGTGAAATACTAGGTATATAAAAATATGAGATATATGTGTAAATTATGAAGCATAAAGTAAATAATTAAAGATCTGTGAGCTCATTCTCCATTTGGAAAAAGGAAACATTACCAATTATTTTGTTCATTTTTTTTGCCAGTCTACCTTTCTTCCTCTCTCTCAGAGAAAAACACTCACACACATACGCACACACACACATGCACACACACGCACACAAGCACCCATACACAATACCCAAATCAGATTATTTATTTTGCCATTCTCTTTATTTTTATAATGCATACATTACTTATATGTGTACCACATTTTTTGCTTTGTCTTATAAAAATGTTTTCATAATGTATACATTTTCTAATTTTACAATTCTGATGCCCATTGCCATAATACAGCCATTACCTTTGTACTAGTATACTCTTCGTTCAGTGAACAATTATTTAACCATTCTTTTTGTGGACAGTTATATGCCATTTAAAAAAAATGTTTCTATAGTGACCTTTTCCATGTTTCCTGGGGCAAAGACACAAAATTTTACTCATTTGCAAGATGTCACTAAATTATTTTTCAGAGTAATTATATCTGTTTTAATCCACATGCAATAATATGAGAGTTGCTGAGTACAAGTGTACCGGCACTTCATATTCTTGCAAATTTGAATTCTTGCCAAAGTACAGAATACTATTTCATAGTTTTAATAATAAATTTTCTGATATCTAAGGTTGAGCATATTTTCACATATTTTATTGAACATTTGTGTTATCTTATGATATGCTTGTTTATAACTTTTGCCCATTATATTATATTATTATTATTAACTTTTAGTATTTTTAATTTTTATGTTAACTACTCCTAAGTTGATTAGATTGTAAATACAATGTTTTCTCCAATTTGTGGTTTATGATTTTTCCTTCTTCATGGTGCCCACACTTACTTTTAAAATAAGCCCTCATTACATAGACTGCAAATAATAAAATGAGAGTGCTTTTTCCTTGATTCCTGAAAGACTTTTGACAGCTCAAAGCAGCACAAATCAGCAAATTACTGAATAGTTTAACTTGCAGGGATATGAATAACATTGTCCCCATTTTGTTACTATCACTTGAGCACCATAGAAAATGGGAATAGATATAAAAAATCTGAATTTACATTGATTCCAGAGATGCAGCAGAGGGAGGAAAAATATAGATGGGTTCGACCGTACAAAGAGAGCATGAGAAAGAGAAAAAAACAGGAGACATTTAAAGTCTAAAAATATCTACTAATTCCTAAAATTGTTAGGACAAATTTAATTATAACAAAGCTGAATTTCATGCAAAATGGGTAAATGTTTCAATTAGAGTATTTACTAGTATCTAAGAGTTACACTGATCCTGTTATGGTCCTGAGAGTATTAGACCGGAAAAATGATTACATATTGTATTTAGAAAATTTTAGATAAATACAATGGAAGCTGTTTACAATCTTTGGTGACAAATATATGTGAAGTGTTTAGGTTTCTTTGGTTAATCGTGGAACAGCTTTGTCAGTTCTAACCATTTGTACCAATTTTCAAAGCCTACAATCACAATGAAGTGATATATAGGTTTTTGTAAATTAAGTCATGTCAATGTTGGGAGACAACTCAGAATGTTTCTGTCCCTGTTCAGGGTTGTGGACAGGTTTGTTTACAGACCAGTTTAAAATATATAATGTTACCTTTCTGGAAAACTGAACAGGTTTGTTAGCAGCCACTTTTAAAAGGTTGGGGTTTCCTAAACTCAGGATTCTTCAGCTGTGACACCAGCCCACCCTGTGCAACACCCACCTGAGCCTCAGCTTCAGCTGTGTGGAACTTGGTGCGCAAGGGGGAACTGGTGCACTGACTGCTGTGTGGTGTGGAATCCTGTATAATAAAAGTCCAGCCACCATAAAGGTAATGACCGGAACGACCAGAGACCAGACCACCACTGCCCCTCGCCCGGCTGGCCCCGCCCCCAAGCAAGGGGTTAGGGGCAATCAGGTAGGCAGACCAGTGGTTAGGGGCGATCAGGTAAGCAGGCAAGCGGTTAGGGGTGATCAGGTAGGCAGAGGGCCCCTCGCAGGGCTGGCCTCATCCCCCAGCAAAGAAAGAAGGAGGCCCAGGCCACTGACGGTGACTCTGTGGCAGGTGTGTGGCCGTCCAGTGATCGCCCTGCAAAGGGAGTCCCAGGCCAGCCAAGCCATCACACCCCACGCCTGTTGCCTGCAGAGGGAGGCCACCAGTGGCAGGGGGCAGTGCTGCACAGATGGCAAGCAGTGGCACCGGCAGGGGTGGGGCCAGCTGCCTGCAGCCAGGGGAAGGAAAGCCCCAATAGGCCCTGGTCTCAGGCCAGGCCTAGGGACCCTACCTGAGGGGTCCAGGATTGTGAGAGGGTGCAGGCCGGGCTGAGGGACTCCCCCCCCCCCCCCGAGTGTACAAATTTTCATGCACCGGGGCCTCTAGTAAAGTAATAATGTCCTTTGTCTCTGACCCAAGAGTGGCATGCCCTCTGCCTGAATCTATGACCGTGTGGTAGACTAACAATGTCAGTTTGCAAAGAAGGGTGATATCTCAGATACTGCACAGTTCTTGAAATATAAAATTATGCTTCTTTTACTATCATCTTTTTTGGTAAGTCTGTAGTTTTGTCTATCACTACCACTCATTCTTATGGAACCTCCTGACGGTTCCTCCAATAATAGAATTGCTTAGGAATTCTTGTAGAGAATTAGCCAAAGAGCAGAATGTTCTGAGGTGGCTGGTATGGGGAAGAGAAGTACAACACTGGAGCATAATTCTGACCACTTAGAATTAACTTCAGTTTGAAAAGTGACTATTATGTCCATATTGTTGTACATAGGATGCTGGATGTAGTATAAAAGTGTATCTAAACCAAGATAAACACCGAAAAATAACGAGTTTCTTTATGGGAAATGTGAGATTTCTAGTTTGTATACATGTGTATCCTCATCAAGAAATAAGGAGATTCCAAGGAAATCTCTCTCACTTTTGCTTTAATGAAAGGTACACAAAAAGTTTTTAACTATGGTAAGTAATCAAATATACATAATATGCAATAAAGAGGTATGATTTTGAATGTGATTTATATTTACCCTCACAATGACTGGATGCTTGTTGAGGATGTTACAAAAGTAATTCCCTGCTAGATGTCATGTTATGACTCATAAGATTCTTTCCAACTCTAAGACTCAATGATTGTGTACCACTTTCAGAAATTTTTAAAAATCCACACAAGTATTTCTAATTACGTTTTTTCTAACAATCTAATTGCAAAGATATATTTTATAGATTACTAAATTAATTCTTTTAATGGAATCATCTTGTATTTAATGTGACAAGATTTTCCAGTTTCATTTCATCCCTTACAGGGGCTGAAAAGCAAGCAAGTTTCTGGGATTATATACATTTAGTTTTATATAAATTCATAGGAACTTGTGTATTCAAAAAACTTAACTCATCCAAATAAAGCCTATAACTCATAAATGTATATAATATTTACTCAATCTTTGTGTATTTTAATTGTAAAAAATAAGCTGATACCTCCTCTTCAAGAGACAGTGTTTTCCAGAGTCCTATGGATTTATTTATGACATTTCTTGAGAAAACATTCAATTTCATTTTTAAATTAAAGTTAAAAAATATGGAGTATAACTTCAAAGCTAAAAATGTCAAGGATAATAAATACAGTATATACACTAAAATTTCAAGGACAAGTATTGGTCTGGAAATGTATTTTATGTTTTTAGTAACAGGAAATCTAGGCATTTTTGGGGGGAGTAAAGTTAATAAATGTATAATCCAAACTGTGAAAGCTAAAGGGTTTCTCTATGAATAAAACAACTGAAATATTTGAATTATATTAAAATACTAGCTCATAAATAGCAAAAAAGAAAAACTTTGACCTAAACTTAGTAGGTTAAATTACTTTAATCTATCATTTCTTGTGGATGTTTGTTATAATGTTGGGCTCAGTGGAAAACACATCTGTTTTATTCTAGAAAGAGAGACAGTTATAGACAGAGGTCAAGTCAGAGAGAGAAAAAGAAAAGAGAGTCCGAAAGAGGGAGAGAAGAAAAAAATGTTAAAAGTAGTGGCTTTTAGCAATGATAAAAGCATGTTTTAGGTGGCAAAATGAGATGTATGCAAATGACAAGTAGGCTCTCTGTACCTTGAAAACATTCAATTCACAGTGACCTGTGGCCATAAATTACCAGCATGAAGCTTCAGATCCTATTCTTGTAATTTCATCAAGATCAACAAGATGCAATCTTACAAACTGCATGGTGTGAGGACGAAGTGATGCCCTTGTTCTCTCAGACAGCAGAGTTTGATGCACAGGAGTCTGACGACTTTTCCGTCTCTCTGTAGCCCTATATGGCCATTGTAAATAATTAAGTAGAAATTTGTTACCCTTTTGTCAAATGTATTTCTGATGTTACTCTTCCCAGCTTCCATTAAGAAATCCCTTGATTAAATTTTAAAGTCTTAAACAATTTGAGAGTCTGAGAGCATTGGATACAAACTACAATTTGAATGTTTTGCAGGGGAAAGTCATATTCTCTTTGGGAGTAGGGAAAATAATGTCAGGTAGTTAGTATGCAGCTCCATGATTCCTTTTCAAGACACGATATTACAGATTTGATTACCAGCCCTGTTGCTGCTTCTTGTAGGTCATTTATTTTCCCAGCTACTCCTTTCAGGATATTTAGAATATATTACTTAAAATATTTGAAAATATTTTAATTTAAACAAAATATGCTTGTAACTAAATATTTAAACTTTTTATCCTCCAACTCTTATGAAAATGATAAGAAGAAAATACTTAAAAATGCTTACTTATAAAAATTCATTTTTAAATCCTATAATTTCTTTTTATACTTGATGATATCCTTAAATAATTTTTGGAAAAGAAACTATAACAAAAGGAAAGCAGCTAAATACTAAAATACAATTTTCCTGATTTACATTTTGAAAAATATGAGTAACTTTCATTTTAATGATCTTTTTAAAATGCATGAATTCAAAACAGATTGATATGAATATGCGGCATGTCATGAAAGTATACCATAATTATTACATATAGGTTAGAAAAAATAAAACAACCTTTAAATCTAGACCACCTATAATTAAAAAACAAAATATGGCATTAATTTTTCGTTATCATTAACAAGAAGCAGAACACATTGTGTACTGTGAGGATGATATTCCATAGTGACATAATGAAATGTTTTCTGTGGATTTTTACTTCCTTTCATGTAGGTGAATGTTACAAGTTGTATTTCCCCCTCTATACATTATTTCCCCTTTTGCTTCAATATAATAGATGAAAATGAAATATGCAGAACTTAAAACTACTCTACTCTGGGGCTTTATTTCCTTGATGATGCATTCCATTCATAACTCACCTTCTATTTTGACCACTGTAGTGTCATTACATTTACTTCATATCTGTGTCTCTTTCATTTTGAGATAAAAACAATTAGAAACCTCAAATTAAAGTATTTGAAAATATGTTACTACTCTTTATTTATGTAGTAATCCTCTCTAGGTTTGAGTTATGTTTTGTATGTTATAAACCCTGAAACAAGATTTGCCTTTTATGAACTCCACAGAGTTCAGGAACCTGTTCCATTCTTTTCATTTTTCACCTCCTTCTAGGCCTTAACTGTACAAACCAGTTTTAATTGTAGGAGTTATTGATCCAGAGATAGAAGTTGGCATAGCTGGTCACCTCCTCTCCTGCTTTCTCTCTTTAGGGGATCAGCCTCACTTGGTTGGCTCTGGTGTTGGCCCCATAAAATTGTTCTCTTTTAACATTAATTCATGTTCAGAAAGAGAAAGAGGTAGATAACCTCATAATTGTAACTTGAATCCATTTTTATTGGAGTTGACATATAATATATTATGTTTTAGGTATATAACATAGTGATTCCATATTTATATATCTTAGGATGTGATTACCGTTAGGGTTGCCAAAGGAGGAACACACAAGGCCAAAAGGGGTAAGGAATTATGAATTTATTAGGTCATCTGGAAACCCAGTTGGGTTGAGTCCCAAAATGCCACCAGCACCCAGAGACTGGAGTCAGATATTTTAAAGGACTCTAGATGGGCTTTTTCTGGGCTGAGAATTTTCTGGGCGGGTCCTGAGGGATAAGATAATGGTCTTAGCAAGTGCTAAGCAAAAGGGAATGTCTGTTATGAAGTGGTCTAAAGGTCAGTTCGCAGGGGAGGCTGTGTCTATTCAATTATTTGATCAGATGTAACAATTGCCATGAGAAGTCTAGTACCCCCACCTGGTGGCGGTTCAAGGGTTTTATACTTCTTCCCCCTGTAGGTTTCAATGTTCCCCTGCCAGATGGACTATATTTCAAAGTTCCCCTTTTATATTGTTGTGGCTTTTCCCAGAATTTCTAAGAACAATTGGTGATTTTATTTTGGTAAGGCCCAAAACGGCTGACTTCTTTGTTAGGTGGGTGAAATAAACTCCCATTTTTCCCCCCTTCTCTTCCTCAAGTGATACCATCCAAACACTTTTTTGTGGTTGTTGTTGTTGTTATTTATCCCCCAGACCTCATCTGTACTAGGGCTTAGCTGGCACAAATGGCATTAATTGTGTCTTTGTTCTATATTTTCCCAGGCCAGGGTGATTTAAGATATGTATTCTCTGGCAGAAAAGAGAAGTATAAACCATATGCTCTCAAGTGTCCTTGGTTGGGAAAGATAAGGGCTTGCAATTTACAAGCTGGCTGCAAGCTGCCTAAACCGTTTGGCCGTGTTTAATTTTCTTGTCTCCGTTTCCTCATTCCAATTGCCCAGGAATTTTCCTAGCTTGTTACTATTCTGCCACAATATAGTAGTTGTCTTTCTCTGTGTGACTTATTTCACTTAGCACAATACCCTCTAGATCCATCCATGTTGTTGCAAGTGGTAGGATTTTATTCTTTTTTATAGCTGAGTCATATTCCATTGTATACAGGGGTTGGCAAAAACAGATTTACAGTTGAAAAACACAGAGTTTATTTAACCATTGCATTATTTTTTATATGAACAACTGTAGATCTGCTTTTGCCCACTGTTGTATATGCACCACTTCTTTATCCATTCATCTGATGATGGACTCTTAGGTCACTTTCATATCTTGGCTATTGTAAATAATGCTGCAGTGACTATATAGGTGTATATGTCTTTTCAACCAGGTGTTTTGGGTTTCTTCAGATAAATACCCAGAAGTGGAATTGCTGTTTTATAAAGCAATTCAATTCCTTTTTTTAGTGTTTTGAGGAATTATTGTAGACATTCATTCCTTCTGTAAAACAAACTGATAAATTCTCCTTGTGACCCTGAAATTACCTCCTCCTGCTTGACAAAGAGACACCACATCAGCAACTTATGACTGCATATGTGAGAACAAAAAAAGTTAAACAGGAAAAGTGTTTAGCATGTGAAAATAGGCCCAATTAAGAATGAGATTATTTAATTCTAGCTGCCAAAATACTAGGACATTAAAATTATAAAGGGCTTGACTTTCAGTGAAGATGGCACTGAAGGTAAACATGGGACTCTCTGCCTCCCAAAACCACATCAAAATTTACAAGTAAAATACAGAACAGCCATCATTCAGGACCACCTGGGATCTAGCCAAACAGAAGTCCTACAAGTAGGGAATTAAAGAAAAAGCACATTGAAACTGGTAGGAGGGGCAAAGAAGCAGGACAGAAATGCTAAACCAGCTGGTCCCACCCCTACATGTGGTGGTTTAAAATCAGGAGGGATACCTTGGCTATGGAGGTTTCACTGAGAAGTGAGGTGTCCCTGCCCCTCACCAGGCACCCAGCCCAGGGTTTTATTGCTGGGAAGAGAAGTACCCACAACTTCTGGCTGTAAAAACCAGTGGGCGTTGTGGCTGAGGACAGGGAGGTTGCAGGAGTCCAAAGCAGTTTCTCTTAAAGGGCCCACACACAGGCTTATTGACTCACTCTCTCTAGCACTTATAGCTCTAGCACTGTGGCAGCAGTTTGAAAGGAACCTGGGACATTTGGGGAGTAACTAATTTGCTTGGATACAGGTAAGAGCTAGAGGAGCAACTTTCTCCCCAAGAGAAGTGCTGGTAGAGGTCCGTGTTCCTTTCCTGAGCCCTCCCTGACACAGAGTGCAGGTGGGCATCATATCTGTATCTCCATGAACCTGGCTCACACTTTTTGCCCTGCCCTGGTGATTCCCTGAGACCCCACCCCTCCATACTTGTGGGCTAATCCAAGCCATTTCCAGTGGCATTTCCATACAACTGGCCTCTCATGCTTCATGGACTTCCCTAAAACCTCTCAAACAAGCAGCAGTTGGCATTGGCATGCCCCTATAACTCTCAATAAGTGGCCCCAGGCATGGCACTAGCAGCAGATTGCCAAGGTTCACAGCTTGTCCTCTCCTGGGCATCTCCAATCCCAATACAAGAGCAGCCATCTGCAGATTACTTTGTTGCTCATGCTGGGTAGCCTCAGGCAAGGCACAGACAGAGGCTGACTTTGCACATCCCTGGGGATCCCAGAGCCAGTGAACCCTGGCTTCAGCTTCAACCACTCCTGATTATAACCCTACCACCTTCACGAGTCACATACTCAAAGGGAAGAGTCAGTGAGAATCAAAGCCCCACTGAAGCAAGTCCTGCTCCATAAGATTGGCTCCTGCACAGCAGCTCTTGCACTGTAGTAGCAGCTGATTATCACAACTGATTGGCATGGGGGTCAATCCTTCCCATTTACTCCAACTTATATCAAGGCTCAACTATAATAGAACAGTGCACACAACTCACACAGGGGTGTACCTGGATTGCCCAGCTTAGATAACTGGGAAGTCTGAGCCACCAGGCCCTACAGGACACATATTATACAAGGCTACTCTACCAAGTCCTGGAGACATAGCAGATCTACCTAATCCATAGAAACAAACACAGTGGAGCAGCCAAAATGTGGAGACAAAGAAAAATGTCACAATGAAAGAACAGAATAAATTTCCAGAAAAAGAACTAAAGAAATGGAAGCAAGAAAACTATCAGATACAGAGTTCAAAACAATGATTATAAGTATGCTTAAGGAACTTAGTGAGAATTTCAAGAAACTTAGTGAGAATATCAACAACATAAGAAAGGCCCAGTCAGAAACGAAGCATACACTAACTGAAATAAATATAATTTACAGGGTATCAACAGTAGAGTAGAGGATTCTGAAAATCAAATCAACAATTTGGAATGTAAAAAAACAAAAACACCCAATCCGAACAGCAAAAAGAAAAATAATAACAAAATATGAAGATAGTGTAATGAGCCTCTGGGACAACTTCAGACATGCCAACATTCACATCATGAAGGTGTCAGGAGAGGATAGGGACCAAGAAATCAAAAACCTATTTGAAAAAAATGACAGTAAACTTCCCTTATCTGGTGAAAAAAGTTAACATACAACTCAAGGAAGCACAGAGAGTCCCAAACAAAATGAACACAAGAAGCCCACACCAAGAAACATAATAATTAAAATGCCAAAGGTTGTAGACAAAGAAAGAATCTTAAAAGCAGCAAAAGAAAAGTGGTTATTTACCTGCAAGGGAGAACCCATATAACTATCACCTGTTCTCAACAGAAACTTTGTAGGCCAGAAATATTCAAAGTAATGACCTTCAACCAAGAATACTCTACCCAGCAAAGCTATCATTTTGAATTGAAGGTCAGATAAAGAGTTTCCCAGACAAGGTAAAGTTAAAGAATTTCATCACCACCAAGCCAGTATTACATGAAAGGAGAAGGAGAAGGAGAAGGAGAAGAAGAAGAAGATGAAGAAGAAGAAGAAGAAGAAGAAGAAGAAGAAGAAGAAGAAGAAGAAGAAGAAGAAGAGAAGAAGAAGAAATAAAAAATAATAAATATGAACAATAAAATGGCAATAAATATATATCTATCAATAATTAAATCTAAAAATCAAAATAAATGAAAAAGAAATCTAATGAACAAAATAAACTGATGAAGAAATTAACCAGAGAACTTATATGCATATATGCATTATCTATGGACACAAATGACAGGGTGGTGAAGGCCTGGGGTAGGGTGGGAATCAGGAGGAGGGGAGGCAATGGAGAGGGGGAAGGGGAACATCTGTAATACTCTCAAAAATAAAGGTTTTTTAAAAAGTAAAAAAAGAATAATAATTATATAAAATCACAAAGGGCTCACCTACAGTTATACAGTGCATAACTGTATGTATATATGTATGTATATATATAGCATAGCTATATGTAATTTAGCAGGATTGTGATACATAGTAGGCTATCGATAAATGGTTAACATCTTTGATTACACTCATTGAAATCTAGTCCTTAAATCCCTGGCTTGGAGAAGTTCTACAGTCATTAAGTCAACTCATCAAATTTAAAAGTTTGATCAGTAAGGTGGTTCACTAGCCTAGAGAAAGGAGAGGTTTGTGATTTAAAACATTAAAATCACTGGACTAGATAAGAGGGAGGTTTAAAAAATGTTGATGTGTGTGCCCCTCCTCCACAGTCTCTGATAAAATTAGGCTGGGTTGTGGCCCTGGCATTGAGAATTTTAAAAGCTCCCTCTGAGCTGTGACCAAGTAGCTCAGTTTGTTAGAGCATCATCCTGATACACCGAGATTGCAGGTTCAACTCCCAGTCAGGGCACATACAAGAACCAACCAATAGATAGATAAGTTGAATGAAAGCTCCCTGGATGTTTCTAGTATGTAGCCAAGATTCAGAACCACTAGTGTCATGTACCATATATCTCTGGTAGATTTTTTTTTATTTAACAAGAGCTTCATGAGATACAAAGTCCTATAGTGGTTCTCAGACTAGGAGATATCATCTGCCTGGGTGTGTTGGACATGTTTATAGGTGGTTTTTGTTTTGTTTTGTTTTACTATGACTGGTGGTGTCACTGGCTTTTATATAGGAAGCCAGAGATGTAAACAGTGTCCTGGCAATGGAAGAGTCATTGGCCCATACCCATGCCAGTAGTTCTCTCTCCCCAAACAACACTGAGATTTCACAACTATGTTTCTATCATTCTTTTTTTTCTCTTCCTCCCTCCCTGCCTTTCTTCCTTCCTTCCTTCCTTCCTTCCTTCCTTCCTTCCTTCCTTCCTTCCTTCCTTCCTTCCTTTCTTCCTTCCTTCCTTCCTATACCTAGCTTTCTTTATAATTAACATTCCTTTTTTTTTCTGTTTTCATTTTAATTTTTTAAAATTACCTGTGTGTTACAGAAAATAGAAGACAAGCTTGAATTTGCCTATGCTGCCTGGCGATAGGTTAGGATTATTGTAGACAAAGCTGGACCAGGGAAGATTGTAATATCTATAGCGCATGGTAGACATTTGTTCATGCTGTCCTGAAACTACCTCTTTTACAATGCTGGGTTGGTAGGTATCTACTCCATTTAATCTTTGCTGTTCTTGTCCTAAGATAACTAACCGTCCCCTCCCCCCCAAAAAAAACCCACTAATGTAATTTGTAATATTTTTTCACCGATCATATAATGTTACAAGGCTGCCTTAGAGTACCCAAACAGCAGCGATAATTAATACTGATTGTATACCGATTGAATACATGTCTAGCACTACATAGTAGCCACTGTGTGAATCTTTAATAATTCTGCTATTGCAAGCTTCAATCAAATATAGATAACTACATAGCCCTTTTATATTAGGTAGAAATTTCATCTTTCCAGGAACACAGTCTAAATTTTATTCTAATTTATAATTTTTCTGTGCTAATTGGATTACAAGGACTTATTCTTAGGTCTCTTTCACTCTTTATCACTGTGGTTCTAAAACATCCTAGGTAACGATAATTGTCAATAATAAACAGTTTAATTTATTTTGGCATAATTATTTAACAAAATGAAATTAAAGCAATGTTAATGTATGACACTTGAGTTTTGAGTGTGGCATGATTCAATGTTTATCTGAAAGTTCTTTTCACTGAGTCTAATCACAAAATATATATAGACCTTGTATTATAGCAAACCCTTGTTTCATACACAGAGAAAGTGGAATCATGCGGACACACTGAATGTTAAAGAAGCATAAGAATTATTTGATTAAACTATTTCCTACCTTTGGATTTTGGTTTCTTTATGTGTTTTAACTCCTACTCTTCTAAAATCAATTATTAAAATGCAAAAAGTTGATTTGGAAGGTGTGAAAGGGGCATTGAGTTAATAAGCAAATCAATGACATAAGTATTGCACACTGTGATTTTTATACTTATGACTCCTTATGCTAAAATCCTTGGATGTAAATAATGGCAATGAAGATTTTCCTAGCAAAAAAATCAGGATATAGAACAATTAAGTTAATTTGGGCAATAATTCATGTAATTTTGAGTATTTGAGTGTTATAATGAAGTAATAAATAAGTAACACTGAAACAACTAAAAATTTGTAAATGAGAATTTTATAAGAATTGAAATGATTTAATGTTCTGTTTGTTCTTTGATTTCTCTTAGGTAATTTATATCATAAAATATTGTTACATGTGAGAA
The DNA here is from genome assembly GCF_963455305.1 of Plecotus auritus. Lineage (NCBI taxonomy): Eukaryota > Metazoa > Chordata > Mammalia > Chiroptera > Vespertilionidae > Plecotus > Plecotus auritus. Next base: position 71,776,087 of record NC_137772.1, on the reverse strand, counting down.
AACATGCATTTCCCAGAACACTCATATCGTAGAGATTTTTTTTATCTTGTCCATTCATTTTTAATGAATAACATTGAGTTGATTTGCTATTTTTCCAATGGAATATCACACAAAGTTCCCCAGCACATAAATATATAGTGTAATAGTCTTAGTGAATTCTCTTGTTGATTTTACAGTTGTTAATTAAAGTGCAATGTTAGATAAAACATGAAGGCCCTCTGGCAGGAGAGTGATTTTACCAAAATCATTCTATATAAAGATTTTGATTAACATTCTTAATACAACATACCAGTACAAGGTATTTTAACATATTTGTGCATTTAGAGATACATAGCTAATGAAGTAGAACCTATTTTTATAAATCTATGGGCTTTAATAGCTATATAATTATTTAAATACTAGAGGCCCAGTGCACGAAATTTATGAACTGGAGGGGGTGTCCCTCAGCCCAGCCTGCACCTTCTACAATCTGGGACATCCCCCTCACAATCCGGGACTGCTGGCTCCTAACCACTTGTATGATTACCTGCCTGATTGCCCCTAACTGCTTCTGCCTGCCAGCCTCATCGCCCCCTAACCACTCCCCTGCTGGCCTGATTGATGCCTAACTGCTCCCTTGCTGGCCTGATCGTCCCTAACTACCCTCTCCTGCTGGCCCAATGGGACCAACTGCCCTCCCCTGCCAGCCTGGTCACCCCCAACTGCCATCCCCTGCTGACCTGCCCCCAACTGCCCTTCCCTGCCAGCCATCTTGTGGTGGCCATCTTGTGATGATGTGGGGGCGACCATCTTGTGGAAGCCATCTTGTGACAACATGGGGGTGGCCATCTTGTGATATCGTGAGGGCACGAGGGCCACCTAGACTTTTATTAGTATAAATAAAACCTGTTCACCTGCCCAATATGCATGATACTCTTTCTGACATAAGCATCTGCCTTTTTCATTTCACACATGTATTTTGTTTAAGCAATATCTCTTAGCCATGATACAAATCGATTAAAATCTCATTTCAGCTTTTCTGGAAGAAAACAATGCATATTCAACTGGTGTTTGTGAAGATATTAATTGTTAAGTGATTTTTCCTGACAATAATATATTATTTCTGATTGTATATAAGATTTTTTTAATTCTCACCCAAGGGTATTATTGATATATTTTTTTATTGATATTAGAGAGGAAGGGAGAGAGAGAAAAATTGATGTGAAAGAGAAACATTGATCAGTTGCCTTCCATGTTCAGCCTGAAGAGGAATGGAACCCACAACCTAGGTATATGCCCTGATCAGGGAATTGAAACTGCAACCTTTGGTCTATGGGTTAACACTCCAACCAACTGAGCCACCTAGCCAGGACAGATAAGATTTTTTTTAAAGACCTATATATCCCTTAACATTATTAAATTAAAATAATTAAGTTAATTATGAAATTACTAGAGGCTCAGTGCATGAAAATTCATGCACTGGAGCGGGGTTCCTCAGCCCGGCCTGCCCCCTATCACAGTCCGGGAGCCCTCAGGAGCAGGAGGCGACCCGGCGATCAGGCGAAGGCGATGCCCCCATCACACCTCTGCTGCTGCCACTGCCAGCAGCACAAGTCTCGGCCGGCCCTGGTTACCTGAGCCTCGGGCCACACTGGGCGGCTGTGCAGCTGCCATCCAAGGCTTGCCTATGCCTCCGGCTGGCCCTGGGAGGCTAGTGGGCTGAGGGGACTGGGGGACTCCGTAGGCAGGCGTGCGGAGTGGCAGGAAACTTCTAGGGGTGGGCCTGGCCCTGCCATGCACCTGCTGCCCCGGCGGGGCTGAGAGGACTGGGTGCCGCCATCTTTGAGGGTGTGGAGGTCAATTAGCATATTCCATCCTTATTGGATGTGGGTGCTTCCATCTTTGTGAGGGCTTGATGGTCAATTAGCATAATCCCTCTTTATTAGATAGGATATTAAAATATTGAAAGTAAGACCAATCATAATTATATTGCATATTCATATTAAATAAAATATATTGCATTCATAATATGTATTTAACTCATAAAGAATAAACTTTATAATATTGCTTCAATCTAAATGGGGAGAAGAGAAATCATATTGATCTAGGGCAGTGGTCGGCAAACTCATTAGTCAACAGAGCCAAATATCAACAGTACAACGATTGAAATTTCTTTTGAGAACCAAAATTTTTAAACTTAAACTTCTTCTAATGCCACTTCTTCAAAATAGACTCACCCAGGCCGTGGTATTTTGTGGAAGAGCCACACTCAAGGGGCCAAAGAGCTGCATGTGGCTTGCGAGCCGCATTTTGCCGACCACAGATCTAGGGAAATACTTACATTTCTAACTATAATCAGCTGTTGGCTCTAAATTAACTTATTGTGGCTTGCTAATAATATATTTTAATGTCTACATATTTTTAAAGATAGTATATATCTGAAGAGATTCCAAAGACATATAGATGCACTTATATTAATGAGCATATAGCTTATCTTGATATTAATAAGTATCATTATGGTACTTTTGTCTAGTAAGTACACTATCTTATACACCAGGGATCAACATCTTAACATTTTTAGTGAAGGTTCATCAGGAACAGATATTTATAAATGGCAATATTCTGAAAAGTTCTCAAAAATTGATGTTTCTAAAAAAAAAAAAAAATTTTTAGAGGCGTTCTAAAAATGGACATTTTGAAAAGACAACAAAAATCTCAGAGAACTAGTGACTATATAATAAACTGCAGAGAGAATAAGTGAACATAAAATAAGTTACACTGAAGTCTCGTAATGGTTGCCAATGAGGTCGTCACTGAAAAGTGTTCTTGTGGAGTCAGATACAAGCTGGGTGGTATACAGAGAACCCAGAAACAAAGAAAAGAAATGTTGGTTATAAACCACATCCTTGGGTACACTTAGCGTCAAAAGCTTGAAGCAATAACTTAGATTTGTAACCTAAATACATTGTGTTTTCATAGGACATCGTGCTTTCTCCCATTTTACAATATTAACATTTGATTATGTCAAATGGGAAAAAATATTACTCCAAATATATGGAAGATATTCAGCTAAGGGTTTTTGATAGGTGAAAATTTGTATCACATAATTTGTGACACAATAATCTCGTCTTTAAAATTTACCCCCTTCATTAAATTCCTCATCTTACTAGCTGATATAATTTTTTTAAAAGTTTTTATCAATTTGTTCTAAATCATTAACGTTTAAAATTTTTATCCAAATAACACTAACCAGCAATAAAGTAATTGGATAAATTTGATAGGAAAAAATGCTGCTTCATTCTTAGTTTAATTTGAAATTTTTGGTTACTGATAATTTATAGCATTTTACTATACTCTTAATGTTATTTTATCTCCTATGAATTTTTTCTTTATGCTTTTTGCCTATTTTTTCCATTGAAATTATTTCCTCCCTATTTAATTATAGGATTATTATTTAGTAAGTAGAGGCTTGGTGCATGAAATTTGGGCACAGGGTGGGGGGTGTCCCTCAGCCCAGCCTGCACCCTCTCCAATCTGGGACCACTCGAGAGATGTCCACTGGGATCGGGCCTAAACGGGCAGTCGGACATCCCTCTCACAATCCAGGACTACTGGCTCCCAACTGCTTGCCTGCCTGCCTTCCTGATTGCCCCTAAATGCTTCTGCCTGCCAGCCTGATCACCCCCTAACCACTCACCTGCCAGCCTGATTGATGCCTAACTGCTCCCCTGCCAGCCTGTTTGCCCCTAACTGTCCTCCCCTGCAGGCCTGGTCACTCCTAACTGCCCTCCCCTGCAGGCCTGGGTCCCCCCCAACTGCCCTCCTCTGCCAGCTTGGTCATCCCTAACTGCCCTCCCTTGCAGGCCTGGTCCCTCCCAACTGCCCTCCCCTGCTGGCCATCTTGTGGTGGCCATCTTGTGTCCACATGGGGGCAGGATCTTTGACCACATGGGGGCAGCCATCTTGTGTGTTGGAGTGATGGTCAATCTGCATATTACTCTTTTATTAGATAGGATAGAGGCCTGGTGCATGGGTGGGGGCCAGCTGGTTTGCCCTGAAGGGTGTCTTGGATCAGGGTGGGTGTTCCCTTGGGGCGTGGGGTGGCCTGGGCTAGGGGCCTGTGGTGGTTTGCAGGCCGGCCACACCCCCCGGTGACCCAAGCGGAGGCCCTGGAATCTGGGGTTTATTTATCTTCTACAATTGAAACTTTGTAGCCTGGAGCGGAGCCAAGCCTTCTGCTTGCTCTGTGGCTGCCGCCATTTCTGTTTGGGTTTATGTATCTTCTATAATTGAAAATTTGTAGCCTTAAGTGGAGGCCTAGGCTGGCAAGGGCAGGCAGAAAGCTTGGCTTCCTCCATTGTTGGGGAAACCCAAGCCTCCCTCCTGCTTTCTATGGCTGCAGCTATCTTGGTTGGGTTTATTTGCATATTCCCTACTGATTGGCTGGTGGGCATGGCTTGTGGGTGTAGCAGAGTGATGGTTAATTTGCATATTACTCTTTTATTAGATAGGATACTTTTAATTGTATGTTATATTTATTTCTAATGTTTTTCCTGATTTGATTACTTTTTAAAGTATTTGTTCTTTTGAGGTGCATGTTTCTTTTAATTTTTTATAGTTACTTTTATATATTTCCTGTGAAATACATAAACTTTCTCTTATGTTTAGAAAACATCTTTCTAATTAGAGATAACATAAATCTTCAATCTCATTTTTTCTTTGTTTTTTTTTGGTGCAATTATCTTCTAAACAGTTTTCTTGAAATATCATTTCTACTCTTAGTGGCACTATCAGCTTTGGGTTTTAGTCATAACTCTCTAGTCATTTTCTAAGATATTTCAAGATTTCCCTTCCTCATCCTGCCCCTAAACTTTCTGCTTCTATTCCCTGGGATTCTATCTTTGGCCCATCTTTCTTTTATGACCTGTACCAGATGAATGATCTCATCTATAGATATGCATTCATTTATTACTTATACAAAGACTTCTCAGCTATGCATTTTCTACCTAGGTATCTATCCTATGTTTCAAAACTATAATTTATAGCTTAACATGCACCTACTTCAGAAATTTCTAATGAAAATCATCATATCCATAGTTTTAATCCCTCCCCTTCCTTGATCAAGATACTAACTCTCCTATATTTCTTTTTTTTTATTGAAATGTATAAATTCCTCTATAACCAAGATGTTTCTTATCTTCCCAGCCTCAATTACTACATTAGATTGAAGGTATTTATAATTTTTAAACACAAGAGACTGTTTCATATTTTCTTTCCTCTGGCTGCAGTCATCTTTCTATCTGGAATCCTTTTATTCTCATGACATTTTCTCCAAGCCCAGTTTAGGCTAAATATCCCTCATCTGTGCTCCTATCAGACCATGCACATGTTTGTTTGTTTGTTTGTTTTCTTTCTTTTTTAGCATTTGTCAAAAATTACTGATTTCCACTTTAGCTCATGTTTCTAAACCTTAGTGTAAGGGATGTTTCTTAAAAGAGGAGTTATACCATTTCACTTTATTTCCCAGTGCTATGTGATAGGCACCGAGTGATACATGCAATGAATAAGCAGTTGTTGAGTTCAATGGAATTGAAAACGGACAGAGGTCTATCAATACAATTACCATGCTTCAGTAAGTCTACAAATCCTGAGCCAGAATTAAATGAAAGAGATAATGGGCTTACTCAGATCCAACCATTAGTAAATGTGCATAAGAGATGCTCAGAGGTTATATATTTTTAGTTTGAATACTTTATGGATTTGAGTTGTACAGTAGAAAATTACTTTAGAATTATGTTAGAAATTTGTGATTGTGGCTGGGGAATGAAAAATAATTAAATATTAGAATAAGAACAAAGAGCAAAAGAACATTAAGAATTAACATGGGAAGTTAAATTGCGAGAAAAAAAATGGAATTCCTCCTTTAATCATAATGTGAAATCTTGAAACTTTTAAGTGTTAATAGTTCACTTATAACTTTTTATCCAAATGAGATATATAACAATTAAAAGTAATGCTCTTTAAAACCATTAGTTAAGATTCATATATTTAATTAGCCATTTTGTAGCAAATTAAACTTTAAACATATTACCTTTGGAACAAAATTTGAACTGTAGAAAGTATTTTTTTTCTCTTTTTCAGTTCCTGTATTCTCAGTAAAAGTCTATTCTAGGTATTCTTGTTTGACAAATCCTTGGAAATGCCAGAGTGGATTTTCCGTGTTACATGTTGACTTATAAATAATGAAGAAAAAAAATCCTGGAATAGACGTTAAGAAAATGGAGATAGTAATCTTGATAAGTTACTTGTACCTCCCCTCTTTGATACAGGACTTTAAAGCCTATGAGGGACTATGGACTACTTTTATTGTTGACGGAAGAGGAATAAGGGAGAAGGATATTTGCCAGAGCAGAAAGGAAGAAGATTTGGCTTAAGAAGAATGGTATATGAAGATACAGACATGCTTTACAATCGAAAGACGTATGTGCTGACATGTGTTGGGTTTGCTTAGAGAAACGACTTTGTGAAAATCATGCCCAAGGATTTTAGTCTTATCAGAAAGTACTTCGGCAAAGTCATCCGGGGAACATGTCAAACAGGGATAAAATTGAACACAGGAGAAATTCTGGAAACTTGGGAAGAGCCTCTATAAAGAAGCCTAAAAGGAGCCCCAAAATAACAAAAGAAAATGACTGATCAGAAAAAATAAGAGATCAATTATTGACGGCGGTCATGATTTCATCCAACAGGGATTTCAAATCCAGAAACCAATTGGGGGGAAATATTAAAATGTTGACAAAAGCTGCAAAGAGCCTGACAAGTAGTGAAGAAAGTCAAGAGAGAAATGAATTCAGAGAGCGTTGGACAATAATGAAAAATACTGGGAATAACTACATATTTAAGATGCAGAGTGGGATACATGAATTACTTAACTGCATCAAGGGGAGTTATGCATTAATTGTAGAGTTATTTTTGTCCCCTTCTAATTTACTCTTGTGGAAGTCTTTGTGAAACAAAATATGTATTGTTTTCTAAGTTTTTAGCTATTCAACTCTAAATAATGTCTGGTAATTCTTAACTGTATTCTTGCCCAAACAACTTAGACATGGCAGAGCTAGGGAAAGATATTGTATAGGTAAATCTTATGCATAATTTAAGCACGTAGAGGTATGAAGAGAGACTTTGGAGACATGTTAGGACATTATTAAACATGGGGTTGAATTGATACACAGAGGTTGATGAGTGTTCAAAAGCCTTGAATTCTGCAGGGTAAATTTGGAAGTGATGACTACAGAGAGCTAACTTCAAGTCATTTAATTTGCTTTTCAGTTGTGTTTGGTGCTAATAAACAAACCAACAGAGAATTAATAGCACTTAGGTATTTCATATAATGGGACAATATAAAGAAGCTAACTGTGTATAAAACTGATCCAGTCAAGCACTGGGGATTCATGGATCCTTTGAGTTAGATCTGTTAGAGATGTAGTCTGTCTTTCTATGAGAGTAAATTAAAACAGTGTATGAAGTTACCCATTATTAACATGGGGGTGATGGAATGATATGCCATATTTACTAACTAGTACCATCTTTTATAATGTCTACATACTTCTTCAGTGCGGTCTTATTTACCACAGAAAGTAAACAAAGGAAAATTCTATTCAGTAATCTCTTGTGTGATCTAAGCAAAAATAGAAATTATGTTTATTTAGTAGCAGAGTGTGTGAATGTTTCCAGAGTCCTCTGACTACTATTCATAAACTCACTCACTGAATATTTGGCTACATTCCAACTGTATATCGAATTTACAGCTTTTCTGCACCATATGGACTTTAAGTCCTAGAATCAAAAATCCAACAGGAAAACCAAAAGAAAACTGACTAGAATTTTAAATCTTGAACAGTGAATAGAGTCATGGGATTTGTGGTATAAATGCTGCAGAAAATAACTTTTGGATTTTTCATTCCAAAAATTAAATAAATATATTTTTTTTGCTTGCCCTTTCAAGAACATCCTTAATGATGCATGTGCCAGGGTAATGTATGCTTGTATACATATAATGCATGTATGTTACATATAATCTTTTTTTAATGCAAGATAAAAAAAAGATTTTCACTTACAATTCATGCAATGGAATGCAAGTCTTTCAAGTATAATTTAAGGGCTATTGTTAACTGGGTGTTTTTTTTAGTTACTGTCTTCTGAAATGCTTATGTATGTAAAATCATTTAATTCTACACACTTATCCACGAGTTGCTTGTGTGAACACAGTTGTGCATAGTTTAACATAATAGATACTTGCTTCTTAAGAAGTAGATTCAAATATATTAAGTAATTATGATGTCTGTACAATAGAGCAGAGAATAAAGCTTTGGCCATGGAAATTATGGCTGACAATCAGAAGCTTTTTGTTTTCCCAAGATATGTAATCTGGGGAAACCATTTAGAATAATATTGTCCTAACCCATTAAAATAAATCAATTTCAAATAAAAGACTAAGATATCTTTATAATCTAATGATGCATAGCAATTCTTAGTCTTTCTGTTTGTTTTATTTTGTTCTTCCTTTCTTCCTTTGGAATCAAGAACATTTTCTTTTTTTAAAATGTGACAGAAGTAAATCAGTATTGGGCATAATTCAGCCATGAAAAAGGCTTTGATTTTTACATTTTTATTTTTTTTATTCTTTAGAAAAAATAATTTCAGCAATAATGAATACATGCAGACATTTAGAAGTGTTAATGATGATGACTTTATTTTTAAAGTGGACACATCTTGCCATGTTATTGAAGATATTTTAAAGTTGATTGAGTTTCCTTTTTATGCTCTTGTTAAGTTTAAAGAGAATCACTTTGTGGGTGGAGCCCCCTTAAATGCTTAATACATTTCTGGTTACCAGGGTGACAGATTATGGTCATCTCCCACTACCATAGAAACAAGGCTACAACAACTGTAAATTGCTTATCATTGTTTCATTCTAACAATTTGCGTTCACACTTATATGAACAGAAATGTATAAATACAAGTGTGGTCCATACTGCTTTACAGAGTATTAAATCTTAAATCACTATGATTTTAAATGTAAACTCACTTTAAAATAAAAAAAAAACCTTCATATTTTTATAATCTTCCAATATTCATAAAATTTTAACAAAAATATGAAGTTTTCATTTTTCCATTTAGACTACTAATGTAATCACTCATATATTCATTCCAAAAATTGTAATTGTTTACAAAGCACCCATTTAAGTTCTCATCTTTTGGATGTAAAATAAAATAAAATAAATAAAATATAGAGCATGTGAAGCAATTACTGTAACAAGTACTTTATTTGAAGTTAAAGAATGGGGTTAGCCCTAACCAGTTTGGCTCAGTGGGTAGAGCGTTCACTGAAGGATCCCGGGTTTGATTCTGGTCAAGGGCACATAACTCGGTTTCAGGCTCCAGCCCTGGTTGAGAGCATGCGGGAGGCAACTAATCAATGTGTCCTCTCACATCAGTGTTTCTCTCTGTCTCTCCCTCTCCCTTCTACTCTCTCTAAATATCCTTGGGTGAGGATTAAAAAAAAAAAAGAAAAAAAAAGAATGGGGTTAGACTTTAATAATTTTTAATAGAATATGAACTTGAAATGTAACTTTATCACTTGAAGTCTCAATTATTCATTCCTAAAAAGAGGATAGCAATAACACTGTTCCATCAATCTCAATTGTTCTGAAAGTCAAATGGAATAATGCAAGCCAAATTATCTTACATTTGATAAATTTTTGCAAATATTTATAGTAAACTTTCAAGAAGATCATAACATACAAGGGCAGGTTAGGCAAGTATATACATTATCACAATTAAAGTTAATAAGACATTGCTTTTGTGATGTGATTTATAATAAGGAATATATATTTAAATATGTATATATAAATATATAAAATAAGAAATCTATATCTATATATAAATATAGATCATAGAGATAAATATATGGAGATGATAGAGATAAATATATATATATATATATATATACAGATATATATATATATATATATATATATATATAGATATAGATATATAGATATATATGATATAGCTCCTGATTTCTAGCTCAGAGCTTCTAAAACCTTTGAAATTTCCTAAGTGTTGAGAGAGATAAAGGTGTCTCTTGTTATGTTAATGATGTGACATGGACCACACCTAGGGTTGGGAACTGGTTGCCAGGAAAATCAACCATGTGAATACATGGTTAGAACTATCAGACCTACCCACCTTACCTCAGGAGCTGAGGGTTGAATCATTCTCCAATGGCCAATGATTTAATCAATCATGCCTGTGTAATAATCCTATATAATAAAAGGCTAATATGCAAATCAACTGAACGGCGAAACGACTGGTTGCTATGACACACACTGACCATCAGGGGGCAGATGCTCAATGCAGAAGCTGCCCCCTGGTGGTCAGTGAGCTCCCACAGGGGGAGCGCCGCTCCACTCAGCCAGAAGCTGGGCTCACAGCTGGTGAATGCAGCGGCCGTGGCAGAAGCCTCTCCCGCCTCCACAGCAGCGCTAAGGATGTCCAACTGACAGCTTAGGCCTGCTCCCCATGGGCTCCCAGTCTGCGAGAGGGCACAGGCTGGGCTGGGGGATCCCCCTCCCACCCAGTGCATGAATTTTGTGCACCAGGCCTCTAGTGCCTCCATAAAAACCCAAAGGGATGTGATTGGAAGAGCTTCTGGTTTGGTGAACATGTGGAGATTCAGAAAGGGCAGAGCACTTGAAAAGGGCATGGAAGCTCAGAGCCCCTTCTCCTTATGCATCTTTTCCATTTGGTTGTTCCTGAGTTATATCCTTTTATAATAACCTGGTAATCTGGTAAGTAAAATCTTTCTCTAAGTTCTGTGACCCACTCTTGCAAATGAATGAAACCCAGAAAGGGGCTCCTGGGAACCTCCAATCTTCTAGCCACTTTGTCCGAAGCATAGGTAACTACCTAGTCTTGCGATTAACATCTGAAGCAGAATTCAGTCTTGTTAGAATTGGGTTAATTGTAGTGTTACATTGGTTAACTAGATTTTAAGGAAGGAAGCCAAGGTAATCAGACATGGAGCCTGTTGCTTCACCAGAAAGCTACCCCAGGGAATTGCTGCATTATTCCTCCAAGAAGATTAACACCCCTCCTTTTCCCCCATGTAGGAAGCAGCCCCCATCTGGTACCTGATTATTGGGCAGAGCACAGGGAGATAAGCTCATGCACAATAGAAGCCAGAATGGCACAGGGGGAGGCCTGTCAGCCTAACCTAGGAAAGCGATCCTTGGTCAAGGGGTGGACCCATCAGAAGCCTTGGAAAGCTTAGGAAGTTGAACGTTGTTTTGAAAAAGCACCTGCTTCTTCACAAGACCAAGATAATATAATCTCCAGGGAACAAAAAGCAAAGAGCTTTCTCTCTCTCTGTCTTTGTCTCTCTTCCCAGATCTAATGCAACCACGTGGATCTAGAGGCCCGAAGCAGACAGAGCAGCTCCAAAGAACTGAGCTTCAATATGAAATGGAAACTCTGGAAACGGGCCTTTGTTCGAACCTTGATGAAAACAAGGTTGGACTTTTTTCCATGGCGAGACAGAGGGAGATGGGAAATTGGAAAGCAAGGGGCAGTCTTCCTGAATAAATCTTGTCACACCACAATCTCCCACGCATAGGTTCTTGGAATGTTTTACTTTCAATACTATAAAATAATACAATTTCCACTGGCAATAGTAGTGGTGTCTGAAAATTGGTTGCCAGTGTGGGGGAACGTCTCACCACGTTGGAATTGGGTATTCATATTAGAGTAGGCAGCTAGGTAGATATGAGCTGGGAGAGGCAGCTGGGGCTTGAAGGGAGTATGTGTGAGACATGACAAACTGAAAATAGACAATGGAGGTGGCAGGCCCCAATGTGAGCAGGAGAGATTCAGAGCCTCTTCAAGATGTGATCTGACCAGTGGCAGTCTCAGCCAGCTGAGTTGCCCACTCAGGTCCTCTCTGAGTGTATTTCTTTCCTACAAATAAGTCCTCATCTGTTTTTGCTGCCATTTGTTGTCTCTTGTTTGATTTCATTCCTACAAGCAAGACATGAACTGGGGATGCAGAGTACTGTCTCTGGCCAGAGACCCCTTTGACCACCACTTATACTCAGACCCTTAGGTTTACTATTTCTAAATCTTAAATTTTATCTTTAAAAAATCTTAGATATTAACAAATAGGAAATATTAGATGCTGAATACAAGGTCCTGGGGAAACAAAAATTAATAAATTACACCCAGCCCTCTAAAAGTTCACTGTCATGTAGGCGAAAGAAAACTATGTAAATTAATGTTTAAAGTTTATATACATATAAATACATGCACGCATATTTATACACATACACTCAGTGGCCAGATTATTATTATCTCTGAATGCCAGTATATAAAGGAGGCCCAGTGCATGAATGCATGAATTCGTGCATGGGTGATATCCAGCCAGCCTAGCCAGGGGGAGGGGACATGGGCAGTTGGACAGCCTGCCTGCTGGTCGAACTTCTGGTCAAGGGGACAGTTTGCATATTAGCCTTTTATTATATAGGATATACACTGAGTGGCCAGATTATTATGTATTCAAAGATCATAATAATCTGGCCACTCAGAGTATATGTATGATATATATGTTGAAACTATCCAGGTAATATGAGGAATCAGACTAAAAGCAACAAAGCCTAGCAAATGTCAAATGAGACTAACAGCAGCTAAACCACTTAAAGGAGAATGAGGAAGATATCCTTATGGAAGTGTCTAGAAGACAGCCAGATAAGGAAACAGCAGGAATGGAATTAAAGACGGGATCAGGGGACCAGGGGAGCCCTTGACATATTTGATACACAAGAGGTAGTTGAGGAACAAATGAAGATGAAAAAGGCTTCTCCTACAGAAGATTGTATAAGTTAAATTAATCAATTTGCACTGTATTCTGAGGGTCATGGAGCCCTTTGACTGATTTAAACTTTAAAGGAACTTGATCCAATTAATTTTTTTTGAAAGTTCATTTTTGATTGAGTGGAGATTAGTTTAAATGGCTCCTGATTAGAGACCTGGTAAATAATTGCTAATCTGATGAGGTAATGTGGGTGAATGTGTATGGTAGGCATGAAAAGAATTGATGAGATTTGAGAGAAATTAAGGGGACAGAAGAGATGGGAGTAGTTTGTTGCATGTAATTTCTGGCTCGAGCAAATAAATAAATGATGCCATGAAGTTAAATCTATGGCTACAAACTACAATAATGCAACAAAAATAGATGGTGCTAAAACAATGTACAATAAAGGAATCCAACTTAGATGTCTGGAAAGAAAAGCTGCCTTGAAGAAGTGATGAGTGAGCTAAAATTTGAATGAAAAATAAAAGTTAAAGTAGGTCAAAGGGGAGGAGAAAGCATGGCTGGGAGAACAGTGCTTTCCAAGTCTTGGAGTGACTGAGAAAAAGTAGGGCACATTAAAGGAACTGAAAGGAGACCAGTGACAACTGGAGACCAGAGAATAGTCATGGAACTTGTGTTAAGTGAGGCAATGGGGGAAAACACACAAAATCATACAGCACTTTGCAGGCCATGTTAATCATTTTTGGGCTTTATTCTTAGACAAATAGAGTTTGAAGTGATGGTGTGTGTGAGTATGTTGCATGTTCAGGTTGTGTAACTCTAGTTTCTGTGTATAAGATAGATTACAGGAGGCCACAGAAGATATAAGGAAACAGGTAAGAAGAATGTTCTTAATAATCTAAGTAAGATAGATGGGAATTCAGCTTAATAATGCTGGTGATGATGGTGATAGAGGACTTTGGGGATATGTATGGAATAAATTACAGAATTTCAGAATTCAGTATTTGTGAAAACTTCTCATTCCTTATAAACACCATTAATTAGAACAAAAAGATGTTGCAAACATTTTTTGCCCCTTGTGATTTTTCTTTTGATTTAAGAAACCCAATTTTATGAAATAAAGAAACTGAAAATAAATTAAAAGGAGTTTTCCATCCTGAGAGAAGAAAGAAAAAGAAGACATCATGGTCACAGGAACAAAAAGAGAGAGAGAGAGAGAGAGAGAGAGAGAGAGAGAGAGAGAGAGAGAGAGAGAATGTTAAATACAGAATCATTGTTGAAGGCTCCATGAAGGTAGGTGCTGAAGAACATCCCATAATTCAGTAACAAGCAAAATGATCATCAATGTGCCAGTAGATGGAGCGCTACTGAGGACACATTGAGAAAGATCTCTGCAAGCTGTGACCTAGCAGAGATATTGGAAGACTACAAAAAAGAAAGGCTAAAAGTTGCTAACATTTCCCTTTGATATCTTCTTTTTATTTAGTCAATGAAATGGAAGGTCTGTGGACATTTTCAAGATATTACTTATATTTTGAAAAAGCAACAGTAGATAATGGGATGGAAACTTGATGAGAGAACCAAAAAATAAGTTCATTCCCATGGCTCTCAGCATCTCTTGGAAATAGCCTCACTTGGTGATATGGGAGCTTTGGACTCTAGAAAGTCTTAAGATCCTCTAGGTATAAAGATAAGTTCATATTTAAAAATATTCTAAAGAGAAGAGTCTTTGAATTGTGGTAAAAAATGTTTTTAAAGGTATAGTGTCTTTATGGTTTTTTAGCCAAATTTGACACTGAGGCATAAGAAAAGTTCATCAAGACTGGAATTGGAGGAGACACATATTTTAGGTAATGGTATAAAAGATTTAACACACATTTCAATGGATAATTACTAACTAGATACTTACTATGTGTAAGGGAGATGCTGTAAGTGTAAGACACCCCAGAGGGAGACCCTTACTCTATCTCATGGATCGACGGCAACCCCAATCATCTGCAGGAGGCGTCACTTGATGCAAACAGCAAGAGGCTTTATTCCAGCGCGCTGGGGCTCAACTCGTAACTCACATGGAGCGAGAGGTTGAACCCCGAGCAGAAAGTCTTACAAGTATATATAGGCAAAAACCATACATCGGGGGGTTACACATGTGAGGGGGGAAGAGAGGACAAAGTCGCCAGGAAATTCCAACAGGGCTCGTTAATAACATGTTTAATGACAGGGCCTAAGTTTTCAGTCAATAGTCCCATCCGGTAATCTCATGTCCTGCTTTTCTTATCTGTCAGAGCACTATTTGCTCTTTCTGCTCTTAGCTTGGTGCTGTTTCCTGGGACAGGTTTAAGGGTCTCGTTCCCATCACTGGGAGACCTTGGAGATTTAAGATAAAACGGACAGCTGTAAAAAAAAACTTTACTCTTTCAGTTAGGGTTTGCTTTTTTTCCTGAAGCTCCATTTTCTATTGTTGCTTTTTAATCTCTGGAGTTAAGAAGTTCAGGATTTGCCCAGATAAGATAAAGTAAACAAAATTCTTTACCTTTCATAAGCATTTAAAATAAAATATGAGATATATTTGTCTTTTCTGGTGATATATATTTTGGTTCAGAGATAGGCACATGAATATGAAAACAATACTATGTTAGTTTATAAGTGCAAACAAATGGCACAGACAAGAACTAAAAAAATGGTATTATAGAGTTTTAATTTTTTAATAGTCTCCTTGACCTAAACAATCCACTTAAATGAAAAGCCTTTTCAATTATTTTTCTATTTTTTGTATATTTCAATATCAGTTGCATTTTTGTGTTTCTCAATATGCAAAGGGCTCCTTACTTAGCTTCAGAGTACACTTATAAAGTAAGTAGGATTTCAGTGAATTGAATAGATGTCATTACAAAGATCAAAAGTAAGCACTTTCTAATAGTAAAAAGTGATACCACACTGTTTGATGTAAAACTTTGAGACACATTTAGAAATTGTTAGCTTAAATTAAGGAACATTTATAAACACTTTAGAAATTTACTGTGGGCTATGATGTTAATTTCACTGGTGATATTTAAGTATCCTACATATGCTTGTTACAGTTTTCTTCCTGTAGTTCTGATGAGAAAATCTGGTAAAATTGACCTTTACCACTTGTTATTGTTTTAATGATGACAGATTGTGTTCCAGGCACTGTACTAGAGGCTGATAGGCAGAAAGACATGCATCTTCTGACAGAGCTAATAGAACAACATGAATTAGAAGGTTCTGAAACTTGAATGGTGAGTTTATTTCCTTTGATGATAAATTACTCTATTTTACCTCTCTGATCAAGAACATAGAAATTTTGTTTTAATTTTCTCTCTAAGCCATTAGAGTTATAATTATTGTATTGTGGGTGAAAAAAAGGGGTTCTCTGGAAATTAGACTCACAGGGTGATCTGATCAAAAATTCCTAACTGGGCTGTTCATGGTGGGGTAGTTATGCCACACACCTATAACTTCTTAGTGAGAGGTTTATAAACAAGCCCTGTCTACTGTTGATATGTATCTAGGTTAACAAAACTTTGAGATGTCAGAAGTAGTATCTCTGGAAGGCATCACCATCCTTAAGAAAGCACTTAATCTTGTTAACTATCCTATAATCCAATCCCTGTCTTGCTTTCTCCCAGCTTCCTATAATCTTCCTTAGATTTCCTTAATCTCAGTGCATAAAAGAAGCTGCAATACTATTATTCTCAGGAGCTTTTGAGATGTTGTTCTTTGCCATATATATATTGTCAGTTTTGCTCTAATAAAATCTTATAAAAATTATCTACAGGTCTGACTGTGTCTACATGGACAATATCCAGAAGTTAAATGCTTTAGAAAAAAAAGATACTGTTTTGCTATATTTTAAAAATCTAATTCTATCTGTAGATATGGCATAGACCATTAAATATTGTTTCCTCCATGGACTAGTGAGCATTACTGATATGTTATGCCAAAAAAAACAAAAACAAAAACAAAAAAAAACAAACAACAATAACAAAATAAACCCCTATTTTCTGAATAAACAACTCTACATTCAGAAGATATATTATTTAGGACTAAGTAAATTGCTGACTCTGGACACGTAACTGGGAGCCTAAAACATTTAGCATCTTTATAATGGGTCTTACCTAAGCCAGTGGCCTGAAGGTAAAACTAGATTAAGAGACAAAGAACATAAAATAGGTGTTTACCCTAGCTGCTTTGGCTCAGTGGCTAGAGCTTCGGCCTACAAACTGAAGGGTCCTAGGTTTGATTCCAGTCAAGGTCACGTGCCCAAGTTGCAAGCTCAGTCCCCAATAGGGGGCATGCAGGATGCAGCCAATCATCAATTCTCTCTCATCATTGATGTTTCTATCTCTCTCTTCTTTTCCCTTCCTCTCTGAAATCAATAAAAAATATATATATATTTTTAAAAAGAACTCATGAACTAACCAGCTTTTTCACTCAGGAGCTAGATTATTTTGAAACTGACACTTATTCACACGTTGTTTCCAACTTGCTCAATTGGATAAATCCTGAGAGATCTCACAACTTAATCTTTCTTCTTATTTTTACAGAACTTCCTGGTTCATAAGTTGCCAACATATCTGACCCTGACTGATGTCTTCACATGTATTAGAAGCTGACATCACCTGACCAATGCTGCAACCAAATGAATGGTTTCACCCCCAAAATACTATAAAGTACATTGCTTGTCACCCCTCAAATATTTTTCCTTTGTTGCAACTTATTGTTGCACTAAGTTGAACTTTGGAACTGGCTGTCTGCAGAAAGCACAGTGATGTAGCTTTAATTTGCCTTGTTCTTCAGAATAACCTCCCTTTCCCTTGGATTCTGGCATTTGATTAAACGGAGTTAGTTATATCAGAAGAAAATCTGAGAGGCTATCAAATTAAAATGCACACAGTGTTCCTTCATTGATTCGCACCAAAAATTGAGGCATTCTTGGTCAAGGATTTGACTGTAGAACCACATCGCCACTTCATTTTTTCCCTTCTTTCTAACTCCAGTCTGCTTTGTGCAAATCAACAAGAGATGGCAAACTGGTAGATCGCTGGCCAAATACTTATATTGTTGGCTGGAAAATGATCTGTGATTTAACTTGACAATCTTATTTTATCCTCTGATTCTATTTTTAGGAAATAATCTAGACATTATCTGATGGAAACTAGTAGGTGAGTTTACCTGATTTTTCTGATAAACATAAATACAGATTGCATTATTTCTCTGTTTATATACCTCCTTAGTAAATTTCAAAAGAAAATTTTAAAGCTTTGTGTAAGGTTTTATGAAACACAAAAGATTAGCTGGGAAGCACTAAACACACATAGTAAAGAAAATATTTAAATTCAGAATAGTACATTTTGGCAGAATTTATAAGTCACATAGATTACAGGTATTAGGTTTAATGTTAATGATCATTTTCTCTATCTAAAGTTAATTGTCAAGTCCTCCATTCAGGAATTTATATTTCCACCCTGGTTGTGTTCAAGAATTCTAGAATATTTTTCAAAAAAAGTTTAGTCATCTGGTTTTCGATATGGTTGATAGTTTCTGTTCACAGAATGAAACTTAAACTGAAGAGTATAATCAGTTAACAATAATTATAAACTGGAATATATTTTATTAACTATAGAGTGTAATAACTGTATTTATGTTTCTCTCTTTTTTCAAAGTCTATTATAATTGCAAAAATTATGCAACATGAGTACTATAAAGCAACTAGCATTTAAGAAAATCATGTAATGTCATAATATATATATAAACAAACTCAGCTTTATACAGCCATAATAGAAAGTGTTTTTATAAAGCTCCATGCATTTAAGAGGTTGAAAAACACTTCATAAGTGAATTATCCCTATAGTATATGCCATTACTAAAAAATTCTTTCTCCTGGGCTCTTTCCTCTCATACTACAAAAATACCCACTGGAAGTGAACAGGACTTGCAATAGTCAGAGGACTAAGTACATTTTACGCTCATGCAGTTAGTAAAAATAAAGGTGTGATGAAATTGTGCTGGAATGGCAACCTTTTGAATTTTCATTCTAACACTGCTTCAGCTTTATAAGAAAAGTATTTGAAAAGGATTTACAGTTTATTTCTGTAGGGATTCAGCCACAATCTCCTATACATAGTCACTAATGATGAAAAGCCACAATGAGTCGTATGGCCATAATTTTTTTTCAGGCCTCATTTAGAATCACAGCAGTCTTCTGGCCCTTGTAGTCTAGGCCAAGCTATCCACATAATTGAATAAGAAAACAACATCAACAACCACATCTTTTCTCCACTAACCATCAACTATAATTTTAACACTTCCTTCAATTATGAATATATGCAAAATCCCACAGTAGTATCAGCTAATCTATTGATGTATACCAATAGAATAATAAGTTTTTGTTGTTTTTACTTGTTGCCCATATTCTGAAATATCACTTATTACTACTTTGAAGTTATGGTGAATAATAGAGCAACCACTATATTTTCTTACTTAATTTGTTTTTTAAGAAAGCAAATATATTGCTATATAATAATCTTTAAACATTTTGGTAAGTATATTTTAATATAATTGACTTTCATTTTATTCATATGTATTTTATTTCATGGATGTAAATGCAATATTCTAGGCTTCATCAGGCTTTTAAAGGGGTTTATGATGCAAGGAAGTTTGAAAGCTCTTGCCCTACACCCACATCTTAATCTTGGTTCTCATGACTTTGCCTTTGCTATTACCAAGGATCAAAGACAAGGAAAGAGGCCCTAGCCGGTTTGCTCAATGGATAGAGCCTGTGGGCTGAAAAGTCCCAGGTTCCATTCTGGTCAAGGGCACATGCCCGAGATACAGACTCATTCCCCAGTAGGGGGCATGCAGGAGACAGCCAATCAATGATTCTCATCATTGATGTTTCTATCTCTCCCTCGCTCTTCCTTCCTCTCTGAAATCAATACAAAAATTAATAAAAAAAAAAGACAAGGAAAGAGAAATCTAAGAAAAGATTGACAAGTAAGGGAAGTTATTTACCACATGAATTCAAGTGTTTGTCTAAGCTTGAATTCCTAAGAATCCATGGAAATCTGCTCACCTCCAAAATAGGAGGCATCTCAGCTATATCTTGGGACATGAGTCACATGAGAGACGAAACACACAAAGAGATAAAGATCAAGAAAAATATCAAGATACAAACTGGAAGGGGTGTTTAGAAAGAAGTAATTGACTAAAAATTTCAACAAAAAATTAGTTATCTCACATCCCAAAAAACATTGCTCCCTAACACCATAAACATGGCTATGTCAAAGAAAACATTGAACTGGCCAAAGTTAAATAGGTGAGGAGGACTTTGATCAAGCTATTATAATAGGGGAGTGAGAAAAGGTCATTGAAACAAAAGTTGGGAAGCATTTCCAGGGCTTAAGTCTTTAAGAGCTGAGGATGATTCTTAGGCCACCTCTATTTGTTAATGGGTTTATCAAGAGTAAAAGTGAACTGTCTCTTACCTTCATGACAGGAGATAGTTTTAGTAGGGCTGCCTACTAAAGTTCAGCTCCTACCCTTCCACAGAAATTGTAAGATAGGGATGCTATCTTCCTTAGTAAATATATTTCAAAGATATAAATTCCAGGTTCTTGGGAAAAACATTCCCAGGTTGTAAAATTGGCAAAAAACCTTTAAAAGATTTGCACCTTAAAGGTGAAATAAATACTTTATAATTACACATTTTCTAAGGTAAATGCTCTAAGGAAAGAGAGATCAGGGCCTAGAGTCAGGAAGATGCCTGTGTAAAGTTTAGTCAAGCTGAGAGGAACACTAAGGCCATCTTTCCACCTTGATTAGCTCATAACAGCATTACTTCTTCAAGGCAGAATGAGAAAGAAAGAATCCAATTTTATGGTGAGAGAGAGAGAGAGAGAGAGAGAGAGAGAGAGAGAGAGAGGTTTTGGGATAATGGATGTAAATGATATTTCTAAATAAATATAAATGGGAATGTTAATGAACATCAGCAAAAACAAAGCAAGGAGCTATGGAAATGATTGGAGCACTTGAGATTCAGAAAGGCTCGAGAAAATGTTACTTTATATATACTAGATAAATTACTAAGTAAAATAATGTGGCTTGTCAACTGGTATAGGTTTTTCCAACCAGCTTTTTTAAAAATTGCCATTTCTTTTTCAGTCTGTCTCCAAAAAAAAAAAAAAAAAAGGGTATGTCTTTCCATCTCAGCATAAGTACTGAATATACCACAAAGGAGCAAGTAAATCCAATGTCATTCTTTATGAAATCATCATATTTCAGTGCAAAGGTAACAAGTGCCTTTTATTTTCTCCCTGCAACAGGAACTGCAACCTAATTCTCATTTCTAATCACAGAATCAAAGGCTAGCCTTAGATCAACCCAACACTTATTTTAAATCTTTCTATATTTCTACCAAAACTAGCTTTTTTGACTTCCTGGATAATTCACATTCATGATTAAATCCATTATTTTTGAACTTGGGTATTTTTTGTTCTTCCATTCTATTCTATATTTTTTCACAAAATAGTATTCTGTGATCATAATAATAAATTAACAACTGATATAAACAATATTTTTCTTTTAAGCATCAGTAATTTGTATGCCTTTAAGAGTTATGTAATACATAAAATTAGTTTTTAAATAAATACAGATTTTGAGGTTTGACATGTAATCTGTAATCTTATTGATACAGAATTTTTGGACTGGAACCCGGGTTCTTTGTCCACCAGAGTCGAAGAATGAATCCACGGACAGAGGGTAGTATAGGTAAGGTGGAGATTTATTGAAGAATAAGTACAGACTGCCACATGGGGAGGAAGAAAGGGTCCCACAGACTTCCTGTTTCCATGGTTTATAAAGGCTGCGGTTCCTGTGTCCTGATATCCCCTCTGATTGGTCAATATTCCCTTTTAAATTGGTTACTATAGTGACTCCTGAGGTCCTCCTCCCTCATTGTCCTCCTATTCCTTCTGGGATTTCTTCCTTCTTCTTTATTTTGTAAATATAGACCTTTTTTGGCTACTTCCAGTTCCCTTGTCTTATGGAAATATACATGTTGCTGCTTCTTTGTCTTATGTAAATGCAACTGTTGCTGCTCCCTGTCTTATGGAGATGTAACCGCACCTGGCTTCCTGGTGTTATGGAAATGAACCTGCTCCCCATCTATAGCCCTATGTTTTTTTCCATGGACCCCAATTCTAAAAATTCCCTAACCCTGCCTTTGTTCCCCTAAAATTCCTGTTTCATTATTAAGCATTATGTTTCAGCTATTATTATTATTATTACTACTAGTAGCCTGGTGCACGAAATTTGTGCACATTAAAAGGGAATTAATTTAGAGGAAATATTTTAATATTGCTATTTGCCCTTTATAATAGAAGTGTCAGAGATGAAAGAAAATTAGTAAAATGTATATGAAAATCTTCCTCCTGTCAGAGTTGGGGCATGCCACAGGACCCAGAGTCAAGTCTCTGCCTACGAGGGTGCACCTTAAATTGGGTGAGACCCAAACCCAGCCGGCCCCACCCCTGCTGGGCAAGATCCAGGCCCGGCCAGCCCCACCCCTGCCGAGCTCCGCTGGGTGGGGGCTGCAGCCTCAAGTCCCCCGTCAAGCCCCACTGGATAGGGGGCACAGCCTCAGGGCCCCTGTCAAGCCCCACCAGGCGGGGGACGCAACCTCATGTCACCGGCCCTGGCCTGGCGCCACGCAGCCTCAGGTCCCTGCTGATTGCTCATTATGGGAACCCTGCCTCTGCTGTGGGTGCAGCCATCTTGTGACAGTTTGAGGAAGTGAGGGTCAATTTGCATATTACCTTTTTATTATATAGGATAATTATCTGAATCTAGGAAAGAGTAATACATTTGTGATTTCTAATACATGCAAATTTAAACTTGAACTTTGAACAGGACCCCCCTTTTTTTTTTCATTCAAACTAAAACTAAAATCATGTGCTCCTTCCAAAGTATTACTTCTGCATGAGAATGAAAGATAGGAAAATGCTTGGAACTTTAATTCTGCCACCATGATATTAGTTTTTTTCTTTAGTCTGAGAACTGCTCACTTCATTATTTAAGACAGAAGTGGGTAGCGGGAAGAGAAGATGTTATGATTTGTGTTTTCTTAATGTAAATTAAACTGCTGCTTTTTTGGCCAAAAGGGGACATGCATTTCCATGACAAAGGGAGAGATGTGCTTCCATTCAGGAATATAAATGGTTAAAAACAAGAGCAAGCTATTACTGACTCTGGGACTCTATTGCTGAGAGAAAGCTCCTGGGTACTTCTAATAAGAAAGATATACGAGAGCTTGCTGACAGGAACAGAGCGAGCCTTTGTTAGTCCTGGACTTTTCTGTCACTCACCCCTAGGTAACATCAAGCACTGTGACAGGGACAAGGTGTATGTGACTGCTGCTCGGGCAATGGGCACTTGCAAGTACCTAATTGAATTTCTCTCAGAGATAAAGAGACTTTTTTAAAGTAATAATTTGTCAAGTAAAAATGATCTGCTAAGTGTTATCAGAAAATCTTTAGCTTTTAAAAAATAATGGACCTTAATAGCTTTATATACTATAAGTCTCAGCTTTTATCCTATGTTCAGTCTTCTCAACAAAATATACATCACTGCTTCGTATGATATGATTATGTGTGCTAGAGTAAAAATGTATTTTTCTACTTTCTAGAACTTTATGGGAAATCTTCATCTGGGTGTTGCAGTTGTCACAACATTTAAATTAATTATTTGAAGTATTGTTTGTTACTGCCTTCCTAATTGTTGATGTATGTGTATGATCTGTAATCACAATCACTTATACTTGCTAAAGTAATTTATAACAGTGTTGAAATGATATACTATCAGTCACAATGTGCAGCCAACATGCACTATTTTCAAGACACACATATACATATAGCTTTTCTTTGCCTGAAGGGACAGAAGGCTTTTTCATCATCATCATCATCATCATCATCATCATCAGTCTATCTATAAATCTTTTCTGAAAATTTAAGCTTCCCATTTTGCATATATGCCTTTTTACCATCCCTCTGTGTATTGATATAATTAACTTTCCATTTGAGTTACTAAATATTGAAAATATAGACAGGTAAAAATCACAACATTTTTGTAATTTAGTAAGAGCAGATGGAGGTAGAAGTTTTCTGGTTTTGAATACCCTTTCATCACCGGAAGAATAATGACTTCTGCTTTGTGTGAAAACTCATGTGAAGGCAACTTGTATGAGTTTAATATCTGTGATGGTACAAGACTCATTATGTTATATTCATGTATGAGATAGGTGCTATTAGAATTTAGGATAGGATCAATTGTAAAACTACAGCAAATAAACAAGAGTTTGATTTTTTATTCTGTTTAAATATTTGATATTTTCAACATAATCACTGAAAAGAGGTAAATTTGAACTCTTAAAAAAATGAGAACTGTCCTAGCTGGTTTGGCTCAGTGGATAGAGCGTTGGCCTGTAAACTGAAGGTCCAGGGTTCAAATCAGGTCAAGGGCACATGCCCGGGTTGTGGGCTCAATCCCCACAATTGGCGTGCAAGAGGCAGCCAATCAATGATTCTCTCTCATCATTGAAGTTTCTATCTCTCTCTCCTTTCCCTTCCTCTCTGAAATCAATAAAAATATATTTAAAAAACTGAGAATTTTCCACAGATATTCCCAATATACAGTGACAAAAAGTTAAACATACATAAATAGTTACATTTTATTTTTTCCCTCTTGATAGGATACAAAGTTAATTGTTATTTATTAATCAAAATATCTATTAATTTTACATGACTGTAAAAAATATAACTAGTTAATTTTAATACTAGATATTTTAAAATCAATTTTTGGAACCCCTGACAATGACACCTACTTTTTGTAGTTCTAGTGTATATATGAGGATCTGTTAATCATGTTGCAAGATGTTTCATATCTAAGTGTTTCTCTCAGGAAGTCCTGTTCAAGATCCATTGGAGTTATTCTGGGCAAATGAATGAAATGAATTCTTTTGGAGATATCAAAAGCAATTACTAGGCTTAAAAATGCATATGCAAATTAGAAAAGTGTAAAATAAATTTTGGAAATATATTGTCAAGTCTCAAGCCATTTAAAGGTAAGAAAATAATGTGCAAAGTTATTTTAACATTTTTCTTTAAGTGGTACAAATATGATGGTGTTTTCTCTTTTAGACTTAAAAAAAAACTTATTTCAATGAGAGTGTCTGGAAAAGGCTATTTGCTGAATGGCCTTCTTTCCAATCTACACTAATATAAGAGAAACATGCAAATTGACCATCCCTCCGCTACACCCACCAGTCAATCAGGAGCGAGTATGCAAATTAACCCAATAAAGATGGCAGTGACCACAGAGCTGGAGTGAGCAGGAGGCTTGGGTTGCCCCTGGCGATGGAGGAAACCAAGCTTCCCACCCGCCCTGGCCTCCACTCAAGGAGGAGCTGGAAAAAAAAAAAAGGAGGGGCTGAGAGCCTGGGTCTCCGGGGGGGGGGGGGGGGGGGGTGGGTGTAGCCAGCCTGAAAACTGCCCTCAGCCCCTCACCCAGGCTGGCCAGGCAACCCAGCGGGACCTCCCACCCTGAAGGGGGTGTGACCAGCCTGAAAACAGCCCTCAGCCCCTGACCCAGGCTGGCCATGCCCCCTCAGTGGGGACCCTCACCCCATGTGGGCATGGCCGGCCTGCAAACCACCACAGGCCCCTCATCCAGGCTGCCCCATGCCCCAAGAGAACCCCCACCCTGATCCAGGACACCCTTCAGGGCAAACCAGCCAGCCGCCACTCGTGCACCAGGCCTCTATCCTATCTAATAAAAGGGTAATATGCTAATTAGACTGGGAGACCTTCCAGGACACCTTTCGGATGTTCTTCTAGACAAAGCCATGGTGGCGGGGCCGAGGTAGAGGCGGTTAGAGGCCAAGAGGGGAGGTCATTTGTGGGTGATCAGGCCAGGATGGGACAGCAGTTGTGGGTGATCAGGCTGGTGGGGGGAGCGTTGGGGTTGATCAGGCCGGGGGGCAGTTAGGGGTGAGCAGACCAGCAGGGGGGCCAGTTGGGGGCAAGCAGGCCATCAGTGGGAGTCAGTTGGGGTGATCAGGACAGCAGGGGGTGGCAGTTTGGAGTGAGCCGGCCAGCAGGGTGCAGTTGGGGGAGAACACGCTGGCACAGGGGGCAGTGGGGGTGATCAGGCTGGTGGGGGTGGGTCATTTGGGGGTTAGCAGGCCAGCAGCAGGGGGCAGTTGTGGGCAAGCAGGCCGGCAGGCAGAGTGATTAGGGGCAATCAGGCAGGCCAGTTGGGGGTGATCAGGACAGTGGGGGTGGGCAGTTAGGGGTGAGCAGGCCAGCAGGGGGGGGCAGTTGGGGACAAGCAGGTCAGCAGGGGGGGCAGTGGGGGTGATCAGGCTGGCTGGGGGGCATTTGGGGGCAAGCAGGCCAGTGGTGGGGGGCAGTTGGGGGTGAGCAGGTTGGCAGGCATAGTGGTTAGGGGCAATCAGGCAGGCAGGCAGGTGAGCGGTTAGGAGCTAGCAGTCCCGGATTGCGAGAGGGATGTCCAACTGCCAAGTTTAGGCCCAATCCCTGTAAACCGGTAGTAGGACAACATCATTCGAGGGGTCCCAGATTGGAGAGGGTGCAGGCTGGGCTGAGGGACACCCCCCCACCCCCCGCATGCAAGAATTTCATGCACCGGGCCACTAGTCTTATATAATAAAAGCTTAATATGCTAACTGTCCAGTCAACCGTTCAACCAATAAAAGCGTAATATGCTAATGATATTCTAAGGCCGCTCAACCGCTCACTATGACGTGCACTGACCACCAGGGGACAGACGCTCCAACCAGTAGGTTAGCTTGGTGCTGGGGTCTGGCCGATCAGGACTGAGCAAGATGGGCTGGACACGTCCTGGGGCCTTCCTGTGGTCCCTTGGCTGGCCAACCTCCTGTGTCCCTCTCTGGCTGGTGGGCCCTTATCAGCCCCAATCCAGACTGGGCAAGAAGGGGCCGGAGACGCCCTAGAGTCCTCCCACGGTCCCTCCTTGGCCCCAATCGTGCACTGGTGGGGTCCCTCAGCCTGGCCTGTGACTTCTCGCAATCTGGGACCCCTTGGGGGATGTTGGAGAGCCAGTTTCGGCCCGATCTCACAGGCCAAGCTGAGGGATCCCACTGGTGCACGAATTTGTGCACCGGGCTTCTAGTCCTATATAATACAAGCCTAATATTCTAAGTGTTTGGTTGACCAGTTGACCATTCAACCAATCAAAGCATAATATGCTAATGATATGCTAAGGCTGCTCAACTGCTTGCTATTACATGCACTGACCACCAGGGGGCAGACAGTTGATTAGTCGACCAGTCGCTATGACGTTCAGACCGGTAAGTTAGTTTGCTGCTGGGGGCCGGCCGATCAGGACTGAGCAAGATGGGCTGGACCCGTCCTGCAGCCTTCCTTCAGTCCCTCGGCTGGCCAACCTCCTGTGTCCCTCCCCGGCTGGCCGGCCCTGATCGGCCCTGATCCGGACTGAGTGAGATGGGCCAGACATGCCATGGAGCACTCCTGCGGTCTCTCCCCGGCCCCAGTTGTGCACCAGTGGGGTCCCTCAGCCTGGCCTATGACCTCTTGCAATCCTGGACCCATCGGGGATGTTGGAGAGCCAGTTTCAGCCCGATCTTGCATGCCAGGTTGAGAGACCCGTGCACCAGGCCTCTAGTATTTAATAAAAAGATACATCCCAACATTTTCAAAAATTTAAAAAAAATTAGAAATTAGCCAGTACTTTGATTAATATTCTAGAATGATGTGGACTGCTTTTGAAATTTTTTAAATGATAGTTAAATTAGAACTATGCTTTGCTTTTACTATTGTTTTAAATAAACCTCTCTTTCTGTGTTCATTTTTGGAAGGTAGATAGAAAAATATTGGAACATGATAAACACTTTGTAAAAAAACCAAACCCCAACTAAAACTTTGATTAAGATATTTAGAAAGAGAGGAAAATATTCAACCCATAGCCTTTAACATGGTTTTCTTTCAAGTGTGTAAATCTATTTTTAAAATAACATTTATAAGAGTTTGAATTTTCTTTATTAGTTTTACGTAGTATATATGGAGATATCTATAAAGACAGCATGTAACAAGATTATAAAAGCTATAAAATTCAAAACCCCTACATCATCCATGCGCTTTTTTTGTTGTTGTTAATCCTCACCTAAGGATATTTTTCCATTGCTTTTCTGAGAGAGA
Source organism: Plecotus auritus (assembly GCF_963455305.1). Lineage (NCBI taxonomy): Eukaryota > Metazoa > Chordata > Mammalia > Chiroptera > Vespertilionidae > Plecotus > Plecotus auritus. Next base: position 71,747,965 of record NC_137772.1, on the reverse strand, counting down.
GAGAGAGAAAGAGAGAGAGAGAGGAAGGTGGAGAGAGACATAGACTGGTTGCCTCCTCCTTGCACCCCAACTGGAGGTGGGTAGCAAATCCACAACCCAGGTATGTGTCCTTGACCAGGAATCCAACGCACAACCCTTCAGTGCTGGGGCTGACACTCTAACCACTGAGCACACTGACCAGGGCTTCCTGTTCTTTTTAATAATCTACATGAAACATGCTATGTGAATGCTCTGCCCTCTCTGGGTTTGGTACTATTTTAATTCCATTTTATAGATGAAGGAATTGAAACTCAAAGATGACTGATATATGCCCCAAGAGTCATTTTCTTGATGCCATTTCTACTTGCTTTCATGAATTCATCAGTATTCTATTTATTTTCAAACACATTTTCATCCACTTATTTCCTCAGAACCTTTGCTCAGTATAGGTAGAGAGCTTATGGTGAAATTTTTTCTCATTTAAACCAAAGCTGTGACTTCAGTCAAGTCATTTACCTCTCTATGAATTACTCTTTTTCATTTCTAAAAATGTATATTTTAATAACATCTCCTATCAATATTTTATCATTTAAAAATCAACATATCTCAATGTGCTTTGTAATCTACATTGTGAAGTATGTCTTAAAAGTTAACTATTCAGTCACATACACAACATTGAATTATGACCTTATATTTGCCTAGTCTTGCACTGAAAATCTTTCAGAGTCCTTAAGACAACATCTGCCAATTTCATTTATAACTAGAGGCCCGGTGCACAAAATTCGTGCATGGAGGGGGGGTCCCCTCAGACCAGCCTGTACTGTCTCCAATCTGGGACCCCCTTGGGGGATATCCGACTGCCAGGGATTGGGCTTAAACCGGCAGTCAGACATCCCTCTCACAATCTGGGACCGCTGGCTCCTAACTGCTTACCTGCCTGCCTGCCTGCCTGATCACCCTTAAATACCCCCCCACTGGCCTGGTCGCCCCTAACTGCCCCCCTCTGCCAGCCTGGTTACCCTTAACTGCCCCCCTGCTAGCCTGGTCACCCCCAATTGCCCCCCCTGCCAGCCTGTGCTGGCCTGGTCACCCCCAACTGCCCCCTTTGCTGGCCTGGTCGCCCCTCACTACTCCCCCTGCCAGCCTGATTGCCTCACGCAGCCTGCTGTTCGGTCGTTTGATCTCCCCTCACTGCCCACCCCTGCCGGCCTGGTCACCCCACACAGTCTGCTGTTTGGTCATTACTGTGAGGGCTTCCTGACCAATTTGCATATTACCCTTTTATTAGTATAGATGCCTCTGGCCAAGAAGTCATGCATGCTAATTTGTTACTGTTGCATAACAAATTGCCACAGACTTAGCAGCTAAAAAAACAAATACCCATTTGTCTATATGTAGTTTCTATAGGTCAGAAGACTGGGGGTGACTTAACTGGGTCCTCTCTCTGCTTGGAGTATAACAAGGCCGAAATAAAGACATCAGGCAGGCAGTATTCTCATCTGAAAATTTACTAGAGAGAAATTTACTTTCTACTTCATTCAGGTTACTGGTAGAGTTGTTTGTGTGTGTGTGTGTGTGGAGGGGGGGTGGGGCTGTATTTCTAATGTCCCTGCTTATTTGCTAGTTGTCAGCTGAGGGTTGTTATAGAATTTACCAGGTGACTGAAAAATACACGGGAGTACCAGAGATACAGGAAAAACCCATTTATTTTCAGATGTTTTGCATATGCTAGTACAGGACTCAGAGGAGACTCTTTCCAAATTCTGAGCAAGCCAATACAGAGGAAGCTTTCCCTTTATCCCCTTTGGTTTCTTTGTCCCCCAAATATGGATGGCACTTCCGGATCTTTCATGGGCTTTGCAAAAATCCCTGTGTGTTGGGATGGGGGCCGTGAGACCACACCTAAAGGCCTGGCCTGGCGCCAGCACTGATAACCCCGTCTGGGCGTTGTGTATTGTTCATGGTTTATGGCCTCTGTAAAATGGGAGTAGTACTTAGGTAAACAGGTCTTGCAAAATCAGATAATTAAGGAAGGGGCAGTGACCCAGGGGTGGGCAAACTTTTTGACTCGAGGCCCACAATGGGTTCTTAAACTGGACCAGAGGGCCGGAACAAAAGCATGGATGGAGTGTTTGTGTAAACTAATATAAATTCAAAGTAAAGGAGCGGAGGGAAGAGCAAGAGAACCGGATAGAACAGCTGGATCCAGCCCGCGGGCCGTAGTTTGCCCAAGGCTGGATAGACTATAGGCTAACAGGAATGTGCATTAGGTTACTGGCACAGATTCAGATTGCTAGCCCCCCAAAAATGTCTCATTTTCACCATCAGGGTCACTCTCTGCAACTAGAGCAACCTCTGTACTTAACCATAGTGCCCACTCACAACATGGCAGCTTACTTCTTCAAAGAATCCTTGATCAAGAGAATCCTTGAGATCAGGCAAAGTCTAGCTACTTTTAATATGTTCGCTTATTAGGACAGATCTACCCAGGGATAAAAAAAAATCCTTCTATCTTTGCCATAAACTATCCTTTAATCATAGCAGTGACATTGATGACAGAGGAGGAAACTCCCCTGTCATTTGGAAGAGCAAGGTTCTTGGGTTGCCTCTAAAAGAAGCATTTTTAGAAGCCTCCACGGGAGGATGGAATGTGTAAGAAGGCTTTATTTGCATGGAGTTACATTTCTTGGGTTCCAGAGCCCCCTACCTACCCTTAAGCCAATCCTAGAAGAGGGGCAGCTGGGAGTTCAGCAAAGTCAGAAACAGGGCCTGTGTCCAGAGTTTCCGTTCCATGTTGCAGCTGGGTGGGGTTCAGCATCCAAACCAGATTAAAGTCCTTCGTGCATGTGTGGAGTCCCACAGGGCAGTGTGCCATGCTGGCACAGGGGCGCATAGGCCCCCTGCTACAGGAGTCCCAAGAGGGCCTGGTGCATGAGAGAGTCTATTTCTTTGTTTAGAAGTTCAACTATTCAAGTTTCTTATGCTTTTAGTGGCCATTCCCGTCCTCGCCAATTACCTGTTTCCAGGTGTGATCGACAGGCAATTACCCTCCCACATCACTCAGGCCTTACTGGGAATGCATCTAAAATGTCTTTGTCCAGTCCCTTCCCCCATCAGTCAGTGGGGAATAGCCCTGGAGAATGTTAAATGCAGCTTTTATGCAAAGCTGTGTAAATGACATATCTATACTATCTGGTGTCCTCTTTTGCTCCGTTCCTGTTAGATAATAACCAGATTATTAGAATGGTATCAGTATCTCATCATATTCACAAGGAGGGACCCACACTCTAGGAAATGATACTGGGCATCAACACCAAGGGGCAGATATCTTGGGACCATCTTAGAATTCTGCCTGCAAACCAATCACAGCATATGAGAATAATTAGATTTGAAGATGGTGACAAATGTGTCTTTTTGCTGAGAAGGTTATAAAGGTAGTCTATATTTGGAAGGTGGAATGAAGAAGATATGATCCTGATGGAAGTGGACTCTAAGCCAGCTATCAATGAAATGTAAATTGATTCCGTGAAATCAGCCAGTCTTGACAATCAGAATATGAGAGGTATTCCAAATTATCAAATTATGTTTAATGTCTCCTATATTAGTCTTAGTCCCTGCTATCACAAGATAAGAAAAATTTCAATCCAGAGATATGACTAATGAGTGTATCAAAGTGGTTATTAAGATAATGCAAATGAAATAGGGTTTCAATATCTTGAGATATGGAGCTAGAGACACATAGACACAGACCATGGCTCACTAATGTTTGCATTTATGACCCAGTCCTTGAAAATGTGTATCAATAAATGTCAAATACAATAAATCAGCTATTTTTAGTCACTTTATATTTGATTCTTTCGTCACAATAGCTTCCTCCTTTGTTACTGTAGCTCAAATTGGGAAGTGACTGTCTGCAGTCAGAATATGTAAAAAATAGTCAACATTTTGATGGATCCTTATTATTTATTAAATGTTTAATAGGCTGAAAGATTCACTTTAAGCTCTGTTTCATTTCGCTTGGTGAATATAGTATTATTTATTAGGGGAAGAATACTTGCAGTTCTTGGAGAGTTTTACAAATAGTAGTAAGGAAAATTCAAGAAATTTATTATTTTATCCTGTTTAGCTTATACTGAATTGAATTTTCAGGCATAATAACCTCAATGGGAAAAATTACTAAAGCTAAACAAAAAATAAAAGAGAAAAATCATATCTGTATACAGAAAAGTAAAGAATTAAAGTAATTTTTTTTCTGCAATCTACAGAATCTTCAGTGTATTAAGAATAGAAAAAGGCCACTGGGCTAAACAAGCAACCCCCTGCTGTTTTTCTCATAGTTGGTTTCCTGCTCACTTCCTATACACTCATGTCTTCTTTTTGTCTAATACATATTGACTTTCTTATTTCACAGAGTCTGTGATATTTTGCAGCAAGTGCGGTAACCCAGAAGTTTTTCTTTCACTTAAAACGAAGGGTCATTCCTCTGAAGATGGTTCATATATCCTAGTTCTTAAATGCTGTTTAGAAGAGGAAAGATGGGTAATATACTTTTATATAAAATTTTCTTTCCTAAAAACCCTAACTCAAAGCGTCTACAGTAGTTTCTGTGTATACTGTGTGTATTTTATAGTTCCATATGGAATTAATGTTAACCCCACCAGAAATGGGAACATGTTTTGGCATAAAGGCACATACACACATACACACAATCCTAAACCTAGTTGAAGTGAGTGACTAGTTTAACAGGGTTCAATTTTATGGGCCTGGGTCCCACAAACAATAAAAATGGATTGGTTACTTACGAATCAGCAACAAACAGAAGGCGTTCTGTATGTCCTCTTTCAAAAAGTGTCTATTTAGGTCCTTTGCCCATTTTTTATTGGATTGTTTAATCTTCCTTTTGTTAAGTTGCATGAATTCCCTATACATTTTAGAGATTAAACCCTTACCAGAGATAACATTGGCAAATATGTTCTCCCATGCAGTGGGCTTTCTTGTTGTTTCGTTGATGGCTTTGTTTGCTGTGCAAAAGCTTTTAATTTTGATGTAGTCCCATTTGTTTATTTTCTTCTTAGTTTCCATTGTCCTAGGAGCTGTGTAGGTAAAAGGATTGCTTCAGCATATGTCTGCTATTTTGCTGCCTATGGATTCCTCTAAGATTTTTATGGTTTCCGGTCTTACGTTTAAGTCCTTTATACACTTTGAGATTATTTTTGTATAGGATGTAAGCTAATGGTCAAGAAACAAATGAAAACATGCTCAAAGTCACTAATCATCCAAGAGATGCAAATCAAAATGACAATGAGGTATCATCTCACGCCTGTCAGAATGGCTATCATCAACAAATGACAAGTGCTGGAGAGGATGTGGAGAAAAAGGAACCTTGTGCACTGCTGGTGGGAATGCAGACTGGTGCAGCCACTGTGGAGAACAGTATGGAGTTTCCTCAAAAAATTAAAAATGGAACTCCCATTTGACCCAGTAATCCCACTTCTAGGAATATATTCCAAGAAATCAGAAACACCAACCAGAAAGGATATATGCACCTTTATGTTCATAATAGCACAATTCACAATAGCTAAGATTTGGAAACAGCCTAAGTACCCATCAGCAGATGAGTGGATTAAAAAACAGTGGTACTTGTACATAATGGAATACTATGCTGTTGTAAAAAAAGAAGGAACTCTTACCTTTGCAACAGCATGGATGGACCTGGAGAGCATTATGCTAAGTGAAATAATCCAGTTGGAGAAAGATAAATATCACATTCAGTTGTGGAATATAACGAACAACATAAACTGATGAACAAAAATAGAGCCAGAGACATAGAAGTATCGGACAGACTGTCCAACCTCAGAGGGAAGGCCAGGGAGATTGGGGGTAAGGAGGAGAGATCAACCAAAGGACTTATATGCATGCATATAAGCATAACCCATGGACACAGACAGCAGGGGGTGAGGGCATGTGCTGGGGGATGAGAGTGGCTGGGGAGAGGTCAATGGGGGGAAAAGGAGACATATGTAACACTTTAAACAAAAATAATTTTTAAAAATAAACAAAAGTTGATTCAGTCCTTCCTCTTTGCCCAAGGAATGTCTTGTGGATTAATGTTTTTACTTTTCTTGAAAACAAATGTTTTCTTCTTTGTTGTGTACAACATCACTGATTCCCACCATTTCCCATTTTTTAAAAAATGTTTATCAAATATATAGAGAAATCACATTAATTCCTCTCCCTTTTTATGGAGGTCTGAAAAAAAAGTAGGATACAGGGAATATTTTCTTTCAGATTCTATATCTTTCTAATCCAAGAATTGCCTCCTGGGGAACTTTCACTTTTCTTCTGAACCTTCGCCTCCCACTGCTGGACTAAAGTTTAAGCACCAGTGGAATATTTCATTCCTTCTCCTCTTCTTCACCCAAGCCTCTTTGTCCTTTAGCTTCTCTCAGAGAACAAGCCTTTAAAGTTACTTGGAGCTGTCCCACCAAAAACCTGGACACTCAGAATTCCTTAGTCCATTCCATCCAATTTCATACTCTTTTAAAATGTTGGCTATTGATGCCAATTGGGAACACAGTAGTACTCGCTGTCTCTCTAGATCTCCCCTCTGAGTGTGTGTGTGTGTGTGTGTGTGTGTGTGTGTGTGTGTGTGAATTTAGGATGCCTTTAGAGTTGCCAGATTTAGATAACAACCAACACACAGGGCATCTAGTTTAATTTTAATTTCAAATAAATGATGGTTAATTGTGTAGATGGTTTCCACTCTTCTTAACCAGTCTTCTTAATTATGTGCAAGAAAGTAAGTGGGGGGAAGAGCACAGTTGAGTCCTTTTATTTGTACTTCTTCAAGTAATAAAAGTTTTTTTCTGAATATGTCCCTTTGCTAGTGGGATTTCTGTTAGGTTCACCAGACACAATTTTTTCTTAGCCATCATAACTGTCAGGAGACTAAGAATTTGAATACTGATTTTCATTCTCTTAGGCCTTATATTAAAAGCTGGCAAGGAAGTCTGGAGGTGGAAAAGGGTATTGAGCAAACCAGTTACACTCCCTGTAACAATAACCAAACTTAGTTTAAGGACAACAAATAGACATTTTAAATACAAAATATTGATAAAATACAGCTTTCACACTTTATTCTTGTAGAAAAAAAATACTTGGAGATGCACATACATACACACAAACACACACACACATTAAAAAAAACAACACTAGAAAAAAAAAGATAGAAGCCATGGACTTTTTTTAAAATGGTGAACTAAACTCATGAGTAGAACTTTTAAAAATGGCAATAGGATATAAGAGGAATCTATTTTAAAAATCGTTAAAAGCTGTTCCATTGTAATTTAAAGAAAGTTAAAATTTTATAAGGACAGCCCATCTAGTACAGCTCAGTAGCTGAGCATCAATCCTTGAACCAGAAGATCACAGTGTGATTCCTAGTCAGAGCACATGACAGGGTTACAGGCTCGATCCCCAGTAGGGAGCATGCAGGAGGCAGCTGATCAATGATTCTTTCTCATCATTGACGTTTCTATCCTCTCTCCCTCTCCCTTCCTCTCTAAAAAAAAGAAAAAAAGAAAATATATATATATATATATATATATATATATATATATATATTACAAATATTTTAAAATTTTATAAGGACATTTTCCCTATTAATATAATCCTATATAATAAAGGACTAATATGCTAATTAGATCAGATGGTTGTCCTTCCAGGACAACCAGTAGGTGGGGGGTGGGGTCACGAAGCAGCCAGGGCTGCTGCAAGGGCCGAGCCCCTTGCACGAATTTCATGCATCAGGCCTCTAGTAAAATATAAAACTAACAAAAATAAAAGACTACTTTAAAAAGGTTTAATATGTCTATGCTGAAAAAATGTGTTATAATTTTTAAGCAATTAAATTTACTGATATAGTTTTATATTTTTTCTTTATGAGTCCAATCATAGTGTTTGATTCTGAAGAAGAAAGTAGTTCCTTAAGCATGAATGTATGTTGCTTCTTTTTAGTTTGTTCAGTGTTGACAGAGGAAAAGGCAATAGACTGAATTATTGTTTAAGAATGCAAATATTTTAAATGTGGATAATGTAAAAAAGGTATCATAAACAGAAATCAAGAGGAGACAGTAGGAAAGATGAGTCATATTTATTTAGAGAATTTTGATAAATTCTGTCTATAATTAATAGATCAACAATTGGTTTTATGTATATGAATATATTCTCAGGTAAAGGAGTAAAATGAATGAACACTAACAATAACCAGGAAGTTAATAGGAAAGAGAGTATAAAAAGTAGAAGAGAAGAAATTCTCTAATATTTTTCTTTCTTACATTGGAGTATCAATAAATACCATTTATATACAATTGAATTAGAAGATGAAGTATAAGCATTATATCTTAATATTTTGTTATTTCCCTGAGAACTACAAAATTATCTGAAAGCATAAATGAAGTTGGTGAACGCAGAAACCCTCTTCAATCTTACAGGTTAGCATCATATTTCATTAAAGTTATAATGTACTAATCAAAAGTATCACTATTTTTAAAACCTTAAGAAAAAATGCTACAGATCAAGCTATAATTCAATTAATTACCATAATATGGAATTATAATTTTATACTTTTTGAAAGAGGTCTGTAAAAGTTTTATATATGTCTGTAAAAGTTTTATATATATATATATATATATACATATATATATAAATAAAGTTTATATATATATATATATATATATATATATATATATATATATATATGTTTTTCAAGTATCACCTTAGTGTATAAGGGAATAGGAAATAAAAGTGAAATGAAATATAAGGTATTTTTAAAGTTCTTCACTCGAAGAATATGTATCACTGTCCATCTCAGTTTTATTAATGTCCCTGGATTTTTCCCCCTAAAATATATTGTCCTCTGGCCCATCAAAATAGCTGATAGCTTATTTTTCAGACTGCTCTAGCATTGTCTCCATTTTGTTGGTAGTTTCTTTTGCTGTGCAGAACTTCTTAGTTTGATGTATTCCCATTTGTTTATTTTCTCCTTTTATATCCCTCACCCTAGGAGACATATCAGCAAAAATATTTCTGCAAGAGATGTCTGAGATTTTACTGCCGATGTGTTGTTGTTGTTGTTTTTTTTTTTGTTGTTGTTGTTGTTGTTTGTTTTTTTTTTCAGGAATTTCTATGGTTTCAAGTCTAACATTTAAGTATTTTATCCATTTTTAGTTTATTCTTGTGTGTAGTGTAAGTTGGTGTTCTATTTTCATTTCTTTGCATGTCCAATTTTCCCATCACCATTTATTGAAGAGACTGTCTTTACTCCATTATATGTTCTTTTGTCAAATATTAATTGACTATATAGGCATGGGTTGATTTCTGGGCTCTCTGTTCTGTTCTATAGATTTACAAGTATATGCATATTCTCATGCCAATGCCAGGCTGTTTTGAGTACAGTGGCCTTATAGTATAGTTTGATATCAGGTATTGTGATACCTACAAATTTGTTCTTCTTTCTCAAGATTGCTGACATACATATGACCAACAAGCATATGAAAAATGCTCAACATCACTAATCATCAGAGAGATACAAATTAAAACCAAGAGATATCACCTTACACCTGCCAGAATTGCTACTGTCAATAAGTCAACAAACAGCGCTGATGAGGATGTGAAGAAAAGGTAACACACTGTGGAAAATAGTATAGAGTTTCCTAAAAAAATTGAAAATGGAATTGCCTTTTGACCCAGCAATCCTACTTCTGAGAATATATCCTAAGAATACTGAAACACAAATTCAAAAGAATATATGCACCCCTATATTCATAGCAGTGTTATTTACAACTAGAGGCCTGGTGCACGAATTCATGCACCAGTGTGGTCCCTCAGCCTGGCCTTCAGGATCAGGCTGAAACTGGCTCTCTGTCATCCCCCAAGGGCTCCCAGATTGTGAGAGGGTGCAGGCCAGGCAGAGGGAACCCATCAGTGCATGATCAGGGCTCGGGAGGGAAGTGGGAGGTTGGCCATCTGGGGAGGGACTGTGGGAGGGCTCCAGGGCATATCCGGCCTGTCTCACTCAGTTCTGATTGGCCAGACCCCAGCAGCAAGCTAACCTACCAGTCAGGTCGGAGTGTCTGCCCCTGGTGGTCAGTGCACGTTATAGTGAGTAGTTGAGCGGCCTTAGCATACATTAGCATATTACACTTTGATTGGTTGTATGGCCGATTGGTTGACCAGACACTTAGCATATTAGGCTTTTATTATATAGGATAGCCAACATCTGGAAAGAGCACAAGTGCCCATCAGTAGATGAGTGGATAAAAATCCTTTGGTACATTTACATGATGGAATACTACTGGGCAATAAAAAAGGTGAAGTCTTACTTTCTGTGACAGCAAGGATGGATCTTGAGATTATTATGCTAAGCAACATAAATCAGTAAGAGAAAGACAAATACCATGGGATCTCATATGTGGAATTTAATGAACAAAATCAACTGATGAACAAAATTAACTGAGGCATAGATACACAGAACAGATTGACAGCTGTCAGTGGGGAGGGTGAGGAGGGGGACTAGTTGAAACAAGGTGAAAGGATTAGTCAATGAGCATATAGACACAGAAAACAGTGTGGTGATGGCCGGAGGGAAAGGGGGGTGGAGGTAGGAAAAGGGATGAAAAAGGGGGACATCTGTAATAGTGTCAAAAATAAAGTTAAGTAAAAAAGTAGTGATTGATTTAATTGTCCTAACAGAATTGGACGGCACGTATCCTAAGACCTTAAATAAAGGACAGGCACAGGTGTGGTGGTTGGCCAGGACAACCATGTGTCATTGCACTTTGGAGGATGCACCAGACTATATACCTATGAAGCTTTTATGACTCTTCTCAGGAGAAAGACCTTTTATTTTATTTTATTTATTTCTGATTTTATTTTATTCTTTTATTTATTGATTAAGGTATTACATATGTGTCCTTATCCCCCCATTGCCCCCCCCCACTGCCCCCCACTCATGCCCTCACCCGCCTTGTGTCTGTGTCTCAGAATGCAGACTGGTACAGCCACTGTGGAGAACAGTATGGAGTTTCCTCAAAAAACTAAAAATGGAACTCCCAATGGACCCAGGAGAAAGACATTTAAAAAAAATTTTTAGAAACACAATATTTTTTCCTTGTGGTGGGTAAATTTCTAGACCAGTACAATCCAATAGAAATATAATTTTAACTACATAAGTTTAACATTTTCTAGAAGGCACATTTTAAAGAGAAGTACATGTATTAAAATTTTAATAATATTTTAAGTTCAATATTAAGAAAGTATATTATTTTAACATGTACTCAATGTAAATATTAATGAAATATTTTACATATTTTTGGTATTAGGTCTTCAATATCCAGTATGTGCTCTGTACATACAGAACATCTCATTTTGGACTAGGGCTCAATAGCTACGTGTAACTAGAGGCTAACATACTGGACTGCATAGCTCTGCATTTTGCAGTTGTCACTGGTATCCTCAGGGATTGTGTCTAAGACACCCCCACTCCTCTTCTATGGATACCAAACTCTGAGGATGCTTAAGTTCCTTATGCAATAATGGCACAGAATAGTTGGCCCTCCGAATCAGTGGATTTTGTAATCTCGTATGAAAGATGTTGTTTTTTATTCTTGGTTGGTTGATTCTACAGTTTCAAAATCCACAGATAAGGACGAGAGCCCACGGCAAATGCCAATATAGTTCTAGACCATAGATGCCAATGTCTTCAAAATACCTTTATCCTTAGCTTCAGTTTAGATTGCCCACCATGGAGAAACATACGTGTCTAAAGTGTCATGATTTGAGGTTAACTGACTTCTGAAGCAGCAGAAGTCACTGAGTGTCGATGTGTATGTGAAGAGAGAGAGAAGATGTCAAGACTAAGGGATGGCATATTCCTCGGAGAGGGAATGTCGATAAGATCTATTCATTATTAGAAGGGCAGTAGAGGCCTGAGCCAGGGAGACTAGGTGCTTCGCCTGTGGGACCTGCCTCACATATTGGTCTCTATTTTCAATCCTAAATTTTGAGAGTGGGATTTCTGTTTTTCGTTTTCTTCTTGACATCTTCCCTCTGTCTCTGTCTCTGTCCTCTCATATCTCTTTCCTTCTCATATGCTATCATTATTCCTGTGTTTGCTTTTCAGATCCAAGACTTTTGTATTAACCGTGATTAATCTCCTTTACTATTTTATTCACTTCCTTTCTTTCTTTGCTCTCCCAAAGTGTGGATTTTTTTCTGCTTCTTCTGTCCTGGGACATAAAATTCATTCATTGTGGATGCATCATGGGGCAATAATGATTTTTCTTGTTGACACTGATACATACACATGCTCAAGCACAAACCTATCATTATGCAGAACATCAGCTACTTGCCATGGGTTTACTGTGTTTAATGCTTGCTTATAATTTACAATCCACATAATTTCTTAAATTTTATCTGAATCTTTTTTATCAGGCTGCCTTAGATATTCTGATCTGTATTTCTCAAGCTGTACTCTGGTAGACATGCACACATCTTCATTATTGCTGTATGCATGGAATGAAAGATTAAAGAGTTATTAGTTACTGTTTGTTTTTTAAATATACACAGATCTTTGTAAAGTTTACAGTATTTTTAGCAACTTAAGCATTAGGATAAACCAATTGATAAACCTACTTAGTCAATTAATAAAGCTATTATTTATAGAGATGGGTATAAATTTTACTTAAAAAAAACCCACACTTTTTGTTAGAAATCATTAAAAAGGATCAAAAACAAACAAACATGTATAATTCTAGGGCCTTCATTTAGTTTAATGTTTGGCATTATTAAACATATGGGTTTTAAGAAAATAAAATAGAAATGTTTGAACAAACATTAGAAAAATATTTATAAAACATTAATAACAATTTTTAAAAACAGTCTAGAGAAAAAGACACATAATTTTATGTGCTAACTTTATTGAGTTTTTATTATGTGTTAGGTATTGTTCTAAGTGTGTGCATATGAGGTACAGAAAAGTCATCTAGCAAGACAATAGCAGAACCAGGCTTCAATTTTAATGACACACATTTTCAAAGGTGATTTTCTAAACATCATATCACTTTTTATAACATATATAGGTCTTAATACAATGAGGATAATAGGGATTTATGACATAGGAGTTTTTTATTAGAGTAATAGGATTGATTAGTATGAATGTTAATATACAACTTATCTATATTTACAGAACATTCAGTTTTTAGCCAAGGTTTCTGGGAATGAGAACTACATTTTCTAGCATCCTCAAACACAGACGTGTCATGTCACTGATTTCTGGCCAAGGTGATTTAAGTGTAGGTACTTTTTTTTAATCTTTAGGGTTGTGTCCTCAAAAGAAGTTTGACCCAGTCCTATAGGACCTTTCCCCTTTTCCAATGTGTAAATGGTGCATTTGATGTTGAGTCATCTTAAACTGTGAAGTTGGGTTATCCACAGAGGGATGCTATACAACAAAATAGAAAGCACCTTAATCATAGACAAATTCATGTCAGAGTCTCCTTTTCAACTGGGATCTACATTAAAAATAAATAAATTTTAGTGTTTTTTTAAACTGCTGCAAATCTGGGTCTTTGTTAAAGCAGACTAACTAATCTCCCAACCAATAAACAGGGATTGAATTTACTATGTAATTCTTTATAGCAATTATCACCAATTTTTTTCCTGTCTTCCTGTCTGTCCCTGGCCTATCTTCGGTGTTGGCTAAAATTTTTGCTGGAGTAAAGAGAAAAGAGCAGATAGTATACTTTTACTATGACTCTGTTTAAGAATTTATATCCTGCAGCCCTTATCTGCTTATAAACTACATCATGCCTATATTACATGCACACACACACGTGCACACATACACACAATTTTTTAATCTTTATTACTTAGAATTTTTATTTTGAAACATCCTTTTTAGACTTAGACATAATAATATTTTAACATGCATTGCTCTTTCTCATTCATAAAGTGGAAAATGGCAGGGAAATAAATTGGCTGTGGTTTTTCTAAACTTCTTCACAGTCAGAGTATTACCGGCTGAAGCACTTTTGACTTGGAGTTGTCTATGTCTTGCTTCCCACACAGTGCGGTTCTCTATGCCATCGGGAGCGCTGGCGAGGCAATATTTCTTACAAAAGTACTCCTGACTTTTTTCCCAAATACCTGGCTCCTATTGTGTAAATTGATGTGCACACAGGTAACGACAACCGCTGCACAACTGCCACCTGGCAACAGTGACTGTAAATGCATCTAGATTTTCAAGATATCAAACTGGAAAAATACACATCTTAGACTCAGTGACGTATGAATTCTGAGACTCAGCCAAAAAAAAGACTACATTCTTGCCCTGACTGATGGCTCAGTTGCAGCATCATCCTACACCAAAAGGTTTAGGGTTTGATTCCTGGTTGGGGTACATACCTAGGTTTCCGGTTTGATTCCCAGTTTGGGCTCTTATGGGAGCATCGATAGATGTTTCTCTCACACAGATGTTCCTCTCTCTTCATTCCTCTCTCTCTAAAGTAAGTAAAAAGATATCCTCAGGTTAGGATTTAGAAAAAAAAAACATACACACAAATACATTGTTGTCATTAAGCAATAATTTTCTCCTCTATGATTTGCAAAACTAAATGGTTTCCAGTGCATCAAGACACAATAGAGAGTCCTCTGTGATTTAATAGAGTCTGGAAGGCTGTATGCATGAAGTAGGACACACACACTATTTTATCACCATAAGTCTTTGGAGATAGGAAAACAGTTCTGTGCATGTGCACACACACACACAACACACACACACAAGCACACACACACACACACACACACACGTGTCCCTTATGCAAGATGTGTAGATGACACTTTTCAGGAATTGTGGAAAATTCTTGTTGATAAAAAGATGACCTAACTTTTGACTAAGACAGCGACTAAAGAAAGTCTTAGTTTGCAGAAATCTCTATATGAGAAAACCCAGTAGGTTCTCTGAGAAGGTGAAGAATGTGGGTATTTTTATGCCATTAAGTAGGATTAGAAATACCAGTTAAGTCAGTATTCCAGATCATAGATTTTTTTTTCTCACTAGTCCCTAAAAAATTATCGGAGTGGGAAAAATATTTCATTATATTTTGCTTTAACCATTTCCAGTTTTTAACTTAGACAAGCTATGTACATAGAGTCAAATGGTATTCAGTTTGAAACAACTTGACACAGCATATATTAAGCTAAATGGGAGGCAATGTGAGTACACAGAAACTGATTTAGTATGCAATATTTATCTGTGGGAGAGAAATGCAATTCAATTCAGGCTGATTCATCCTCCATTTTCTGTGCACAGAATCCCACAGGAGGTCATCTACCATCATTTTCGCTATTTGGTATGCTTGACTATATCAGGCAGTAATAGAGTAAAACCTGCAATCATAGATTACAGGGTAACATGCTCTCCCCTATGTACTAGCATGCAGAGCTTAAATCTTTGTTTTTCCCCTCACAGACATTGTAAGCATGAAATTACTGTAATTGTTTTTGAAAAAACTTTTATGTTTTCACTTTATCAGTCAACCTAGGAGGCCTCATCTTGCTGTGTACTGTTGCTATCTCATGATAAATATCATTTTAGAATTTGGAGATGATCTTACTTTTATTTATTTATCCAATTTGATTAATATTCTACCATTGATAGGGTATCCTTTTTTTTAACTCTCTACACTTCTAACTTTTATAATGAAAACACACCATTGCTTTCTTCAAATATATTTTCAAATGTTATTTTTTTAAAGCTAGATTTATCAGAAATTACATACTATTGTCTGGGCAGAAAATTTTGAATGTTGGATGTAATTAATTAAATATATATTTTCAATAATTCACACCTTGCTGAGTTATCATGAATTCTCTATAGTATTTTAATGGCATTATTTTTAGTAGTATCTGCTGTCATAAAGAAGATAACCATTAGCCCTGGTCGGTGTGACTCAGTTGGTTGGGTGTCCTCCCTTGCACTGAAAGGTTGCTGATTTGATACCCAGTCAGGGCACATGCCAGTGTTGTGGCTCAGTTCCTGGTAAGGGGAGTGCAGGAGGCAGCCTATCTGTATTTTGCTCTTACATAACTGTTTCTCTCTCTCTCTTCCTCTCCCTTCCCCTCTCTCTAAAAATCAATTAAAAAAAACTTTAAAAAGAAAAAAAGAGCAAGTAGAAAAACATTTTTTTAAAAGAAAATAACCATTAAAGTTTGAGAGTGACCTTAAAAATCTCCGTTTATTTAAAATACACACACACACACACACACACACACACACACACACACACACACATATATATATATATATATATATATATATAAAGACTGATAAAATCAGAGTTTATTTTTCTAAGTGTATACACTAGAAAAATACATTCAAATTATAATTCTTGAAAAAGTAGTTTTCAAAGGTTGTTTAAAACATGTATCAATGTTTAAAATTTCTATGGAATATTTATTCTAAATCCTCTAAGATATTTTATACATTTTACACAATGACCACTTTTATTACCTGATAGGCACACATTATTTAGGAGGATGCTTAGTATGTACAAAGACCTGTCCTAAGTACTTGAAATGGAGCAACTCACATAATCCTTGGGCAACTTAATGGGTAAAGTATATTATTATTCTTATTAACAGGTGATAAGATGAGAGATTAAGACACTTTTCATGTCCATACTTCCTGGCACTTACTAAGTGTTCAAAAAATATAATTTCAAAAGTATAGAGTCCCCAGAACCAAGATGGCACCTTCCACAACCACATCAAAATTATAATAAAAATTATAACAAAAATACGGAGCAATCATCATTCAGAACTGCCTGACAGATGGATAAGTGGAGGTCCTACAACTAGAGAAGTAAAGAAGAAAGTACATTGAGACTGGTAGCAGGGGTGGAAGCAGGGAAGAGGCTGGTCTGACACCCACGTGTGGCATTTTTTTCAATCCGGAGGGATATCTCAACTGCAGAGGCCACCCATGAGAAATAAGGGGTCCCATCTCCACACCAGCACTCCAAGCCCAAGGTTTCCAAGCTGGGAAGAGAAATCCCCTTAACTTCAGACTGTAAAAACTAGGCAGGGATTGTGGCTGAGTGACACAGAGGCTGCTGGAGTCCCAGGGAGTTCCTCTTAAAGGCCCAGCACACAAAATTAGATGGACTCACTTGCTCTGAGCTCCAGCACTGGGGCAATGGCTCAGGGGGATCCAGGGACATACAGGAGGAATTGGATTGTCTGGCATCAGAGCAAGAACTCAAAGGTGGCTTTCTCCCAGGAAACGATGCTAGCAGGGGTCATTGTTTCCATGCTGAGACATCCCGGATACAGAGCTGACTGACAGCCATATCTGAGTTTCCATCAGCCTGGCTTACACTGTTCACCCACCCTGGTGACTCCCTGAGACTCTGCCCCATCCATTTTCAGCCCTACCAAAGCTATTTGAAATGGCTTCTCCTTATGAATGGTCTGTCCTGGTTCAGGCTTCAGACTTTTCTAAAATTACTCAGACAAACAGCAGCTGACATCAACATACTCCATACCTATTAATAAGAGACCCAAGACCCAGCACTAGCACATGCCTGCCTTGCTTCACAGCTTGGCCTCACTTGAGCACTTCCAAGCCCAATACAAGTAGCAGCCATCTACAGATCTCTCTGTAGCTCCTGCTGGGTGGCCACAGTAAGTGGCTGACTTTGCACCTCCAAGGAGGCCCAGAGCCAGTGAGCCTGGTGGACAGCTTCAGACCACACCAGATTACAACTCTACACATCCACAAGTGACACACTCAAGGGGCAGACTCAGTAAGCACCAAAGCCCAACTGAAGCAAGTCCTGCTCCATGAGAGTATCTCCAGTTGGCCTGGAGGTCAATTCCTTCCAGTGATTCCAACAGTAATCAAGGCTCAACTACAATAAGACTATGCACACAGACCACCCAAGGGGTGAAGCTAGAGTGCCCAGGTCAGGTGACTGGGGAGGCTGAGCCACTGGGCTGTACAGGACACCTACTACACAAGGCCACTCTACCAATTCCCGAAGACATAGCAGCTCTGCCTAATACATAGAAACAAACACAGGGAAGCAGCAAAAAATGCAGACAAACAAACATGTACAAGTGGAAGAACAAAATAAATCTCCAGGAAAAAAAACTAAATGAAACGGAAGTAAACAAATTACTGGATATAGAGTTCAAAAGAATGGTTAAAGCAAATGGGACTACATCAAAATAAAAAGCTTCTACACAGCAAAAGAAACCATCAACCAAACAACAAGAAAGCCCACTGCATGGAAGAACATATTTGCCAATGTTATCTCCGATAAGGGTTTAATCTCCAAAATTTACAGGGAACACATACAACTTAACAAAAGGAAGATAAACAATCCAATCAAAAAATGGGAATAGGACCTCAATAGACACTTTTCAAAAGAGGACCTACAGAAGGCCAAGAGACATATGAAAGCATGCTCAAAGTCACTAATCATCTGAGAGATGCAAATCAAAATGACAATAAGGTACTCTCTCACACCTGTCAGAATAGCTGTCATCAACAAATCAATAATGGGCAAATGCTGGCAAGGATGCAGAGAAAAAGAAACCCTCGTGCACTGCTGGTGGGAATGCAGACTGGTGCAGCTACTGTGGAAAACAGTATGGTGTTTCCTCCAAAAATTAAAAATGAAACTCCCATTTGATCCAGTAATCCCACTTCTAGGATATATTCCAAGAAATCAGAAACACCAATCAGAAAGAATTTGTGCATCCCTATGTTCATAGCAGCTCAATTTACAATAGCTAAGATTTGGAAACAGTGCCCATCACAGATGAGTGATTTAAAAAATGGTGGTACATCTACACAATGGAATACTCTGCTGCTGTAAAAAAGAAGGAATTCTTGCCATTTGCAACTGCATGTATGGACCTGGAGAGCATTATGCTAAGCAAAATAAACCAGCTGGAGAAAGATAAATATCACATGATCTCACTCATTTGTTGAATATAATGAACAACATAAACTGATAAACCAAAATAGAGCCAGAGGAAACAGTGGTTATAAGATTGCTCAAGGATCTTAATGAGAGCCTCAAGGGACTTAGTGAGACTTTAAAGAATCTTAGTGAGAACTTCTAAGGCATGAAAAAGGACCAGTCAGAAATTAACCACACACTAACTGAAATAAAGAACAATTTACAGGGATTCAACAGTAGAGTAGAGAATGCTGATAATTAAATCAATGATTTGGAATATGAGGAAGCAAAAAAACACCCAATCAGAAGAGCAAAAAGAAAAAAGAATCCAAAAATATGAATATAGTGTAAGGAGATTCTGGTACAACTTCAAACATACCAACATTCACATTAGGGGGAGTGTCAGAAGGAAATGAGAGCGAGCAAGATATTGAAAACCTATTTGAAGAAATAATGACAGAAAACTTCCCCTACCTTGTGAAATAATGACAGAAAACTTCCCCTACCTTATAGACTTATAAGTCCACAAAGCACACAGAGTCCCAAACAATAGGAACACACCAAAACACATATTTAAATGCCAAGGGTTAGAGACAAAGAGAATTTTAAAAGCAGCAAGAGAAAAGTAGTTATTTACCTACGAAGGAGCACCCATATGACTGTCAGCTGATTTTTTCAAAAGAAAAATTTTGTAGGACAGAATAGAGTGTCAAGAAATATTCAAAGTGATGAGTAGCAAGGACCTACAACCAAGATCACTCTACCTAGGAAAGCTTTCATTAGAATTGAAGGTCAGATAAAGAGCTTCACAGACAAGAAAAGCTAAAAAAGTTATCACCACCAAGCCAACATTACATGAAATGTTGAAGGTTATTCTTTAAGAAGAAGAAAAAGATAAAAACTTGAACATTAGCCCTGACGGGTTTGGCTCAGTGGATAGAGCGTCGGCCTGGGGACTCAAGGGTCCCAGGTTCGATTCCGGTCAAGGGCATGTACCTTGGTTGCGGGTACATCCCCAGTAGGGGGTGTGCAGGAGGCAGCTGATCGATGTTTCTCTCTCATCGATGTTTCTAACTCTCTATCCCTCTCCCTTCCTCTCTGCAAAAAATCAATAAAATATTTTTTAAAAAAACAAAAAAAAACTTGAACATTAAATAATAATAAATACATATCTATCAACAATTGAATCTAAAAATCAAAAGAAATGAACAAAGAATCTAATGAACAAAATAAATTGATGAATAAAATAGAACCAGAGACCTGGAAACCTGGAATAGACTGATGAATCTCAGGGGGCAGGTGGGGAGAGGCCAGGAAGAAATTAACCTAAGATTTTATATGCATAATAGAGGCCGGGTGCATGAAAATTCATGCACTGGAGCGGGGGGTCTCTCAGCCGGGCCTGCCCCCTCTCACAGTCCTGGGTTGCCCTCTGGGGTGGAAGGCAACCCAGCGATCAGGGGAAGGTGACACCCCATCACACCTCTGCTGCTGCCACTGCCAGCAGCGCAAGCCTTGGCTAGCCCTGGTTACCTGAGCCTCAAGCAGCCCTGGGTGGTTGTGCAGCTGCCATCCAAGGCTTGCCTGTGCCTCAGGCAGGCTAGGGGGCTGAGGGGACTGGGCACTGCCATCTTGTGGCTGTGGGTGCCACCATCTTTGAGGGCAGGGCAGTCAATTAGCATATTCCCTCTTTATTAGATAGGATGTGCATTACCTATGGACACAGACAATAGGGTGGTGAAGGCATTGGGTGGGATGGGAACTGGGTGGAGGGGGTGAGTTGGAGGGGAAGAGGGAATATCTGTAATACTTTCAACAATAAATATTTAAAAGAAAAATATATTGGGGAAATGTTATATCAGAATTTTAGGATTTCTGAATTTTGTTTCTCTTTCTCTTGAATCTTCCAATACAACTTGTATCTTTTGTTTTTATTTTTATTTTTATTTTTCAAGGCCATTCTGTATTGGAATGGTCATGCCCTTCTGTTCAGGAGCAATATTTTTAGACTCTGCTTCCATGTTTATCCAAAGGTCACCCTAATATGAAAATTTAATAAAGTATTTTGCTGCTTGACTTTGTGTCTTTCACCAAAGCTATTATAAGGCATCACCTCACTATTTTTGTGATTTTATGTCTTCACCCTCTCTCTGTTTGAATAACCTGTATTCCCTGGCTGCTAGCCTCACTATTTAGTCCTAGCCTCTGTACACTACCTGTTTTTGATAGAGGGACTTATAATCTGATAGATAGAGCACCTGACATAATCTGATAGACAGAGCACCTGAATTAATTTGAAAAATAATCATATTATTTTAAATCTAAGAATACATATACTTATGTGAATATAGGGTTAAGTTTTTCTTAAGTTTCCTTTTCAAGGCCTGTGCAAAGTGATTGAGGAGGTGACTCAGCTGTGAATCCAGCCAGCAGAACTGACTCCCACCAGGAGTCAAAACATCATCTCATAGCACGATGACTAAGGACAATAGCTGACGTCTGCAGACCTCCAGGGCTGCATGTGGCTGTATTCTATTGCCAGCCTCACCCTAGCTCATTCCCCTTTATAATCCTGTCCCATACACCTTGCTGTAAGACAGGATTTGAATGTTTGTAAGTGCCCTGTCTTCTTGGTTGGCTAGCCTTCTCAATAAATGCCTTATATGATTCAATCCTGCTTTCATTTTCAGACACAGCAACAGGCATCCCAAGCCCACCTGGGGGTTTTCCAGTAACAATAAACACATAATTTTTTTTTCAAGTCACAGACATACAGACATAGAAGTGGGCTATGGAAGAAGTGAGACAGCTGGGCTGAGTGGGCTCAGGGTTCCACAAGAACCCTGCCAGGAACTTGGCTTCTCTTTTCTGGTGGACTCCATTGTGCACAAACTCTATTCAATAAACTCTATCTGTTTGATACTGGACAGAATTCAGTGCTTATTTCTATGACATTGAGACCTAGAAACCTGGCATTCAAAGTCTGCTAACATGTAGGCAAACTTTATAAATTAAAAATATCTAACTTATGAAGTTAAATTGCAGTAGCTAGTTAGACAGACATAAGCAGAGGAGGACTATGGAATGTCACCAGGACAGAAAGCCCTGGGTGCCTAGCAACAGGCAAAACTGGGAAAACAAGGACCTCATCCTTATCCTAGAATATCCATGGTCATGTGATTTAGACCCCCTGATCTTTCATATCACCAGTCAGGGGGTCTGGAACCTCCCCTGACATTTATAGAGGAAACAATCTATAGAGGTAAAAGAAGAGACCTTGGATCTTAGGAGAAAGATAAAGAAAATGCACCTGGAGGAAGGAGAGGGGAGGAAGCAAGGGTGTGCTTCAGAGAGAGGGAACAACCCTGGGGAAACAAGAGGGTGAGGAAAGAAAGACACAAGTGTGTTTAGGAGAAAGAGCACTCTCAGTCCTGAAGGTTTTGTTTTTTTTTATCTGCTCTCTAACTGTAGGGATCTTATGGGAGGTCCCAGGGGAAGATCTCAAAAGAATATTCATCAGCTTCCAAGAAGTGTCCTTTCAGGGTCTCCACTGATTGGTCAGTTCCAGGGCAGAGGGTCATTAGTCATAGCAACTGGTCCTGATGTCAGCAAGGGCATCATCCCATCTGGCCTTATTGCTATCCAGGGCCTGGAGCTGAAGCACATTTAAAAATTACATGTTATATCTATTTTGACCAAACTTCTGTCTCTATGGTCAACAGACCCAAGGCTTTATCCCTAAGATTATTTGATGTGGGTCAAAACCTCATTGTCTTAAGGAACTAATACTGAAGGGAGTGGTTGTGCAAGGGTTTGTATGGGACTCATGTGAGGCTGCTCTCTGGATCCCTTGTTTCTCCTATTAGGGGATCTATTACATGACTAGTAAAGAAAAGGTCAGGGGAGGTTCCAGACCCCCTGACTGGCGATATGAAAGATCAGGGGGTCTAAATCACATGACCATGGATATTCTAGGATAAGGATGAGGTCCTTGTTTTCCCAGTTTTGCCTGTTGCTAGACACCCAGGGCTTTCTGTCCTGGTGACATTCCATAGTCCTCCTCTGCTTATGTCTGTCTAACTAGCTACTACAATTTAACTTCATAAGTTAGATATTTTTAATTTATAAAGTTTGCCTACATGTTAGCAGACTTTGAATGCCAGGTTTCTAGGTCTCAATGTCATAGAAATAAGCACTGAATTCTGTCCAGTATCAAACAGATAGAGTTTATTGAATAGAGTTTGCGCACAATGGAGTCCACCAGAAAAGAGAAGCCAAGTTCCTGGCAGGGTTCTTGTGGATGGCTTATATCAGGCCCTTGGGGTAAGTGTAGGGCTTGGGAATGAGGATGAGGTCAGTTGTCCCACGATCATTATCTGGTTGTGGTTGATCCCAGGGCAGTTACAAGATGTTTTCTACAGTGGATCACTCAAAGGGCCTGTAAAAGAATGCATGTACAAATATTCTAGTTAACCTTTAATTGACAAAACAATTTTGCAGAACATGATGTTAAGAAAGGTGTAATCATCATATATTCTTTTCTTTAAGGATGTGGTTAGGTTTGGTCAAGAATGAGTTCAGATGTCTCTACCCTACACTGTTTCATACACATTTGCTATTTATTAGTACTATTACCAGAGAATTGAATTTCTCTGTTGCTTGTGGGAGTGGTGTTCTTGGGGGAACAATAATTAAGCATTTTCAGAAGCCTCCGTGGGAGAATGAGATGTGGTGAAAGACTTTATTTGCATGGAGTTACATTCCTCTGATTACAAAGTGCCAGGTCCATCAATCCAGTCTTGGGAAAGGGGCAGCTGTGGATTCAACAAAGCCAGAAGCAGGGCCAGTGTCCAGAGTTTCCTTTCCACGTTGCAGCCGGGTCCAGTACAGCATTAGGCTAATTAAAGTCCATTAGTCCATTGTGTGGGTGGCACATGGCTGTGGGCCATGTGGGCCAATATAGGAGAGGGCAACCCCAGCAATGGGAGAGCCAGAAGTGCAGGCAAGTAGCAAAGGAGAACCAAGAGCTCATGCTCCTTTGTTCAGGAGC
The DNA here is from genome assembly GCF_963455305.1 of Plecotus auritus. Lineage (NCBI taxonomy): Eukaryota > Metazoa > Chordata > Mammalia > Chiroptera > Vespertilionidae > Plecotus > Plecotus auritus. The sequence continues at coordinate 71,723,908 of NC_137772.1, read as the reverse complement.
TTAAGTATTTAGGTTTCACACTGTTGCAGTGGCCATGCCTGACTTGTTTCCAGGTGTGGCTGACAGACAAGCACCTTCCCAAGTCATTCCGACCTTCCCAGGCAAGCAGGGCATGTGGCGCATGCAGGGCATGCAGGGCATGCATCTATTGTCCAGTCCTTTCCCCAGCAATCTGTGGGGAACAGACCTGGAGAGTGTTAAACTGTAGCTTCCTGGCAAATGCTTATATCATCTAGTCTTCCCTTTACTCGTTTCCTGTTAAATAATAATCAGATTATTAAAACAGTATCATTACCTGTTTAAAATTTTCACCTAATATCTAAGAGATCTTTACAACTAATATGGGTTTGAGTTAATTTAAATGGTATAATAAATCGCCTTAAAGATAATTATTTTCAGAATACCAAGTGATATAGGAATAAAAATTCACCAAATATAAAATTCTACACTATTAGAAAAATGTATTTTTGTTTATAAGACTGAATCTACCTTTAAAGAAAAATGCTCCTCACAGTAGTAATAGTATTTTCTAAAAGCAATTTCTGTTGTTTCGGCCTTTGCCAACCTGACAAGATTTCAGGCATACAAATTACAGGCTGCTTAGTTTAGCCAAATCAACTTGAAAAGTTCTGCCCATAAAAATCTCTCACTTCCCTAGCTCTCAAACAGATTTAAATGAAGAAAATCTGGTACTTAATGTTCTCCTGGTTAGGTTGCTTAGCGACCACTCCACCCTGCAGCTCACACTGTGGGTTAGGTGTAAATTAACTATTGCAATGCTTGCAGGATTACAATTAAATATACAAACACAGGTAATGAAATAACATGTCTGCAAAAAGACATTTGTCATATCTAAACATTTGTCAGACTAAACTCCTTTACAATATCATATGTTTACCTAACTGATTTTTAAAAAGACTTCCCTTCACTAATTTAAAAGAGTTTAGCTTAAGATATCTGACATATATAAGATGATTTTTAAAGACATTGATAAACACACTAAATAAGTAAATATTTTAATTGATAATTTTTTGAAGAGAGATGACTTGAAAGTGAATAGAGTATAGCTGTTTACCTTGCATTAAGATTACAACTTAATAAAATATTTTCAAAGAAAATGTAAAATATTTTATAATCTGCAATCTCCTATAACATATTTTCTTTTATAGTGTGTATCCTTTATTTTGTCAGATCTTGGATTCCAGATCTCTTGTTATTACTAACAAGAATTGTGATCACTAAAACAAAAAAAAATGTAATTTCTTGTCAAATGGCCTACTTCAATTCTGAGCCAAATTCTTATTTGACTGGTGTTCTATTCTAGATCATTTATGCTTATAATTTCCAACTTGGGCCTGTCACAAAAATTCTCAACAATGGCCTTTTCAAAAACAAAGCATATTCTTACCTGTTTTCAACATGCCTGTAAATAATAATCCATGTATGGTGAGAAAACATCTAAGCCTTGTTTACATATAGTTAGCATATAAATATTCATTTACATAAAGACTCTTCTGTAGATGTTTATTTGTAGAATGTGTTATTTGAAGAGACATATACTTTTTATTTTCTATTCTAATATATGTAAAACTAAATTAAATTATGAAATGTTATGAGTTTAAGTTATGTCTTGCCCTCTAGTTTTTATGTGTCCTAAGTCTTATAGAGAACTTTGATTAAGTGGAGATAGTAATATAGTTAATAATTATTGAGATGTATTATTGAAATTAATTAACAACAGGAGTATCAATATTTAAAACATCTCATATAGGTTTAATACTTTCTGTGAATTATAATGCATTGTTTTTTTTTTACCTATAGAAAAAAATGTTAGAGATAAATAATTTTCAAAAAATGTGGTGCTTCGGTTTCTTATCAATTTTCTCAAATAAACATTACATTTTCCCCAAGGGGGAAAATTATATAGATTCCCAAGTTGATTACAATCAGAGCATCATCACTGAAGAATGTTTAAAGTCCTAATTACTATTGATTAGTTCTTTTGCTACCTTCTAATCAAACGGAAAGCAAACATTTTCATTTACATTTCTGAGGCGTCAAAACTTGAGAGTAAGCAGGTAGTACCTAAATCAAGAATGAGGCTGAATAACTTGCTGATTGTGGGTACAAAAATATCAATATTGTGAACATTCATGACAGTATCTCTGTACATGAAACCCAAGAATTTTCTTGTGCATCATGGTGGTGCAAATGATAAGGGTTAGCTAGCTAGCTTAATTAGGAAGGTTTAGGGAACAAAGAGGGTCTGTGGGAGAGGAATGCATAGATGGGGATTTAAAGATACCAAAATGCTTATCTTACTCATACAGGGGATAGAGAAATACTATAAGAGGAAGGGGTTCCAGAGGAATCATCTTGGCCTGAACAATTAAAGCAGCCCTGACCTAAGGAGTAATAAAATATCTAGAACAACTGAAAGAAAGCCATAGGGAGGTCTAAAATAACTCCAACCTGAACAAATAAGACAACCAAAGAGAGGAGAAGCGTTGATGTGGGGGTCTTGAGAATTAATTACAGGGCTAAGGTCCCACGGTGGGAAAGGCACAATAAGAGAAGAGGTCTCCGGGATACATAATGCCTCAAGACAAAGAAGGCAGTGGACACCCTTCTTAGGTGATCCCTCTGTCCCGCTGTGCCAAAAGGGACAGAGTCGGAGGCTTAGGCATTTAGAATTAGGGTTTTAGAGTAGTATTTGCTTGTAATAAAGTTTCTGTACTTTTCACCTACCACCTTTTGTCCGTGGCTTCATTCTTTGAATTCATCTGGACAAGAACCTGGGAAAGAAATCACCCTTGCATCCTGCTCAGTAAAGCAACTCGAATCACAAGGAATAAATCCTTGACGTGGTAAATAAATAAAATATTTTGATATTATTATATATTTCTCATAGATTGTTCATTTTAATAAAGAAGACACAAAATGGATCACAGAATTTCCTAAGTAGAAATTCAGTGCCTCCTTGACTTTAAATCCTCTTATTGTTGTTGACCTCATGGTCCCTTGTTCTGCTGAGTGTGCCCAAGGCAGTTCTTCCTGTCAGTGCCTGAAAAGGAGCATTGATTCTCTTCTAACTATTCAGTACAGCACAGACTGACAGATGAAGGGTGGTGCTAATAGCAAGATCCGGAGTAGAGAACACATTTTTCAGAGGCATGGGGAGGCATATACGATTCAGAAACAAAATTATTGCCTGCATTAAAGAACACACACAGAGAGAAATTTATTGAAGAGTGTAAAAATAGATATAAAAAGCAGAGCTGCCAATGACAGAAAGATAAAGGAAAGAAAACGAGGTGTTCCTTGAATAAACAAGTAACATTTGGGTAAAGAGGGAGGAGGTGGAGGTGAGATGACAGATGGAGCTGGCTTATAAAAGTGCAAGATTATACGAAAGAATTTCAACTTAACATTCAACAAAGGGCTAGAAGGTTCCCTTGCACAGACTGGAATACCTTTTCCTGTAGTAGAAAATGAAATATAAAAAGGCTTTATTATTGCACTGGAGCAGATAATTAGGCAATTAAAACTATTTAAATATGATAGAATATCAGAACTTATAAAGCATGCCTGCCAAGTTTTAACTTTTCAAGCTAAGACTTGGCTTTGGAAACATTATCCTTGCTTTTTAAAATTGTTAGTGCTTTGTTGCTGACTAAGTCTGCATTCCATTATTGGGAATCAAGAATATTGAAGGAAGAAATAGAATGTATTCACAGAAGAAAATAATAAAATTGTAAAGAAGCATATGTAGAAAGTAAAGAAACAAGGCTGGGCCCTAACCGGTTTGGCTCAGTGGATAGAGCATCGGCCTGCGGACTGAAAGGTCCCAGGTTCGATTCCGGTCAAGGGCATGTACCTTGGTTGTGGTCACATCCCCAGTAGGAGGTATGCAGGAGGCAGCTGATCAATGTTTCTCTCTCATCGATGTTTCTAACTCTCTGTCCCTCTCCCTTTCTCTCTGTAAAAAATCAATAAAATAAATTAAAAAAAAAAAAAGAAAGAAACAAGGCTGGGCAATGGCACAAATAATTTGTGAATTAAAGACAATAGTATTAGCTGAAAACAGTTCTTTTTGAGAGAAAGACTACTATTAAAAATCTTTTATAGTGCATAAATATACAATACACAAGCACTCACATAGCAAATTAATAAAATTGTGCTACATTTTTATGAATGCAAATGTCTAACACACAAAGAATATGTTAGCACTAATGAAGTAGAATTGAATTTAAGATTGATAGCAAAATTTCTAACAGATAAGGTTTTTTGAAATCTTTAGATAATATGTAATTTAGAATTGTTGAATAATATTCTAATATTTCACTAGAAAGGGATAGAGTAATTAGAATTTGACTTCTAACTAGGACAAACATAAACATTGTGGGCAATTGTTTTTGTTATCCTACTACAAAAATATTAATTTCTGTGGTTGTTTGACCATTGCTACAGCAACCTCAGGGTCAAGCTTGTACTATAAAAATGAACTTAAATATTTAAGTCTAGAAGAGTCTTGAGAGCCTAATAAATCCTTGATTGCTTTATTTAACCACTAATAAGTTGCGCTGAAAGTGTGAATGACATTGGGATTTTATGTTTTGGATTTTATATAAGAATTGGATCACATTTCAAGAGAAGACTGTAATGTTTTGAATTTTCCAGCCATATATTAACATACAGTGAATAGCCTTATGTGTTAAACTAATTTATTTTTAATTTTATTGAGTTTGGTTTGTTACTTTTTGAGTAAAATTGGGGCTTTAGTTTATGTATCCAGAGAAATCATGACTTCTTATTTAACTTTTACTAGATAGCCATGGCCAAAAATTAGAAATGGAAATTCCCCAATGACCAGAAATAAAATGGGTATCCAAAATGTGAGCAGGAGTTAAATTCACATGGCCCTCAGAGGGACAAGGAGTAGATGTAGATATTAGGGACAGGATTTAATACCCACACAAGACCCATAGTTAAACCTGGTCTAAATAAAGCCAAAAGCCAGAAAGATGCTGCACTGTCTACAAATAAGGACTATAACATATCTGCCTGCTATCTTGGAACCTCAGCTGAAGACAGTTAACTACATAGGCTAAAATAAAGGAGAATCAATGACTAAAAGATTGAAAACCTAAACTTTACTCAATGTCAGTTTTAGCAGAAAGAAAATGAAAATAAAATTTAGGACTGACAGCACCAGAGATCACAATGGCATTTAAACCTCTAGTAAATCAACAATTGTAAGCACTGTTTTGGAAGGTACCAAGGAAAGGTAACAATGGAAACAACTTAGAAATACACAATGGAAGATAATTTCTGCTGAAGATGAGCCCACAAAGAAAAACTATCTATACTAATAAAAGTGTAATATGCTAATTAGACCGGGAGACCTTCTGGACATCCTTTCGGACAAAGCCATGGTGGCGAGGCCAAGGCAGAGGTGGTTATGGGCGATCAGGCCAGCAGGGGAGGGCAGTTGGGGGTGAGCAGGCCAGCAGGGGAGGGCAGTTTGGGGTGAGCAGGCCGGCAGGCAGAGATGGTTAGGGGTGATCAGGCAAGCAGGCAGGCAAGCAATTAGGAGCCAGCGGTCCTGGATTGTGAGAGGGATGTCTTAGATTGGAGAAGGTGCAGACCGGGCTGAGGGACACCACCCCTCCCCCCCCCATGCATGAATTTCATGCACCGGGCCACTAGTCTATACTAATAAAAGGCTAGGTGGTCCTTGTGCCCTCGCACATGATGTCATCACAAGATGGCTGCCACAAGATGGCCACCACAAGATAACTGCCACAAGATGGCCACGTGCACAATGGAGGCAGGGCCCAGCAGCTGCTCCATGTGGTGAGGCTGGGGTTCCTGTGGCTCTGTGTGGCGCGGAGGAGACTGGTCTCGGCGGAGGAGGTGGGTCATGGCAGGGGAGGGCAGTTGTGGGCGATCAGGCCAGCAGGGGAGGGCAGTTGGGGGTGATCAGTAGGCAGGGGAGCAGTTAGGCGTCAATTAGGCTGGCAGAGGAGCAGTTAGGAGGCAATCAGGCAGGCAGGAAGGAAGGTGATCAGTTAGGAGCCAGCCATCCCGGACTGTGAGAGGGATGTCTGACTGCCGGTTTAGGCCCAATCCGTGGGATTGGGCCTAAACTGGCAGTCGGACATTCCCCGAGGGGTCCCAGATTGAGAGGGTGCAGGCCGGGCTGAGGAACTGCCCTCCCCCCCCACCGGAGCTGAATTTTGTGCACCGGGCCTATAGTAGAATATATGGGAGTAGTACTACATGATAGGGTGCCTATAGACTCAACCTAGGAAAACACACAACAGATTTTTTGTTGTTGTTTACCATATTACTGATGTCCCTCATCTCCCGCATTTTTTCCCCCCTCCAACAAGCCCCAGCAGTATCCCACCCCCCTGGCCTTCATAATGGTACAGAAATTTTAGACTAGAACCTGGATTCTTTGTCTGCCAGAGCCAAAGAATGAAACCACAGACAGAAGGTGGTATAGCAAATGTGGAAATTTATTAAGGAACAAGTACAGACTCCCATATAGGGAGGGGGAAAGAGTCCCACGGAATGGACTCCCACATGGGGACAGGGAAAGGGTCCCACAGAGTTTCTTTTCCCTATGGCTTATAAAGGATGCCTTGATATTCCCTCTGATTGGTCACTATTCCCTTAGACTGGTTACTATAGTAACTCCTGAGCTCAAAGGTCCAATCTTACATGGGACATGTGAGGTCCTCCCCACTCCTTCCTTATTGTTTTCCTATTCCCTTTGGGCTTTCTTCTCTTTCTGGATGAGGGGCTTCCTTCTCTTTATTTTATAAATACTAGAGGCCCGGTGCATGAAATTCCTGCATGGGGGGGGGGGAGGGTTGTCCCTCAGCCCAGCCTGCACCCTCTCCAATCTGAGATGCCTCGAGGAATGTCCGACTGCCCTACCAGGATCGGGCCTAAACGGGCAGTCAGACATCCCTCTCACAATCCTGGACTGCTGGCTCCCAACTTCTTGCCTGCCTGCCTTCCTGATTGCCCCTAACCTCTTCTGCCTGCCAGCCTATTCACAATCTAACCACTCCCCTGCCAGCCTGATTGATGCCTAACTGCTCCCCTGCCAACCTGTTTGACCCTAACTGCCCTCCTCTGCAGGCCTGGTCCCCCCCAACTGCTCTCCCCTGCAGGCTTGGGTCCCCCCCAACTGCCCTTTCCTGCAGGCCCCGTCGCCCCCAAATTCCCTCCTCTGCTGGCTTGGTCACCCCTAACTGCCCTCCCCTGCAGGCTTGATTGCCCCCAATGGCCCTCCCTTGCAGGCCTGGTTCCTCCCAACTGCCTTTCCCTGCTTGCCATCTTGTGGCGGCCATTTTGTGTCCACATGGGGGCAGTCATCTTTGACCAAATGGGGGCAGCCACCTTGTGTGTTGGAGTGATGGTCAATCTGCATATTATTCTTTTATTAGAAATAAGTAGATAGGATAGAGGCCTGGTGCACGTGTGGGGGCCGGCTGGTTTGCCCTGAAGGGTGTCTCAGATAAGGGTGGGAGTTCCCTTGGGGAGTAGGGCAGCCTGGGTGAGGGGCCTATTGTGGTTTGCAGACCAGCCACGCCCCCCGGTGACCCAAGCAGAGGCCCTGGTATCTGGGATTTATTTATCTTCTACTAGAGGCCCGGTGCATGAAATTCGTGCACGGGTGGGGTGTGTCCTTCAGCCCAGCCTGCACCACCTCCAATCTGGGACCCCTCGAGGAATGTCCGACTGCCCATTTAGGCCCGATCCTACCTGGATCGGGCCTAAATGGGCAGTCGGACATCCCTCACACAATCTAGGACTGCTGGCTCCCAACTGCTTGCCTGCCTGCCTTCCTGATTGCCCCTAACTGCTTCTGCCTGCCAGCCTGATCACCCCCTAAGCACTCCCCTGCCAGCCTGTTTTCCCCTAACTGCCCTCCCCTACAGGCCTGGTCACCCCTAACTGCCCTCCCCTGCAGGCCTGGGTCCCCCCTAACTGCCCTTCCCTGCAGGCCCAGTCACCCCCAACTTCCCTCCTTTGCCGGCCTGGTCACCCCTAACTCCCCTCCCCTGCAGGCTTGATTGCCCCCAACTGCCCTTCCTTGCATGCATGGTTCCTCCCAACTGCCCTCCCCTGCTGGCCATCTTGTGGTGGCCATCCTGTGTCCACATGGGGGCAGGATCTTTGACCACATGGGGGCAGCCATCTTGTGTGTTGGAGTGATGGTCAATCTGCATATTACTCTTTTATTAGATAGGATAATTGAAACTTTGTAGCCTTGAGTGGAGCCAAGCCTCCTGCTTTCTCTGTGGCCCCAGCCATCTTGGTTGGATTAATTTGCATACTTGCTCCTGATTGGCTGGTGGGTGTGGTTTGTCGGTGTAGCGGAGGTATGTTCAATTTGCATATTACTCTTTTATTAGATAGGATAGACCCTTTGTTGTTCCAAGCGCCCTCATTCTATAGAAATGTACCTGTTGCAACTTTTCAGCTCCCCTATTCTATAGAAACATACCTTCTGTTGCTCTGCAGCCCTGTGTTTCCTCCATGGTCCCCTTAATTTCTAAAATCTCCTAAGACCTGCCTTTTTCACCCCAAAAAATTTCTGTTTCAATAACATTGTTGTCTGTGTCCATGGACTATGGCATATATGCAGATATGTTATTTGGTTAAACTCTTATTAACCCTTCCCTCTGAGAGCTATCAGTCTGTTCCATATATCCACGCCCCTGGTTCTACTTTATTCATCAATTTATTTTGTTTATTAGATTCCACATATAAGTGAGATCATATGATTTTATCTTTCTCTGACTGGCTTATTTCACTTAGCATCATCGTCTTTTAGGTCTTCCATGCTGTCTTAAAGGGTAAGGAGTTCCTTCTTTTTACAGCTGCACAGTATTCCATTGTGTAAATGAACCAAAGCTATTTTATCCACTCATATGCTGATGGGAACTTGGGCTTTTTCCAGATCTTAGCTATCTATATATATAAAAGTCTAAGCGACTGGCTGACAGGCCAGTAGCTATGATGCACAATGACCACAAGGGGGCAGACACCCCGACCGGTAGCTATAATGCACACTGACCACCAGGGGTAGATGCTCAACGCAAGAGCTGCCATGCTGCGGTGATTTGGCAGCTGCAGTTCTCAGGCAATGCACCAGGAACCAGAGAGGAGGGATCCCGATTCTGGGGTGCATCACCTGAGAACTGTCCTCCCACAATCCACGACCCCTTGGGGGATGTCGGAGAGCTGGTTTCAGTCTGATCCCCACAGGCCAGACCTGGGGACCCCACAGGTGCACGAATCCGTGTACCAGGCCTCTAGTTGTAAATAATGCTGCTATAAACATAGGGTTGTATATATTTCTGATTGGTGTTTTTGGATTTTCAGGATATTTTCCCAGAAGTGGGATCTCTGGATCAAACAGCAATTGCATTTAAATATTTATTTTTATTGTTTTGGTTAATCCTTACCCGAGAATATTTTTTCCATTGATTTGCAGAGACTGGAGGGTGGGGAGGAAGGGAAAAGAGAGAAACATCAATGTGAGAGAGACACATCGACTGGTTGCCTCCCACATGCACCCTGAACAGAGATTGAGCCTACAACCAAGGTACCTGCCCTTGACTAGGAATTGAACCCAAGACTACCAGTCTGCATGCTGACATTTCAATCACTCAGCCAAACCAGCCAGGGCCCATTTTTAGTTTTTTTGAGGAAACTCCATACTGTTTTCCAGAGTGATTGCACCAGTCTGCATTCCCACCAGCAGGGCATGAGGGTTTCCTTTTCTCCACTTGTTTGTTGATTTTTTTTGATGGTAGGCATTCTGAAAGCTGTGAGGTGATACTTTATTGTAGTTTTAAAAGAAAGCAGAGCAGGATTAAAATAATTGTGAAAATCTGTACTAGGAATTTTGGTTTTTAACACGTATTAGAATTTTTGTCAGAGTGTTTGAAATTAACAGACACACAAGTCCCATGATCTGAAGTTTTGAATGAATCTAAGCATTTACTAGTAAGTTGATGGTATTGCTAATGATTTGTAATGTTCAAAAAGCTTTGGGATAGAATAGCTCCTATGAAGCATGTATAAAACATTGTAAAAATAAAAAAATAGATTTATTTTAATTTAAAAATCAATATATTGTTAAAGCATAAATTAGCCCAGAAGTTCACACCATTGCTGTTAGTAAGTCACAATTTCCTATGAGATATAAGTGATTATATATTTTAATTTTAAAATGCTTTTACAATTATAGAAATGTTTACTCTTGAATTCATGTTAGAATTTTTTGTGTGTCTCCCTCCATAAAATTTCTGAATTCATATTTTATATTTTACCCATTTGACTTGGTACTCAGTCCCTGCACTGCATGGTCCCTACCATACACATTGGTTACACTGTCCCCATCTTACAGTTACATATTTCATTTAGTTTGATAATTACTTATTATAATTGTTATTGTCAGTGACATACCCTGTTTTGTAAGCATATAAAATATGTTATTTAATTCTGTACATTTTTATAATCTATAATTTCTTTTTTGTTAATGCAAACTTGACGATATTTTTTTCACATTGATTTTTAGATAGAATGGAAGGGAGAGAGGAAGGTGTAGAGACGAGAGAGAGAGAGAGAGAGAGAGAGAGAGAGAGAGAGAGATCGATTGGTTGTGTCCTGCATGCAGCCTAACTGGGGCCAGAGATTGAGCCTGTAATCCAGGTACATGTCCTTGATGTCCTTGACTGAGAATCAAACCTAAGACCCTTTGGTGCGTGGGCCAACATGCTAACCACTGAGAAACACTGGCCAAGGCTATAATCTGTAATTCTTACTGAATTTTTCTAGCAATTGTTACTATTCCCATGATCTGATCTAAACTCTTTCTTAATAGAACATGTTTGATTGCGTTCATTTCTTGAATTTTCTTTTTGACCTGTCTCTCCTTTGTTATTACTGTTTTTTGGCACCAAAAAATTAGCCACAGTTTGATTTACTGATGAAATTTAATAATAAAATGAATTTTTAAAAAGCTAACTATATTGATATATAAAATAAGTCTCTTAAAATTAATTTTAAGTACTTTATTATATATAAATATAGGATTGCTTTTGTGATTTTACAAAATATACTTTTTAATTAAATATTTCAGCCCTAACCGGTTTGGCTCAGTGGATAGAGCATCAGCCTGTGGACTGAAGGGTCCCAGGTTCGATTCCAGTCAAGGGCATGTACCTAAGTTGTGGACACATACCCAGTAGGAGTTGTGCAGGAAGCAGCTGGTCGATGTTTCTCTCTCACAGATGTTTCTAACTCTCTATCCCTCTCCCTTCCTCTCTGTAAAAAATCAATAAAATATATTTAAAATATATATATATTTCAATATTTTCTATTCTTAAAACATGTTAGATTTTTCAGTGTTTTTCATTATAATTTTAAAAACATTATCTTAAAAAATTGATTTCTGAAGCCAGAATCATTCTACTTAAGTATTTTATATTTAAAACAATTTAAGGTTTGGTTGGTGCTTTCTTTTGGACTGTAGGACCCCCTTCTCCACCTGCCTTATGTTTTATGAGTGACTGTGCTTGGTTAATAAAACTGGCTATAAATCTAGGAGATATTATTGAATATCAATTTTTTCTGCTAAATATTAAAAGCAAACAATGGAATGAACAGAGTTGTCTATTACTCAAGTTTGTCTTGCAAGTAATAATATTTTGTATAAATTCCATGATGAAATGGGAAATGCTAAAATTGAAATATCTGTACAGATACTTAGTGAATTAAAAGCAGAGCAAGAGAATGTCTCATAATCAAGGATAAACATCTTATACAATGAGGAGAACTAAGATGGCGGCATAGATAAGCACCAGTATTTGCCACTTCCCACAACCACTTAAACATTGCGACTAAAATACAAAACAGCCATAATTGAGAACCACCTGGAAGCTGGCTGAATAGAAGTGCTACAGCTAGAGAAATAAAGAAGAAAGCACGTGGAGACTAGGAGGAGGTGCGGAGGTACAGAACAGGCTGGTCCAACACCAATGTGTGGTGTTTTTTAATTGGGAAAGATACTGAGGCTTTGGAGGCTGCATGTGAACAGCAAGGGGTCCCAGACCCACACCAGACCCACATCTGGGAATTCAGAGCTGGAAAGAGAATTCCCCACAACTACAGGCTGTAAAAACCAGCAGGGATTGTGGCTAGGTAACAAGGAGGCTGCTGGAATCCCAGGTTGTTCCTCTTAAAGGGCCCATGCACCAACTTACATGGTCCTGCTTCTTCAGAGCTCCAGCACGGTGCGGGTGGGGAAGGCGGGGAGGGAGAGGCAGGGCAGGGGTGAGGGACCCAGATACATACTGGGAGGAACTGGATTTTCTGGCATCAGGGCAAGAACTTGGGGGTAGCTTTCTCCCAGACAGGGGTGCTCAAAGGGGTCATTGTTCCTGTGCTGAGACCTCCCCTGTCTCAGGGCTGGCTGGTAGCCATATCTGAGTCTCCATCAGCCTGGAGCACACTGTTTGCACTGCCCTGGGGATTCCCTGAGGTCCTGCCCCATCCAATTGGCAGCCCCACCCAAGCTGTTTGCAGAGGCTTTTACATATAAATGGCATGTCCTGGCTCAGGTTTCAGACTTTCCTAAAATCTCTCAAACAAACAGCAGCTGGTGACAGCATGTCCCATACCAATAAAAAAAAAAAAAAAAAAAGCCCAAGACCCAGCACTAGAACCAGCCTGTCTTGCTTCACAGCTAGGCCTCACCAAATAGCAGCTATTTATAGATATCTATGTTGCTCCCACCAGGTGGCCTCAGGTAGTGGCTCACTTTGCACCTCTTTGGAGGCCCTATAGCCAGTGCACCTGGTGGACAGCTTCAGACCATAGCAGATTACAACTCTACACATCTACAAGCAACACACTCAAGAGGCAGACTCAATGAGCACTAAAGCTCTAGTGAAACAAGTCCTGCAGAGCAAGAAAATGTCTCATAATCAAGGATAAAAATCTTATAGATGAGGAGAACTAAGATAGTGGCATAGATAAGCACCAGTATTTGCCACTTTCCACAACCACTTAAAAATTGTGACTAAAATACAAAACAACCATAATTGAGAACCACCTGAAAGCAGAGCAAGAGAATGTCTCATAAGAGGTGTTTCCTGAATAGCTGCTCTTCTACTGAAGTCAGTCGCAGCTGGTCCTCACAGCCAGTTGGCTTGGAGGTCAACTCTTCTCAGTAATACCAGCAGCAATTAAGGCTCAACTACAAGACTGCACATAGCCCACCTAGGGGCATAACTAGAGTGCCCAGCTCAGGTGACTGGAGAGGCTGAGCCACTGGGCTGTACAGGACATCTACTACACAAGGCCACTCTACCAATTCCACAAGACATAGCAGCTCTACCTAATAAATAGAAACAAATACATAGAAACAGCCAAAATGGGGAAACAAAGAAACATGTCACAAATGAAAGAAATGGAAGCAAGCAAATGACTGGATACAGAGTTTAAAATCATGGTTTTAAGGTTACTCAAGGATCTTCATGAGCCTTTCAAGGATCTTAGTGAGAATTTCAAAGGCATGGAAAAGGACCAGTGAGAAAGTAACCATACACTAACTGAAATAAATAATAATTTACAGGTATCCAACAGTAAAGGATGCTGATAATCAAATCAATGATTTGGAATATGTAGAAGCAAAAAACACCCAATCAGAAGAACAAGAAGAAAAAAGAATCCAAAATATGAAGATAGTGTAAGGACAGTTGCCTCTGTGACAACTTTAGGCATACCAATATTTGCATTATGGGAGTGCCAAAAGCAGAAGTGAGAGAGAGAGAGAGAAATATATTGAAAACCTATTTGAAGAAATAATGACAAAAAACGTCCCCTACCTGGTGAAAGAAATAGACTTACAAGTCCAAGAAGCTTAGAGAATCTCAAATAAGCAGATCCCAAAGAGGCCCACACCAAGACACATCATAATTAAAATGCCAAGGGTTAAGGACAAAGAATAAATCTTAAAAGCAGCAAGAGTAAAGCAGTTAGTTATTTACAAGGGAGCACCCATACAACTGTCAGCTGATTTCTCAACAGAAACTTTACATGCCAGAAGGGAGTGGCAAGAAATATTCAAAGTGATGAATAGTAAGGACCTACAACCTAGATTACTCTACTCATCAAAACTAACATTTAGATTTGAGGGTCAGATAAAGAACTTCACAAACAAGAAAAAGCTAAAGGAGTTAATCAACACCAAACAAGTATTACATGAAATTTTGAAGGGTATCTATATATATAAAACTCTATTATGCAAATAAACTGAATGGCAGAACAACTAAATAAGCGAACAACCAGTTGCTATGGTGTGTGCTGACCATCAGGGGGTGCGCGCAGAATATGGTGGGCGTCAGCCGCGGTGAGATGGTGGAGCAGGTGAGCAGGGGCACCAGACCAAGGCAGGGCTCTGGTCACTGTTATCGAGGCAAGCCTTTGGTGGTTATTGAAAATTCTTTGCTCCCGTATTCCAAGGTCCTGCTGGTGCTCATACCCACTGCCGGCGCAGGCCCTGCTTGCACCCGCTGCCAGCGCCGGAGCCACTTCTCAGACCCACTGCCTGGCGCCTGGTGCCGGTCCAGATCGCTCGGCGCTGTCAGCGGGTGCGAGTGGCAGCTGCCAGCCCCAATTGCCTCTGAGGGCTTCTCCACCTCCCCTTGCTCCTGAGGGGCAATTGGGGCAGCAGCCGCTGCTCACACCTGCTGCTGGTGCTGGCCCCAATCACTCTGTGCCATCAGCAGGTGTGGGCAGGGCTGGAACCATCACCACATGGGAGCAGTGGTGGTGGGAGCGGGGCTTCCAGCAGACAGGGAACTGGGGGCTGCGGCAGGAGTGGCTGGGCAGGGGCATGGAGGATGACTCAAGAACTGCCCCCAACTTCCTTTCAAGGTGCACAAATTCATGCACTGTGCCCCTAGTTCTTTAAGAAGAGGAAGGAGAAGGAGAAGGAGAAGGAGAAGGAGAAGGAGAAGGAGAAGGAGAAGGAGAAGGAGAAGGAGAAGGAGAAGGAGAAGGAGAAGGAGAGGAGAAGGGATAAAAAATATGAACAATAAAATGGCTACAAAAATATATCTATCAACAATTGAATCTAAAAATCAAAATAAATGAGCAAGAAATCTAATGAACAAAATAGACTGGTGAATAAAATAGAATCAGAGACATAGAAGCATGGAACAGACATGAATCTCAGAGGAAAGGGGGCAGAGGGATGGGAAGAGATTAACCAAAGATCTTACCTATAAACACAGACAGTAGGGTGGTGAAGGCCTGGGGTGGGGCAGGAACTGGTTTGAGGGGTGTAATGGGAGGGGGGATACTAATGTATTTCAATATAATAATATGCTATTAGAATAGATATATGTTATTTGCTACTTTTATGTCTATACATCATTATAACAGTGTAGACTATGCTATCTATTATAGTAATGTGCTAGGATAGGATATTATAGGTAATAATATATCCATATGTTATTGGTTTAATTTTTGAAACTTTAAACCCTATTACCTCAGAATATGACTTTATATGGAAACTAGAGGCCCGGTTTATGAAATTCCTGCATGGGGAGGGTGTGTCCCTCAGCCCAGCCTGCACCCTTTCCAATCTGGGACCAGTCGATGAATGTCCAACTGCCCGTTTAGGCCTGATCTCTCTCACAATCCAGGACTGCTGGCTCCCAACCTCTCGCCTGCCTGCCTTCCTGATTTCCCCTAACTGCTTTTGCCTGCCAGCCTGATCAACCCTAACCACACCCCCGCCAGCCTGATCGATGCCTAACTGCTCTCCTGCCAGCCCAATTGCCCCTAACTACCCTCCCCTGCAGGCCTGGTCACCCCTAACTGCCCTCCCCTGCAGGCCTGGGTCCCCCCCAACTACCCTCCCCTGAAGGCCTGATTGCCACCAACTGCTCTCCTTTTCAGTCCTGGTCTCCCCCAACTGTCCTCCCCTGCTGGCCTGATCACCCACAACTGCCCTCCCCTGCTGGCCATCTTGTGGTGGCCATCTTGTGTCCACATGGGGGTGGCCATCTTATGTGTTGGAGTGATGGTCAATTTGCATATTACCTCTTTATTATATAGGATAGGGTCATTGCAGATGTAATTAGTTAAGTTGAGGTCATACTGGGGTAAGATGGGCCTCTAATTCTATATGATTGGTGTCTTTAGAAACAAGGGAAATTTGCGACCCAAACGAACACACAGAGAATGCCATGTTAGATGAAAGCAGATATTAGTGATGCTTCTACAAGCAAATAATGCCAAGGATATACAACAACTAATGAACTGTTGAAGAGATTTTTTTCCTCACATCCCTTGGAAGAAACCAACTCTGCTAACATTGAACTTGGATTGTTAGTCTCCAGAGCAGTGAGACAATACATTTTGGTTGTTTAACCCTCCAGTATGTGGTACTTTTTATACAAAAGCCTTAACAAACTAATACACTATACTATACTATACTATACTATACTATACTATACTATACTATACTATACGTAACATATTTATCTAATGTACTAATATATCTATACTAATACAGTATGTCCCAAAAAATGTATACACACTTAACACCTGATAGCTCAATTGAGGTTTCTTTCTCTTCAGATTTAACCCATTGGAATTAATAATTATTCAAAGTGTGTATAGATTTTTTGCAGGACATTTATATATCTACCTATCTAATATAAAATGTAGGGTCACCATTCTGAAAGACACTAAGATAAAATAAACATGCATTTATTAAGTTAATGGAGACATAGTTTTATTTTATTCAAGTAACCTAAATGCAAAAACTTCAACTGTAATTGGGCTTGTTGCCTAATGTGGGTAAAGTCTATGCAAACATAATAGCTTGTAGAAAAGTAATAAACAGTTGGAAGTGACCTTAGAGGTTATTTAATCTAGCTTCTGTCTCAGTGCTGAAATACTCTCCATAAAATCCTGTACTTGCAGCCAATTACCTTCTTTCATGGGAGCAGACAGAGGGGGGTGACTGAATGCCTAAAGGCACCAGGGAAGAGTCCAAAAGAGGAAGTGATAATTAGCCTGAGTTGAAACATGGACAAGAATGGCAAATTTACTTAAGGCTAAAGTTTAGTGTGTGGGAAAGAGAAAAGTGGGAGGTTAGCACAAGAAGCTGGACTAGCCAATTTATGAAGTGTTTTAGTACTATCCATAGGATCCTATCTAGTTTCTTACATGATAGGGAGTTTTTGGAATGCTTTATTTCTAAGAGTACAGAGTTAATGCACCTATTATTAATAGGCATATATTTTAGGAAGCTCACACTTGTGAATGAATTGAATTGCTTTGAAGATCAGAATGCAGGCAGCTCAATCAATGGGGGAATTTTATTTGCTAGTTTAGTATTAATTAATTTGCAGTTTTTCATTTGTTGTTTTTTTTAATTTATCTTTATTGTTGAAAGTATTACAGATGCCTCCCACTTTTTTCCCATCCCCTTCCACCCAGCCCCTACTCTTCCCAGGCCTTCACCACACTTTTGTCGGTGTCCATGGGCTATGCATATATGCATATAAATTCCCTGCTTAGATTAATCACTCCCCACCTCCCCACCCCCCACCCCCACTCCCATCTTCCTTCTGAGATTCCACAGTCTGTTTCATGCTTCTGTGTCTCTAGATCTATTTTGTTCATCAGTTTATTTTGTTCATTAGATTCCACATATAAGTGAAATCATGTGATACGTATCTTTCTCTGACTGGCTTATTTCACTTAACATAATATTCTTCAGGTTTCTCCAAGCTGTCTCAAAAGTTAAGAGATCCTTCTTTTTTACAGCTGCATAGTATAAATGCACCACAGCTTTTTTTATCCACTCATCTACTGATGGACACTTGGGCTACTTCCATATCTTAGCTATTGTAAAACATATTGCTATTAACATAGGGATGCATATATTCTTTCTGATTGGTGTTTCAGGTTTCTTAGGATCTATTCCTAGAAGTGGGTCAAATGGCAGTTCCATTTTTCATTTTTTAAGGAAATTCTATACTGTTTTTCATAGTGGCTGCACCAGTCTGCATTCCCACCAGCAGTGTACTAGGTTCCATTTTCTCCACATCCTTGCCAACACTTGTCATTTGTTTATTTGTTAATGGTAGCCACTATCACAGGTGTGAGGGGTTACCTCTTTGTGGTTTTAATTTGCTTCTCTTTGATTATTAGTGACTTTGAGTATTTTTTCATGTCTCTTGGCCATCTGTATGTCCACTTTTGAAAAGTCTCTATTTATGTCCTTTGCCCATTTTTTAATTGGATTGCTTGTCTTCCTTTTGTTAAGTTGTATAACATTCTTATATATTTTGAAAATTAATCCTTTATCCGATGTATCATTGGAAGTTTCTCATTTGATAATTGTTACCAGTGAAACAATGAGACCTCTGTTCTTTTCTTCTTGATGGAAATATTTTAATCAAGAGACAAAGTGTAGAAAAGTAAGCAAGAATGTAATGACCACAGCAAAAATATCATGGGGTCCCTTAGAGGTTAGGGGACATGTGCCTGTGAGGGAAGAGATGGGAGAAGGGAATGGCTTGGACGTGCTCCCTAGAGGGAGATCAGGCGGAAACCTTCCTTTTCAGGGGATTTAAAGGCTGAACATTTAGGGGAGGTCTTAGGAGAGAATCAATAGAATATTCATCAGCTTTATGCTGATGTACCAAAATGAGATTAATTCTCTTAATTTTCCTGTCCTTGGGTATGGTTGGCAAATGGCACTAATTGTGCTAATGGCACAAATCTGTCTCCCTGAGTAGGGTGATTTTAGCTACTTACCCTCTGTTTGGTGAGGAGAAGTAAAAGCAAATTAGTCCTTAATGTCCTTGGTTTAGGGAATATAAGATTTACTAGGTGGCTGCAAACTGCTGTTTAACTATGTCTCAATTTCCCCATTCCATTTGTCCTATAATTTTCCTAGCTATCATTTGAATATTGGACCTATATTGTCACCACATCCCATTCTAATTGTATCACATGTCACTCATTACCATGTTTCCTATGCATTGGTCATACTGAAATTATTTAGTATTCTACTAGAGGCCCGGTGCATGAAATTCGTGCATGGGGGGGTGTCCCTCAGCCCAGCCTGAACCCTTTCCAATTTGGGATCCCTCTCACAATCCAGGACTGCTGGCTCCCAATTGCTCACTTGTCTGCCTGCCTGATTGCACCTAACCACTTCTGCCTGCCAGCCTGATCACCCCCTAACCACTCCCCTGCCAGCCTGATCAATGCCTAACTCAGCCGTGGGCAAACTACGGCCCGCAGGCCAGATCCAGCCCATTAGGCTGTTCTATCCGGCCCGTGGAACCGAAAGAGCGGAGGGTTCTCTTGCTCTCCCCTCCACTCCTTTACTTTGAATTTATATTAATTAACACAAACACTCCATCCATGCTTTTGTTCCGGCCCTCTGGTCCAGTTTAAGAACCCATTGTGGCCCTCGAGTCAAAAAGTTTGCCCACCCCTGGCCTAACTGCTCCCCTGGCCTGGTCACCCCTAACTGCCCTCCCTTGCCAGCCTGGTCACTCCTAACTGCCCTGCTGGCCTAGTTGCCCCCAACTGTCCTCCCCTGTAGGCCTAGTCTCCCCCAACTGCCCTCCCTGCAGGCTTGGTCCCCCCCAACTGCCCCCCCTGCTGGCCTGTTTGCCCCCAACTGCCCTCCCTTGCAGTCCTGGTCCCTCCCAACTTCCCTCCCCTGCTTGCCTGATCACCCTCAACTGCCCTCCCCTGCTGGCCATCTTGTGGTGGCCATCTGGGAGCCAGGTCTTTGAGCACGAGCTTACCTATCTCCTGGTGTGTGTCACTTCTTAAAAATAAACCCTTCCTTTTTTTTTTTTTTTTTTGCTACAAACTCCTATTGGTGCCTTATGAGGCTTTGCTATGCATAGGCAAACTGACCCCTTTAGTCTGGCAACAGCATCATTTGTGCTAAAGCCCATGATTCCAAACCTAGATTTACTACCTAGTCTAATTGCTGTTTCAACCTTTCCTGGAAATACAATCTTAATCAACCTGTATGGAATTTTCTGGTCGAGTACCAGTAGGCAATCTGTCACATGGGCCTTCTCCATGCCATTCAGAAAGAAGAGGCCATCTGCCTGATGAAAACCCTTGCTGTTTGATTATACCCCTTAAAAGATGTCAGGCTCTGTAAACAATCCTTTCTTTTCTTTTGTTAATAGTTCCCCTGCCCCACCTTTCTTATGAAAACCTTCCATTTTATACAAACCCTCAGAGCACCCTTCTAGTTGCTAGATGGGATGCTGCTGCATTCATGAGTCACTTAATAAACCAAGTGGAACTTCATATTTACCCAGTTAGATTTTTTAAATATTGTTTTATATATAATATAAAGTTAATGTTAGTTATATTAAGAAGAGAATAAATATTATGTAAGGTAATTTTTTGGTTGGAAATCGGAGGATAAAATAACATCAAAAAGATGTGTTAAAGATCATCTTTGCTATGATCTTTCATTATGAAAAAAAATGTAAACTCATTGGAAAACTATACATAGGCTAATTTTGTTTTTTGTATATTGTTGTGGCCTTGGTCCAGCAATGAATTGGAAATCCCATTAATACTTGACAAAATTTCAGTATCGAAGTATATAATTTTAGAAGTAATTTTAGAATTAAGCTTGTTTTATTTCGAACTCACAAGATAAAACTATGCAAAATTAACACTTATAAAAATGTTAATATAAAAAGTATAGAGATTGATTATAAAATTTATTTATAGAAGGAAATTGTCACTTTTTTATTTTAGTCTTGAACTAATTTTATCATTTTTCTAAGTCCTCAGTTATCGGTTAAAAGAAAAAGATTTAAGTTTTGGTCCCATCTGGTTTAAAATGTAGTGAACTGATAATTTAAAATTATTTTCTATGCAAAGAGAATGCAAATTGTCATCAAATAGGCTGATGAAGCAGAGTACTTGGCAAGGTGGGAGCAGTTGGCCCTCTTGCTCTCTAGGAATATTTGTTGGCCATCTAATTGCTGCTTCATATGTTGGAAATCACAACTGAAAACTTCAGTGGCTATAATTTATGATCTGGTCTTGCCTGGCCTCACTTTAGCTCCTGCTATCATAAGAGATCCTCTGGCATCTGGCTGAGACTCCATTCAGCTGTAGTCCACCTAGTCCGTGACATGGAAATATCTTGGAATTTGTAGAATTTGGGAGAGTCTTGACATGAATTCATATTACTCATTCAAATTACACAGACTGCTTGAAAACCATTTCTATGCAAGTTGCCTTTAAAAACAACTATATATAGTGTAAGTGTGTATGTGCTTGAACATGTATAAAAATGTTGTGCCCCATTTAATTATAGGAGTTGGATTAATTAAATATTCCTATTAACAACTATCATATGTAAGATGTAATTTATCTACATTAGAGTCAAAGATGTTTTTTGGAAAAATTACTGTCCCAAATTTTAATGAGTTTGTATTTAACAACTACTAAGCAATTTTCCTCCTTTATTTTTCTTTGTTAAAATTGTTTGTTTTTTTAAATTTTAAATTAAATCACAACAAAGTTGTCAAGAGCAATGTCTCCATGTTCAAACCACATGGTTTATCTGTAAAATGGAAATAATAATAGTATCTTCTTCACAGGATTGTTATGAAGACTGAGTGAAATTACAATCTCAAAGATTACCTATTGTCTGATAGCATGCAAATAAAAATGTTAACTATGAAAGGGCAGAGAGAGACCGACTCCATGTTCCCTTTGTTCCATGTCCTCCACCTCGTGGAGTCAGGTTCCCACCCTAGAACCTCTCCAAGAGCCCAACCCACACTTTTGAATTAGCCAATAGGAATGCAAGAGGAAAGT
Organism: Plecotus auritus; assembly: GCF_963455305.1. Classification (NCBI taxonomy): domain Eukaryota; kingdom Metazoa; phylum Chordata; class Mammalia; order Chiroptera; family Vespertilionidae; genus Plecotus; species Plecotus auritus. The sequence goes on along the minus strand of NC_137772.1, from coordinate 71,701,963 downwards.
AAGCCGCGCCCTGCCCCCATGTGCAAACTGACCCCGACCAATCATCGGAGGCCACACTACCTCACCCCTCCTCGCTCTCCCAGGCCCCCTATAAATCAGCGTGTTTGGGGCCTGAGGCTCTCTCTTTGCCTCCTGCCGCTGTGTTGGCGAGTGTGGTGGACAGGGAGCTCGAGCTAGCTCGAATAAAGGCTCTTTGCTTTTGCATCGGACTCGGCTCCCTGGTGGTCTTTGGGGATCACGAAATCTGGGCATAACAAACTACTGTATTTTTCCATGTATAAGATGTTATTTTTTTCTAAAATTGTTAGACTGAAAATCAAGGGGCATCTTATACACAGAAGTCAGCCAAGTAGGGAGCCCCATGGATACAGGTGCCTGTGCATAGTTGCCCATACCTTGTCAAATAGGCTTCCTCCAATCACAAGCCTTATTGTTACTGACATCAGCTGATGCCATAATTGGTGGTGGAGGTGGAGAATGTGCAGATGCAACAGGGACTGGCATTCTGAGACCATAAAGATGTCAAAAATAAAAAGATAAATACTAGTAAGCGATTGTCTTACTCTGCAAAATTCAAACTGAATGTGATCAGCTATGCAAAAGATGATGGAAATAGAGCTGCAGAGAGACAGTTTGGACCTCCTCCATCAGACAGTGGAGAAAACAGGAAGAACAACTCCTTCAGATGCCCAAAAAGAAGAAGGCCTTAAGAGGAAAACCAGAAAAATGTTTAAACTATTGAATTCTTAATTTGGGTTGGAAAAGTGGGGGCCGGCTTATACATGGAGGTGTCTTATACACAGACAAATATGGTAATATCTATGGCAGAGAAAACTGGGGCTTCAGTTTAATCTATCCACAAAAGCAGAAGTTGATCCTATTAGGCTGTACTTCCTCAGTTCATGAGAGATGTAGTAACATTATATTGTCATCTTCCTGTATAGATCTACAATTATATATATACATATCTATTTCAGAAAGGAAGGGAGAGGGAGAGATAGAAACATCAATAATGTTTGCCTCCTACATAACCCCCGTTGAGCCTGCAACCTGAGCATGTGCCCAACCAGGAATCAAACCATGACATCCTGGCTCATGGGTTTGTTGCAGAAGACCAAAGAAAACCAAAGACACTTCTAAGAAAAAGGAGGGACACTGTTTAATACACCAGCAGACTCAGGGAACAGCCTTCCAAATCTGAGTGAAGGAACACGCATGGGGCTTTCCTTTATATCTCCCTCCCTGTGGTCTTTGTCCCACAAACATGGATTATGCTTCCTGTCCTTTTTGTGGGCCTTGCAAGAAGGCCCCCAGGTGTTGGGGATCTCCAGGCCATATCTGATGGTCTGGCCTGGCCCCAGAGTTAATAACCCTCCCTCCGGGGCAGTGCACTGTTCACAGTAACAGGTTTCTACAAGACCAGTATCTGGGAAGGAGATAGGGACTTAATTATAGGCTAACAGGAATGTACACTGAGCTTGCTGGCTTGGATTCAGATCACTAGCCCCAAATATTAGGGTTACATTGGAATTATACCTTTTTAGCCTTCTCAGGTTGACACTCAACCATTGAGCCATATTGGCCTGGCTAGATCTAAAATGTTATAAAAATACCAGAGCCCCGGTACACGAAATTCGTGCACAGGGGAGAGGTGTCCCTCAGCCCAGCCTGTACCCTCTCCAATCTGGGACACCTCGAGGGATGTCCGACTGCTCGTTTAGGCCCGGTCCCAATAGGATTGGGCCTAAACGGGCAGTCGAACATCCCTCTCACAATCCAGGACTTCTGGCTCCCAACTTCTTGCCTGCCTGCCTTCCTGATTGCCCCTAACCGCTTCTGCCTGCCAGCCTGATCACCCCCCTAACCACTCCCCTGCCAGCCTGATTGATGCCTAACTGCTCCCCTGCCAACCGGATTGCCCCTAACTGCCCTCCCCTGCTGGCCTGGTCACCCCTAACTGTCCTCCCCTGAAGGCCTGGTGACCCCCAACTGCCCTTCCTTGCAGGCCCAGTCGCCCCCAACTTCCATCTTCTGCCAGCCTGGTCACCCCTAACTGCCCTCCCCTACAAGCTTGATCACCCCAACTGCCCTCCCTGCAGGCATGGTCACCCCTAACTGCCCTCCCCTGCATACCTGGTCCCCCCCAACTGCTCTCACTTGCAGGCCTGGGTCCCCCCCAACTGCCCTTCCCTGCAGGTCCAGTTGCCCCAACTTCCCCCCTCTGTTGACCTGGTCACCCCTAACTGCCCTTCCCTGCAGGCATGGTCACCTCTAACTGCCCTCCCCTGCTGGCCTGATCACCCACAACTGCCCTCCCTTGCAGGCCTGGTCCCTCCCAACTGCCCTCCCCTGCTGGCCATCTTGTGGTGGCCATCTTGTGTCCACATGGGGGCAGGATCTTTGACCACATGGGGGCAGCCATCTTGTGTGTTGGAGTGATGGTCAATCTGCATATTACTCTTTTATTAGATAGGATAAACAGTTTTCCTGTTAAAGCATAACACTCTGCACTTGAACAGTTACATAGAATACTTTCCCTACAAGTATTTGCTGGGAAAGTAATCTTGAGCCCAATATTGCTAAATATTTTTAAAGTTTCAATTGAAAAAAAAGAATAATTGATGGGAGCTTGCCTTATATTTACTAACATCATACCCAGTCCTGTATATCATTGAATTTTTAAGCCATGTTGCATTGTGGTTTCAACAAGCAAGATCCTTCTCCCAGGAAATCTTACACAGGAACTGAAGACAGAACAAGAGTTTTAAAGTTTGCTCAGATTGAAGGATGTGAGGACCACCACAACCACACAATTATTTATCCCCCAGTTCTTGATCCCCAAGTACAGAATTCTCTGATATTGAGGATCAAAAACTACTCCTTTAGATAATTTAATTTTTGCTCTTGTACTATCCAGGAAATCAGACAGCTCTGTGCTCAGCTTTTATTTTATTAGTTCCCCATTCTTTAAATTACTCAAAAATCATAATTAAATAGTTGTTCTGAGCCAGACACTTTTCTTGGTGCTGGGCAATTATACTGACACCATAGCCAAGCATTTGCTTCTTGGGCCATAATATATTTTGGCGGAGGTCCAACTTTATTCCAGGTGCAGTAAAGTACCATTGGAGGATTGGGGGAAATAACAACTTGACTTACATCTTATCAAGATCTCTCTGACAATCGGGAAGAGAGAGAATGTTCCAGGAGCAAGACAGCAAACAAACAGATTCTTTTTAAAGTGTTTTCACTGGATAGCAATTTGACTTTTTGAGAATCAAAAAATCCTTTTCAAAATGTCTTTAGGGAAAAAAAAAAGTCTTTGGTTTTAATCATAAGGAGAGTCAAACACTTGCCAAGTAATTAGTTTGTATTTATTTGATTGGACGATAGATCATTTTACTGATAACTGTTTGCCTCCTGGACTGCTCGTAAAAATAGAGGAATTCCACATAGTCTTATGTGCACTAGCATTATCATGGGCAATTCTTAATTTAGGTTCTGTACTTCTTTTCACTGTCTTACCTTTCTCACTTACATGTAAACGTATATTACATTGTATAGTGCATAGCTGTATGGTGTACAACTTTGGAATTAGCCTTCAATCCTTTGATTGTTGTTGTTTTTAATTTGAATAAGTGATCCAGACTAACTGCAACATTAAGGAAACATAATTAGTTGGAAGCTAGGGCTTATGGAAGTTGTTGCACACTATGTAACTGTGAGAACCCTACAGGAAGACTCTATGTTTATAATAAAACTCTATGGTCCCAACTCCCCCTTCCCTTAACTTCCTTTCCTTTATATAATCACCCCTCCATCTTGGCACACAGGCGAGAGTGTGCACATGGCTTGCGCTGTCTGCATGCACTGGGTTGCAACCCTTTCTACTTCCCTAATAAATCCTCTTTGGTGATGAAACACCCAGTCAATATTATTTTTAAGTTGACAAGTGGAAATAAGAAAAAGTCATGCTCAAATGATAAATAAATACATTAGTCATTAAAAATAAAACATAAAAATATCCTAGGCATTATATAAAAGAAGTTTCCATGTGTCATTTTAATTTCAACTAACATAATAGATTTTTGTGTTATAGAGTAAAATTTACCACCAAAATGAATCAACATTATGGCTCTAAGGAGAAAACAATGAGATTAAGATATACATTATACAAGACTATTATAAGACCAGATCCTAAATCCTTAATATGTAGAAAGTTTTATAATTTACTATTCTCTGTCACAATTATGAGAAATATTACAAATTATAAAATTTAAATATTACAAAATTTATTTCATAAATATTTTCATAATTTGTATATATGTTTAACTATACCAAAAAGTTTAGGTTGTAGAAAAGAATAAAGAGCATTTGTTTCAGAAATGATGGCAAAGGAGGATGTACAGATTTAGGTAGCAATTAAAATTGTGTTCTAAGGAAGACAAATCCCAAGCTTTGCAAAGGGAAAAGCACAAGTTGTAACAAAAAAAAGTTTCTTATTTGCTATCTAACATGGTGTGATAATTACTTCAAAAAGGTCTAGGTGGTGAGATTCTGAGGTAAGCAAGTTCCAAGATATGTTTCTATGGCAAGCCTGAAAGTCCAAGAGTTCAAAGTTCATGAAGATCCTCTATGCAAATGAATGATGCTGGCTGGTCAAACGGATTGGATCCTTTCAAGGTGAAGAGAGCAGATGGTTTGGTTGCCATGGTAAGAAGAAAGTAAAGTTTAGGATGTGCTTTCATGGCTGGTTCTAAAGTTCATGGGTGGGGCAAGGATAAGGAAAACTTTTTTCAAAGCCTTTTTCCATTTTAGTTTCTTTGACTTAAATGACTCCATAGTTGAAATTTCCATTCACAAGTATTTTCATAATTTACATATGCATGTGACTTATTCCAAAAGATTCTTCTCATGTTTTAACCACATATATTATCGTCACTGATTTATGAAGCATTCAATGTAATTTTCTTAATCTGCTGAAATGTTATGACACTTGGAGATTCCATTATATACTCATGTAGATCTATTCATATATAAATGCACTTATCATATTCCATGCTATGACTCAATTTTAATATTTTTATGGTAAATTACTTTTGAAAGTATATGTGCTAACTTACTTTAAATTAAATTTTAGAACTATTTGCATCCCATGGAAGATATTAGAAAATGTTTTTAACCAGAAATGCCAAATCAAGCTTTAAAAGTAAGAAAACAAAGTGTCAAAATATCTACTGTGGTTGTCCATAAATCAGTGTGTGTAGAATTTTAAATGTGACTTGTTCTAAATTAGAATTTATGAAAAGACTGTATAATCTTGAGAGCATGTCTTGACATTTAAAGTATATGCAGCAACTCATTGTATAAAAATGGTCTAGCTCCCAAGACAGGGGCTCAAATAAGTTATACACCTGAGAAACATCTGCAAAGCTGCTTGCTTTTGCAAAATTCTGGGTTTGGCAATGAAAGACATATGGAACTATTCAAAACAGAACATAGTCCTAAAAGGTAGAATAAAAGCTAAGATAAAAATGTCTCAATAATTATATGTTACTGAAATGGAATTTTTGGGCTGGAATTCTCTGTCCGCCAGAGCCAAAGAATGAATTCATGGACAGAAGGTGATATAGCAAAGGTGGAGATTTATTGAAGAACAAGTACAGACTCCCACCTGGGAGGGGGAAAGGGTCCCACTGAGTTTCTTTTCCCTATGGCTTATAAAGGCTGCAGATCTTGGTGCCTTGATATCCCCTCTGATTGGTTACTATTCCCTTAAACTGGTTACTAAAGTAACTCCCAGAACCCTTTCCTTATTGTTTTCTTATTCCCTTTGGGCTTTCTTCTTCTCCTTCTGGATGAAGGGCTTCCTTCCCTTTATTTTGTAAATATAGACCTTTTGCTCTTCCCAGCTCCCTCATTCTATGGAAATGTACCTGTTGCAGCTTTTCAGCCCCCCTATTCTATGGAAATATACCTTCTGTTACTCTGCAGCTCTGTGCTTCTTCCATGATCCCCTTAATTTCTAAAATTTCCTAAACCTGTCCTATTTTACACCTAAAATTCCTGTTTTGTTATGTTCAAAGGTCACTCATTATGTCAATAACTTTAAAATAAAATTTGTTTTAACAATTGATGTTTATTTTTTGCAAGTATTTATAGCACGTAACATGGAATCTAGTGATATATGCTGTTTGTACCTATTAATATCAAGAGAAGTATAACTTTTTATATAGACACATACTGACATATATAATATTTAATTAAATGATTAGTTAATGGTTATATAATTAATGCTTTAAAATTTTCATATGATTAATTAGAATAATTTATGCATATAAAATTTAAGTTATGCATTCCAGTAACAAGTAGCAGATCTAGGACTGAAACTGATCTATCTTGGTCAGTGTTTTTTCAATGAGACCAACAGTATCACAGAAAATCCTTTATAACTTGAATCTTTGAGGTCCTCTTTACTTTTTGTCCTTTCAATAGACATTGTTCTTTTAAATAAAACTCATAAGCAAATGTATCTTCCTATAAGTACAGTCATTCTCCAGATGGAGAGTTATTTTTTTCTCAGTGTTTTCTCCAAGGCTTCTTTCTCTCCACTATCCTTCATCTGGATAACAATCTCATCTTTTAAATCCAAGGAATTGTTTTCTCAGTGCTAAGAATTGCAAGTTTCTGCAGTATTATCTTTGATCACCCCTGACACACTCCCTTATTTTCTCTCTCATATTGCTTCTAGATTTGTGTATATGAGATTTTTATTTTGATGCATTAAATTTGAAGAAAATTTGCAAAAATAGTATAAGAAGTTCCTGATTATCCTTTACACAATTTAGAAGTTATTTACACTTTTGCTCAATTTCTCTTATTATTCTATGTTTTGTATATGCACACATATTTTTTTCTGGACCATTTAAATAAGTGGAGGATGTTATACCCTTTTATCCTAAATATTCTAATGTATATTTCCTCAAAAATTCTCTGACATAACCACAGTTCATTATCAAGATTTGAAAAATTGTTATTATTACATTATTTAAGTCCATACTCAAATTTTTTTCAATTGTTTCCATAATGTCTTTAATAGCTATTTTACCCTGCTCCAAAATCTTGTCCAAGAGGATGCATTTATTGCCATTAGTTGCCTTGTTTTTTTAGGCTCCTTAAATCTGGAACATATAATCAATCTTTGTCTTTCTTGGTGTTGGCATTTTTTAGAAAGTCCAAGATTGATTGTGTAGAAAGTGCCTCAGTTAAGGGTTATCAGATATTGCCTGATGATTAGATTCAGGATATACATAGAGTATTGTATGCTATACCCATATCAAGATATAGAACAATTTTCTCACGCCAAAAGTTTCTTTCATGCTTCTTCTCAGTGAATCACTTCCATTCCTCCTCCAAAGGCAACAATTGTTTTTTTCAATATATTTGTTTTCTCTGTTTTTGAAGTTTCTATGTTAATATATAAAGAGGTAATATGCAAATTAGGCCTGGACACCATAACGGATGACTGTTCACAGGGTGGGCGTGGCTGCAGGGCCAGGGGCAACACTCCGGGTCTAAGCGCCATTTCCTCCTGCCCAGGCAGACTCCCCTGTGGCCCGCAGTCAAATCCCAATGCCAACCTGGGGTTTACTACTTTACTGGAGCTGCTCCCCACACCCCCAAACCCTGCCCCAGGACTGCGCTGTCCACAGCAGGGCGCCCCGGCAGCATCCTCACAGGTGGGCAACCAGGGAGAGCCGACTGGAGCGGGGGCTGCTGGAACCAAGCTCCAGGGGGTCTGAGGAGAGCACCTGAAGGAAAAGGAAGCTTCCGGGAAGCAGCGGCCAGGAGGCAGGTGGCCCAAGGGGCGCAGAGCGGTGCCGAGGCAGGGTGCAACAGAGGGGGCTCAGGCCGGGGCAGGAGGCCAGCAGGTGGGGATCTGCCTCACTCAAGGAGAGCGAGGTTCTGCAGTGGCCCCAAGATGTGGAAAACAAGAGGCAATGATTGCTGGCGTGGAAGGATGCCCAGGCAGAGTGGAGCAGACCTGCGGCACCACCTCAGTGCAGGGGTGCCACACTGCTGGGTACCCCACTGTGGCATTTCAGTGAAGCTCCCGGTGCTAACTGGGCCTCGCTGAGGCCTGCGCACTTGAGAGGCTGCCACTCCTGCTCCCACCTTGGCCCAAAAGCAAGCCCTGCCCCCAGTTCCCACCCTGCCCCCCTGCTGCTCATGCCTGCATGGTGAGTGTGAAGCCTATCACCTGGTCCCCAGAAGGGGGAGCAGTAAAGAATGGGGACGGGGGTTGGGGGAGAGGAAAGAATGTGGAGCATCCACGATGAAGAGGTGCTTGAGAACGAGGCTCGGAAATCTCACAGGGAGGTTTGTTCTGTTTGCCCTGTGGCTGCCCCTTAGGAAAGGCGGAGAGCACAGTTGTGAGGGCTCCCTGTGCGCTGAGTCCAGTTCCACAGACAACTGGAATTGGCCTCAGTTTCTGGTCTCTAAAATGGATTAAGCATGTCCCAGTGCCTTCACTGAGCTTTGATGGCCAATTGAGATACTATATAAGGAAAATGAGGGAAGAAGTGAGAAAGAAAAGGAAGGGCGAGTAACACAAAAGAAAGACTGGAAGGAACCTGTAAACCCATTGTCACTTAAATAGGGAATATAGTCAATAGTGTTGTAATGATGGTATGATGCCAGGTGGGTACTGGAAATATCAGGGAACACTGTAAAGTATATGATTGTCTAACCACTATTCTGTAACTAATATAAAACCTGAAACTAACACAAAATAATACTGAATGTAAAGAAATGAAAATGGGAGTGAAATTTCAAAGTTTAAATAAAGCCTGTAAAGGAAGGAAAGGGGAGAATAAAAATAGTGTTTTTCATTTTACCACTTTATTGTCTTTTCAGTTCATGAAAAAGACAGTTGTCTTTATATGGTGCTTTTATACTTTTCTAAGTCATTATCTCATTTGATGTTCAGGGCAACTTAAAGACAAGATAATTATTCCCTCCACTATTCAAAGAAAGGAAATCTTGGTGTCTGGCCCCAATGATTCAATCATCAAGCCTTATTATAAAACAGGGTTAGTGAAATTTTCTGTGAAGGGTCATATCTGTACTAATAAAAGACTTGGGGGTGATCACGCCAGCAGGGGAGGGCATTTGGGGGTGATCAGGCTGGCAGGGGAGCAGTTAGGCGTCAATCAGGCTGGCAGGGAAGCTGTTAGGGGACAATCAGGCTGGCAAGCAGGTGAGTGGTTAGGAGCCAGCGGTCCCCGATTGTGAGAGGGATGTCTGAGATTGGAGAGGGTTCAGGCTGGGCTGAGGGACTCCCCCAACCCCACCCCCCCCCCGTGCACAAATTTCATGCACCAGGCCACTGGTATATAATATTCTAACCAACTTCTAAGACTTTTCCCAATTTTTTTTCTTTTCCCCTTTTTATTGAATATATTGGGGTGACACTGGTTAACAAAATTATACAGGTTTAAGGTGAACAATTCTACAACACATCCTCTGTATATTGTACTAGGTGTTCACCACCCCATCAAGTTTCATGTTTATGAAAAGTACTTTTGAATGAGTAAAACTATTTAAATTTAGTAAAATCAAATTGCTTTTTAAAATTATTTTATTATTGTTTTCCTGTGGCTGGATAGTTTGCTTTAAGGTTGTAAAGTTATTAAAAAAAATGACAGGAATTGGATTTTCCCCCCATGTAGATGTTCAGATTTTCTAGCTCCATTTGTTAAAAAATATTAATCCTGAAACACCAATCAGAAAGAATACACACCCTATATTCATAGCATTATTATTTACCTTAGCTAAGATATGGAAGCAGCCCAAGTGCTCATCAATAGATGAATGGGTAAAAAAAGCCATGGTACATTTACATAATGGCATACAATGCAGCTATTAAAAAAAAAAAAAAAAAAAGAAGGACCTTTTACCCTTTGAGACACTATAGATAGACCTGGTGATTTTATGCTAAGCAAAATAAGCTAGTCAGAGAAAGACAGGTATTACATGATCTCATGTATATGTTGACTCTAACTAACAAAATAAACTGACAATCAAAATAGGTCCAGAGACATGGATACATGGAAAAGACTGACAGAATTCAAAGGGAAAAGGTTGGGAGGGACAGGAAGACATTAACCAAAGAACTTGTATGTATATATGCATAGCCCACGGACACAGACAATAGTGTGATGAAGGCCTGGGGCTGGGCAGAGGTTGGGTGAAGGGGGACGAAATGGGGGAGCGGAAGTGGAGATATCTGTAATACTGTCAACAATAAAAGAAAATATTGCCCCTATTCATTGAATGGTTTGAGAACCATTGTAGAAAATCAACATCTCAGTCTATTTCTGCGCTTTATGTTCTCTTTGTTATAATTTATTTTTTTATTTAGTTATCTTTATTTAGTTTTACTTTAGCCTTATATTGAAGTCAAGCCATCCATATTGGTTCTTCTTCAAGATTTATCTGTATATAGTAGGTCCTTAATATTCCCATATGAATTTTAGAATCTACCTATCATTTGCTATTAAATCAAAGTAAAACAAACTCAAAACTTATTGCTATTAGGATAGAGACTGAGGTGAAATATAGATCAATTTAGAGAAAGTGATGATTTGTACATTTTGAGCCTTCCATCCATGAATATGATTTATCTCTCCATCTCTGGGTCTCTTTAAATCCTCTAGCAATATTTTTATTAGATTTCATTAGATTTTAATGAAGAGAACTTGTCCATCTACAGCCAAACTTTCCCTAAGATATATATTTTTTTAACATGATTATACATTTACTTTTAAGCTATATTTTTCTATTTTGCTCCAAACTATAGAACTTAAATTGATTCTTATATATTGACTCTGCATTTTTCAAACTTGCAAGATTCACTTAAAATTTTAGGTGTTGTTTTGTAAAGCCCTTAGGATTTTTTAAAAAATAGATATATAGAGAGAAACATAGATTTGTTTTTCCACTTATTCATGCATTCATTGGTTGATTCTTGTATGTGCCCTGACTGGGGATCGTACCCTCAACCTTGGAGAATCAGGATGATGCTCTAACAAACTGAGCTACCTAGCCAGATCCCAATCTTCATTTTTTAAATTTATATTTCTTGCCATCTATTGTGATAACTTGGTTTCCAGTAAAATTTTGAATGGAAGTGTTGAGAAAGAATTCGCTTGCCTTGTTTACTACATTTGGGAAAAAAAGCACTAAATACTTCAGAAATAACTGTTAGATAAAGATATTTTTAGATGCTTCTATTTATTTTTAATTTGCTGAGTTATTTAACCATAAATGCTTACTTGATTTTGTCAGATGATTTTTTTAATCTACTGAGATGGGCATATTGTGCTTATTTTTTAAAATACTGTAAATAATGATTGATTGATTATCATGAGTTAATAATTTCTACATTCTTGGAACAAAGATAACTTGGACATTTTACATTGTATTTTACATATATAGATTAAATTTATCTTTTATTTATACTAAATTTATGTTTTCAAGGATTTTCTCATCTATATTTATGATAGAATTTGTACTTTTTTGATAATTTTTAAATCATGTTTCAGTATTAAGTTTATGCTTGTATAATTGAATGAGTTGGAACATATTCCCACTTCCTCTATATTCTGAAAAGATTTGGATAAATTTGATTTTATTTCTTCTTTAACAGTTTTTTTCCTATAAATTTATGAATGCCTAAAGTTTCCATTGTGTAAAAATTTGAATTCACTTGAAAACAAATAAAAATAAATGCTCCTGACATCAGATTGGTGTTAGTTGGTTTATTGGCTTATTTATTGTATTCTCATCTTGTTAGAACTTTACTTTCTTTGAATGTCATGCCAGTTTGAATACATGTGAAACTGCTAAATACTCCTTTACCTACTTCCAACTGTTCATTAACAATACTTTAATCATTCCTAGCTTTTGTACCCTGGAACTAATTCCTAATAAAGCACAACTGTGCCATATGTAAATGGGGAGAAGAGTTGATATTTTTTTGCTGTAGATATAACTTTATTTTTTCATTTCCCTCATTCATTAAAGTTAGGAAGAAATAAATTCACGGGCTACTTTTTTTCTAACATCATAGTGTTCTTAGAAAGGAGAAGTTTTAATATGTTTCTAAATAAAACTGACTAATGAGGAAATTTCAAAGAAGAGCTAATGCTGAAGTACTCTTACTCCTCGCCTCATCTTATTTAGTACCAGGTGATAAGGTGAAAATAAGTTGTTTTTTTCTTGTTTTTTAATCCTCACCAAAAGATATGTTTATTGATTTCACAGGGAGGAAGGAAGAGAGAGAGGGTAAGAAAGAAACATTGGTGTGAGAGAGAAATATCTCTTAGTTGCCTCTGATATGCATCCCAACTGGGGACCCAACCAGCAACTTGACTAGGAATCAAACCTATGACATTTTCAACCAACTGAGCCACAGCAGCCAGGGCAAGGTTTATTTTTTAGGAGTGTGGTGTTTATAATTGGCTATAATAACATGGTTTCTATCAAGCCAATATAAAAATTCTGAACTAGTGTGAACATACTACTAAGGAATGAAATTAACCCTTTTAATATTTTCCATGTTCACATAGAAATGAAACAATTTGACTGGGAAGAAATGGATTATTTTGTTGCTTTCTGTAATAAAATCAAAATGATGCACTTACCTCACTTAGCAATTATTGTTAACATAGAGTCTGGCAGCCCTAGAAGGATCAAAATATATGAAAGTAGACATTAGGTGGAAATGAGACATCTAATAGTCTATATACTATATAGACTTAGATATTTGAGAATAACATGGTGTTTCTAACTGTGCCAAATCAGAAACTGTTTACCTTTTGTCAATTCACTTTCTACTGAAGCCTAGAAATCAATATAGAGTATGTGCTGTTTGTTTGTTTTTAGGTTGCATATTGTTTAAAGAAAAATGTTGTGTTTATTTCAGAACATATAAAAACCTCTCATATTAATCTTATCACCATCAACAAACTTTTCACTACTTTAAAAATAATATTGCTCAATATTATTTGTTGTACTTTTGGCTCTCTCTTGAATAGTGCTTATTAAATACTAGGGGCCCAGTGCACGAAGATCCGTGCATGGGGGTGGGTCTCTCAGCCCAACCTGCACCCTCTCCAGTCTGGGAGCCCTCAGGGGAGCCCTCTCCAATCCGGGAGTTTCTGTCTGTCTTTGCAATCATATGAGCGAATTGTATGAGACCCCAACCCAGTTTGGTTTGGTGCTTACAGAATAATAGAGACTTTTTTTTTCTTTGCTTCATTGGTGGAGATTTCCTGGAAGTTTTAGGATATCTTCCCTTTAATTTTTCCTAGACACTCTGATTTTACTTATGTCTCCCACCTTTGCTTTCCCTCAATCCCCCACTGCAACAGTAACTTGCTCCAGGCTCACTTTGCTAGGAGATCCGTCTGCCACCAGAACTACCATTCCCAGCATTCCTGGTGCTCCCCATGCTCTTGGTTTTCCCTTCCTGCTCTGTCCCTGTCCCACGGCCTCCTGCTCTGCCAAGTCCTGCAAGCCACTCCACTCTCCTCCAGCTCTCCCACTCTGCTCTCCACCTGGCGCCTGTGTATGCAAATTAACCCTCCATCTTTGTTGGGTTAATTTGCATACTCACTCCTGATTGGCTGGTGAGAGTAGCGGAGGTACAGTCAATTTACATGTTTCTCTTTTCTTATAAAGGATAATATTTGGAAATATTTAAACTATTACTGTTAAATATTAAACAATTAAAACATTCTAGTATTATTAGTGACTGTTCATTCATTAATGGACATGAATTTCTCAAAAGCCCTAATGAACTCTATGTTAGAAATGTTATATTGCTTTTAAGTCTGAGTAACTTCCAGTTTCTCCATTAAAGTCCTTACTGAATGAAGAATTAAAGCTATAGAATTTTAACAAAGACTGTTTACTCACTTGCGAGCACAGATCTAAGTTTACCTCTGTGGTTTCTCTGATCTCTTTTAAAAATAGATGAGAAAAGTAGCCTGTTTAAGATATCTAAAACATGACATTCTGGGCCTTACAGTATTTTTGTTCAATTTTATTACTGTACCAATATTTGTAGCAATTGGAATTATTTTTTGATCCTTATGAATTTTTTATTTATCAATCTTTCACTTGAAATGGCCTTGATTTTTTTGAAACAAGATACTTTCCTCTTAGCATTATATTGTGATTGAATCAAATTAAATGACACAAGCAAAATATATCAGATTTGATTGTTTTTTCTTTTCAACATGTTGAGTAGGAAGGTTACTCACTGTTTCCGATAGTGAATTTTTCATTTAGAAGTATGAGCAAGGTAAAATGATCTAGGATCTTGACATGTAGGTTATTACTGCTATAATTATATTTCACCATTTGACTTCAGTTAATTTTTCCAGTAAGTTGTCACAAATTGAAAAGGCAGAGATACTCGTCACTTAAAAATAATGATATTGTATTTTCTGCATGATGTTTGTTCACAAAACCTCTTTAAATAAATAAATTTCATAGAATAAGCTCTTATTAGGTAGTCAAATATGATTAGTAGTTTTTTAAAAAAGGAAAAATACTTTATCATTATAAGACTAGGATATTGACATAAATGATAATATGATATCTTTTTAGTGGATATATTACACCATATTACCTATAATGCTGCTGACATTTTTGAAAGAAAAAATAGTAGTTAGTTTTAAGGGAAATGTGTAGAAAAATGACAGCAATTTAATGGGTCTTGATGCATAATCATGTGAAGGTAAATAACATATTGAACTTGCATTTTGTCCCTTCTGATGAAGTATAACCATGAAACTGTGCCATGATAATTACTTTTAATAAATTACTGACATTATTAAAGTGTACTGAATGCACAACTTTGAGCTTGCCCCAGTCTGTTTACCACCATAATTTTTTTTTTTAATTTAGAAGTAATTTATTATTTTTTTGTGTGTGTGTGTCTTTTTTTTTTTTTTAATTGTTTGAAGTATTCTTTCACTTTGGGATGGTGTTCTCCACAGAGGAACGCTAAATCTTTGCCATCCCATAAATACGTGAGCACAAACCCATGATTTATTGTAATGTAGCTTCTGTTTCTGTGAAGGAGGTTTACTGTGCTGAGAAAACTCATTAATCTCATTCAGAGCTTGTAGTATAAACATAACCTTTACAATATGTAACAGAACAAATTATGTATTTGTGTGATTTACCACTTCTGTTTTAGAAAGAGAACAAATTGTACTGTTTTTTCTACTTTTGGTTTAAATACTCATTGACAAATTTGCACTATTAACACAAACCAGGTATAAAATACATTATTTTTCACTTTGACATTTGTTTTTAAGTTTTTACTCACAATAAAAAGAAATATTGAAATGTGATTTGACATAAAACAAACTACAAAGTAAAACTGCTGTGGTATTTGCTCGTATAAAATTGGCTTATGATTCTGAATGTAACTGTGAACACAATTAAACTCCATTTAACTTGCTACAGAACTTCATGAAAAGAAAAGGTCTTAAAACATTATACCAATTTAATTTGTGCAGAATACTTTTTTTAATTTTTTGCTCTACACTATTATTGCAATGTCATTATAGATTCTCTGATACCGATACCTACCAGCTGAATTTTAAAGGTGTAATTGCACTAATATAAAAAAGTTACGCTATTACCTTATGAGATTTGTTCTAAATCATTTTTTCATTTGTTTCATTTGTCTTTGCAATTTTCTGAAAATGTTATTTTGTATCATTTCTTTTCTTTGCAAACATTTGGATTAAAAAAGATAATTCTCAATTTCTTACCTCAAATTAGACTTTCTCAATTGTGAAAGCATTATAGCATCATTTACTGGTTTTCAAAGTGATAATTTCAACAATTAGTAGAAGGGAATATTGCTTTTGGGGGATCATAATCTGCAGTATAAACACTTTATTATTATAGAATTAAGATTTTAAAGCAATAATACACATATATATGTATATGTATTATTCTCTACAATAGAGATAATATTCTGAGAGGTATTCATGAGGGATCTTCTACTTGGGACTGAAGGAAAAGTACTGCTTACAAGTACTTAGATTGGCTTTAAAATAAATCTCCTAGTAATCATAAACACGTAAAAAAGAAAATCTACTCATTGTTTTTGCTTTTTGCTTTTGGCCTCTCCTACCTGAAAGCACAGCCTGTAGCTGTCAACCAAACTGCTGTCTCCAAGCCTGCAGGGAAGGCAGCAGAGGGCACTGTGAGAATGTGACTACACGGCGAAGATCTTGACTACTTCAACCATGATGCTAGGGCATTCAGCAGACAAAGAAGGGGAGTTGTTTTTAATCCTAAATTATCCTTGATTCACTGATCTTTAAATTGAGAGAGATCTATCAAAATCTGATATTTACCAAATGAATATTTGGTGTCCACTTAGCTCAATCTCAATCTCTTGACTGCTGATTGAAGGTCCTTCTCTGAACCAAGCTTAGACAATAGGTCAATGTACACTATTAGCATATGACTTAATTACTACAATCAGAGGGCTTTCTTTATCCAGGATGTTCTGATAATCTGTGATTTTTTCCCCCATCCATCCATTTTTCTTGCCCCTCTGATTCTAATACATATAGAGCACATGGAGAGTCATAATCTAAGGATTGACCAAGGATCTTATTCTGACTGTCAACAACAAATTGCTTTTGGAAAATAAAAGTGTTAAAATTCAATATACCTCTGTTATGCATCTACTACCAAAGTTTCTTGGCCAATTGTTATATGACAATGGCAAGTTAGGAGTGGGAATAGAGCTAACAATAGCACCATGATTGTCTCAAAGAACAGCTCTATGGTCAGATGCCTAATTTCCTGTTTGGTTTTCCCTTCATGCTTGTAAACCATGGACTAGAAGAAGGGAAGTGGCAAAATATCCTCTAACCAATTTTACCTTCAGTACATTATTCAATGCATTTCCTAGGCCTTCTATTCTTGCAAAAATTTGTCCCAGATTATGATAGCCAATTGTCAGTCCTACTGTTCTGCATTCAAACAATTTCTTATTTTGGGCCTTTAATGAATATTTAGTAGGATATTGAAAAATGTTCTACCAATAGCTCTAACCAGATTCATTTATTATCAAACTACTCAGAGACACTGCTCCCATTCTTCTCTGTACATGACTAATATGAACACAAATGTTAGAATTTATACTTTAGTTCCATTATTAATATCTTTGATATCTTCCTAACTCATTGAGACTGGGAAAATAATTGAGACTACATTTACTTTTGAATATTATACAACGTATACTTAAATACTCATAATAGATATCAGAATGATAAAAAGTGGCAGGACATTGTTTACAAATTCACTTACATCCTACTAGTTTATATGTTTTCCAAATTAGTGCTATTTCATTTAGGGAAGCATGTTGAAAATAGACTTTAAGAGTTCCATTATCCTTAATGTTCTTATATTTGTAAATAAAGCCTGAAAATTAACTGAAGAATGACATCTACTTGCAAAATCTGTTATCAGGTATTCTAGATAATAAAAGACACCTTGAGAGAGCAGATCTTCAGCTCTTTGGGGCAGAAGCAGTTGAGTCATTCCAAACTAAAGATATGTTGATTCAATGCCCTGGCTGGTTTGGCTCAGTGGATAGAGTGTCAGCCTGTGGTCTGAAGGGCCACAGTTTCAATTCCCGTCAAGGGTACATGCCCGGGTTGCAGGCTCGATCCCCAGAGAGGACATGCAGGAGGCAGCCAATCAATGATTCATTCTCATCATTGATGTTTCTATCTCTCCCTCTCCCTTCCTTTCTGAAATAAATAAAAATATATTTTAAAAAGGTATGTTGATTCAAGATCATTGAGAATGTTCACATGAATCTTATACATTTATTTTATATGATTAACATGTAATTTCATAAATATATAAATGCTCAGATATCTAAAACTAATGAATCAATGTTAAAATATCTACAAAGAAATAAAAAATAAATGCTCCCTGGCTGGGTGTGGCTCAGAAAGTTTAGTATCATCCCAGGCACCAAGAGGTTGCCGGTTTGATTCCCAGGCAGGGCATATGCCCAGGTTGAGGACTTGGTCCTAGTGGGGATGTGCAGGAGGCAGCCAATTGATGTCTCATCAATGTTTCTCTCAGTCTCTCTCTCTCTCTCTCTCTCTCTAAAATAAATAAAAAATCTTTTCTTTTTTAAAAAAAGGCAAAAGATGGATCTTAAAATTTATTCTTTGTTTATAGGTTCAAAGTTTAGTACCTGGTTTGACCAGAATTGAAGGGTGAGCTTTATAGTAAAGTGAGTAATGTGTTGCTATTATCTACACTAATAAAAGAGTAAGATGCAAATTGACCATACCTTCACAATGCCCACCAGCCAATCAGGAGTGAGTATGAAAATTAACCCAACAAAGATGGCGGTTTAATTTGCATATGCAGGCACCGAGCGCCCCAGCTGCTCTGGGCTTCTGGGCAGTGTGGGAAGGTGGAAAGGTGGCTCCAGCCAGAGCGAAGGTGGTGCCAGCAGCCAGGGGAAGGAAGGCCCATTCTTGCATGAATCTTTGTGCATCAGGCCTCTAGTCTATATATAAAAGCCTAAGCAACTGTCTGACCATCTGACTGTCCAACCATCTGACCAGTAACTATAATGTGCACTGACCACCACAGGGGCAGATGCTCAACACAGGAGCAGAAACCACAGGCATGGAAACATGGAACAGAAGGAAGCGAGGACGGGGAGGGTGGGAAGAGATTAACCAAAGATCTTAAATGCATACTAGAGGTCCTGTGCATGGATTCTGCACTGGTGGGGTTTCTCGGCCTGGCCTGTGGCCTCTTGCAATCCAGGACCCCTCAGAGGATGTCAGAGAGCCAGTTTCAGCCAAATCTCGCAGGCCAGGCCGCAGGACCCCACCGGTGCCTCTAGTACAGGAGTGGGCAAACTTTTTGACTCGAGGGCCACAATGGGTTCTTAAACTGGACCGGAGGGCTGGAACAAAAGCATGGATGGAGTGTTTGTGTGAACTAATATAAATTCAAAGTAAAGGAGCGGAGGGGAGAGCAAGAGAACCGGATAGAACAGCCGGATCCGGCCCACGGGCCGTAGTTTGCCCAAGGCTGCTCTAGTATCTTTATATGTGGGTTCCCTCTTTAGCATATCCCTGCTGCTTCAGTCCTCCATTCCCCCAAGTCCCCAGTTTCTCTGCAGGTTTCCCCTGTGGTAAGAATAGTGGTGATTGTTTCTGTACTGAGAGCAACCTTTCAGAAATTGGTGGGATGATCAATGTGTACTTGCATACTATGATAAGTAACCATATAAAATACCTTCCTAGTCCCTGGCATTTTATAGTAAAACAAAATGTTCGGCCACTTGCTAATTTCATTAGGTCAGCAACTTTACTGATATTATTTTTGCAAGCATTAAGTTTTTTGATGCCACAGTAAATAAGCTTTATTTTATGTATAAAACAAGTACAGAAAACTAGTTATGTGTTAAGTGCTTATCATGCATGAGACACTAATGATGCTTTGTATGCCTCATCTCTAATCCTTAGAAAGGCTATGTTCAGCCAGTTTTATCAGCATTTTATAACCAGGTAAGTGAGTCTCGGAGTGCTTAAAACATTGCCGAGTATAAAGCCAGCTTGCAAAGCCAGGTCCTTGAGACCATAATCCTTTCTCTCTCTAACATGTACAGCTGCCATTCACCACAACAGTCTTCTTTCCCCATGTTCAGGCCATCCTTGTTTTTGATCAAGAGCTAGGTTTGAACACAGTTATTCTGTTAGTGAGTACAAGTTTCATTCTTCACCATAATGTAGAGTAACTTGTTGTGAATAAGGGTTTGTTCTTTCTTCTTTTTTATTTTCCAGAACTTTTCTCAATATGGAAACATTTGCTTGAATTTCTGATTTGGTTTTTAGTTGGTCTAAGCAGAGTCTTAACTGATACTTAGGGACCATATGAAATAGCAACTGGACAAGTTCTTAGAAGGAATAGTAACTCACTACTAAGCATTTGTGGTGTTCATTTATTCCCTAGACAGAGGATTTTCTTTTGAGGATTTCATAGTAAGAGATTTCACATTGATAATCAGTATCAGGAATTCTTTTATTTCAATTGATAAAGTTTTTTTAATTTTTAGAATTTTCAAAATATTTGTATTTTGTAAACAGAAATCACATTTCTTTTATTTTATTAGTTTCTAGAAATTTCATGAGCAAATTGTGTCCCCACTCTTTATATACAAGATACTATGGCTTATAGCTTAATGCATTTACCTTACTTTTGGTATATATATATATATATATATATATATATATATATATATATATAGTCTTTTTGATCAGTGTTCACTTTGCCAAGATTTACCACACATTTATTTTTAATTAATAGTATACTTAATAAAAATTACACTTTAGAATTTTATGCAAAGGTAAGACATAAAAATTCATAAAGAAAAATGTAAATATCATCTTGTACTGCTAACAGAATGATTTTTTCTGTGTCTTGTAAAACTCTGAAGACTCAATGCACAGTTACAATTCCCAAAGAACTTACTTATTTTTTAAAATATTTTTATTGATTTCAGAGAGGGGAAGGGAGAGGGAGAGATAGAAATATCAATGATGAAAGAGAATCATTCACCAGCTGCCTCCTGCACACCCCCTATAGGGGATCGAGTCCAAAAACCAGGAATGTGCCCTTACCAGGAATCAAACTGTGTCCTCCTGGTTTATGGGTCTACACTCAACCACTAAGCAACACCAGCTGGGCCCAAAGTCCTATTTCTAATGCTTAATCTAAGTCATCATCACTCAACCTAGTTTATTGCAATACCCTCCAAATCGACCTCCAGTACTACAACTCATGTCTCTTGTTTATAGTATCCGTTTAAAAAAAATAAGATTTGTTAACACCCTCTATATACTTAAAATATTTTCATAACTTTGCAATGTAGTTAAAATAAAATCCTTAAATCCTTAACCTGCCCCATGGGATTCTTCATTAACTAAGCTCACCTCATATCTCCAACTTTACCCTGGACCATTCATAACCTGCAAGGACTTCATTGATCTATATCTCAGAGCTCTTAGGTACATATTTTCAGTCTGGAACTAATTTCATCAATCCACGTCACCCCAAAATTATCCTCTAAACACCCTGGCCTCAGCCAAATGGTTCCTTATGTGAAGTGTCATTCCAGAACATCCACTGTGGATCTCCTGAGCCATTCTCTTACACAAGCCTACTTTTATCTTAATCACAGCAATTATAGCAATATATCATTACATATTTGCCTATTGTATGCCTTTTTTTAATTGTGACTTCCCCAAAGAATGAAAGAATGTTTCATTATTTACCACTCTATATCTAACACCTAATAGAGTATTCACTTAGCATACTCTAAATGTATGTATAACTGAAGCATAATCATGGGTACTTACAGATACAGTTTCCTAAAACACACACCATAAAATATTTTCATTGTTTATCACTGTTGTACCATTAATTTAAAACTCAGTCATATTTACTCAATTATTTACTTAAAATCAAAGTTAAGCATGTGAAAGTGATAGCATCATTTAGTAAACTCCATTTACAACTACATGTGCTTCACTGTAAGATCAAAACCTTTGCATTATTGAGACTGTTTGAATCAATAAGATATGTATTTTGTATTTGGAGAAGAAATGTGATTATTTGTTACCCACTGTCTCATTGTTGTATTTGTGCATGATTTTTACTCTGTAGTCCTATTTGTGATAGGATATCAATGTTATAACAGAAGTAAATATGATATGATGGAATAGTAACTCAGTACTAAGGAATAGTAACTCAGTATTAAGAATGTATATTTGGAGTACCTGCTATCACTAATCTTCAAGAACAAAGTTTGATGGCATGAGTTGTTTATAAATATCTTGCTTATACTTGACATATAATCAATTAATTTAATGGAAACAAGCTGTGCTAATCACATCAAGACAGTTTTTGCTTCTTCTTTCCATGTATTTATGTACTGTTATCAAATAAGCCTTGTGATTTTTTTTTTATTTGGCAACCTTGTTTTCCCTTTAATACAGCAAGATCCCCAAATCTCTTTAATTTCTACATTGCAGTTGTACACTTGTTGCTTATGCCACAACCACTTCTAATTTCTCACTTAATTGTGTGGCTTTTAAGACAGAACACCTGCTGAGGGGTGTTCTTTTGAAAAGATCCAATTGTCTTTAGAGCAAAATGAAATGCAGGCACAGAGGCCCAATTATTATTGTGTTAGCGTAATTGCAATTATAAGTAGAGTGTTTCACTATATTACATCTGTTGACGCTTTCAAAGAATCTCAGTAATGCACTATATTAATAAGCAGTGAGGAATTGCTGACTTGGCACACTTTTTGATCACATTTGTGACAACAAAAGGAGTTATGAAAATGAATTCACCACAGACACCCTACTGAGTTAGTTACTATGATTTGTAAGTTTGTCATGGCAATAAAGCAACACCAGACAACAATGCTCGGGACTCAGGTATACGAGGGAGGTTCAGTATTTCTTTAAAAACGTTATGAAGAAGTAGGAGGTGCTGGGAACTGTACAGAGGCTAGTGCAGCAGCTGTCACACTGCTGAAGGAAATCAGAAGGTCCTCTCCACCTTGCCCCTTCTTGGCTGGTTCTTTCACATGCTGTTTTCCTGACTGAGAATATATGAATTGATTCAGTACATAGAGAAATTATTCTCCTCCTGATCTGGAGGCACAGATTCACTTATTATTTTTTTAAATAGGAAGACACAGAGAAATAGCACAGATCTTATCTTTAAACACAATGGGGGTGGCAATTGTTCTCTCCCCTTTGTGATTTCCACATGAAGTGTCAGGGTTCAAACAAACGCAAGAAACAGAAGTGATGAAGGTCAATAGATATACAAAGAAACAAACTCTTGAGATCTATAAATCTGGATCATCTCTCTGGCATATACAAACAAGTCAGCATGTGTTTTGCACTAAAGTATAAATAGAAAATCCATGCCAAATAAAAAGTTAATTTTTAAAGTATTATTTAAAAACTTTCTTTATTTCCAGTATCATTCTTATTGACTAAAGCTAATTTAAAGAATGCTCATAAGTTAATTTAATAAATTCCTTTAGTTTCTTTTGTTTTTAGACTCAATTGTTAATAATAAAAATAATACTCAATATAATTGTTTATTTTTATTATTAAACAGTTAAAAGCCTTAAAAAGCTATGGTTAAATTTAATTCATCTGAGCCTTGTACAACTTTTCTTTGCACTTGAAAACCAAATCTACTTATTTCTACACAGAGGTGTATTTCTTTTCTATTGCTGCATAACCAATTACTATAACCTTAGTAGCTTAAAACAACATCTACCTATTATTTCACAAGTCTATAGGTCAGAAATCAGGGTACATTGTAGTCTTAATGTCTCAAGGCCTGAGATTCAAGATGTTAGCCAAGCTGTATTCTTGTCTTGAGGATCTGTGAAGAATCCTTTTCTAAACTGAGATTATGGGCAAAATTCAATTCCTGGCTTCTGAAAGACTGATGCTCCTTGACAGCTGTCAAGTTGAGGGTCACTCTCAGCCCCTAGAAGTTGCCTGCATTTCTTCCCTTTTCGTCTCCTACCATCTCCAACTGATCTTACTTATATCTTAAAGCAGCACTTAGATTACTGTTTATTGCATAACTGAAAGGACATATATATGCACCAGAAGCCATACTATTTTGGACCATCATAAAATTCTGCTCCTACTTAGTCCTTCATACAAACACTTGCTCAAACCATCTCCATCAATGCCAGAGAACTTGACTAGAATTACATTGCTGGACAGTAATTTAGGGAGTATGTTCATGGTGCAGCACCAAAATAATAATCATTTTCATTGTATGTCAATCCTTCATTCATGCAACAAATCTTTATTGCAAACCCTCATATGCTTAACAGCTAGGGAAGAAAAAAAGAGTAAGGCTACATCCTTCTCTCAGGGAATTTAATAGGTATTTTGTGTCATTCACTCTTTGGAAACAGAAAATGTAATTATAAACAAGAAAGACTCTAATATTTGAGCAGCTTAAAGATTTGTTGTAAAAAAAGATATAAAAGAAATAATTACAGGAATAATTATTTAATTACCACTGTGATGAGTACTATTAAGGTAATAATGTAAAATACATTAAAATGTGTATCAGGGATGCAATCTAGAGTGAGAGATCAGAGAGTTCCCTGAGAAAGTCACATTTAAGCTGCCATTTTAATGCCAGGAAATTGTGATGTAATGAATAGTCAGAGGAAGAAAGAACATAGAGTATGGATAGAGAATCTGAGCTCTTTGATAACTCATAAAAAACATTAGCATTTTTTCTTTTATGATAATACCTTATAAAATGGACTAATAAATTGTTCTGTAAAATCTGTAATCCTGTATAATAAAAGGACAGGCATCACGACCAGAATGACGGATCAACCAGTTGTTATGAGGTGCATTGACCACCTCTCGGTCCCTCCCTCCAGCCCACAGGCTCTGATCGCTGGATGGCCAATGGGGAACTGGGCTGGGTGGCGCCCCTCAGCCTTCACTGCTGGGAGGTGGACAGAGAACTTCAACTTTAAAGCATAAATACCCTCCTCAGGAACAACCCGCCACCCCCCTACTCCACAGCCACTTCCAGGTCTGCAAGAAACTGCTCATGCTCCTCCCTGCGGGATGGGTGGGGCCAGAGCCAGAGCTGAGCATTTCTGTGATGGGGGAGGGGCCAAGCCAGGTGGCTGGGCCAGTGAAGGGATAGAGGGAGGGAGGGTGGGGCAGGAGAAAGGGGGCAGCCCTGTTTCCCTGCACCTCCTTCCACAGGCATAGACCTTCCTGGTTGAGTTTCCCACGTCATTGTTAGCGTTTTGGCTGGTGACACCAGCTGTGGAAGGATTCACAAGGGAGAAAGGAGACAGGTGCAGAGAGAGGGCATTTATTTTACTTCTTTAAAGGGAGCAAAGGGCCAGGTGCCCTTTGATGACACAAGGCACCTAAGGCAGAGTGAGCTGTTCCTTTAATCGCTGGGTGGAAAACAAGGAATTGGGGTGGGTGGCAGCAGCAGGGCTGGACTGGGGACTGGCGAGCGGGCAGAAGATGGTCCTGATCACAAGCTAGGCCTAGGGACCCTACCTACTCACAATTTTGTGTGCTGGGCCTCTAGTCTTTTTACAATTAAACTAGAGGCCCAGTGCATGAAATTCGTGCATGGGGGGGGGGTTGTCCCTCATCCCAGCCTGCACCCTCTCCAATCTGGGACCCCTTGAGGGATGTCCGACTGCCCTTTTAAGCCCAATCAAGGTGGGATCGGGCCTAAACGGGCAGTCAGACATCCCTCTCACAATCCAGGACTGCTGGCTCCCAACTGCTCGCCTGCCTGCCTTCCTGATTGCCCTTAACCACTTCTGCCTGCCACCCTGATCACCCCCTAACCACTCCCCTGCCAGCCTAATTGATGCCTAACTGCTCCCCTGCCAGCCTGTTTTCCCCAACTGCCCTCCCCTGCAGGCCTGGTCACCCCTTACTGCCCTCCCCTGCAGGCTTGATCGCCCCGAACTGCCCTCCCTTGCAGGCCTGGTCCCTCCCAACTGCCTTCCCCTGCTGGGCTGATCACCCACAACTGCCCTCCCTTTCTGGCCTGGTCCCTCCCAACTGCCCTTTCCCTGCTGGCCATCTTGTGGTGGCCATCTTGTGTCCACATGGGGGCAGGATCTTTGACCACATGGGGGCAGCCATCTTGTGTGTTGGAGTGATGGTCAATCTGTATATTACTCTTTTATTAGATAGGATAGAGGCCTGGTGCATGGGTGGGGGCCAGCTGGTTTGCCCTGAAGGGTGTCCCGGATCAGGGTGGGGGTTCCCTTGGGGCTTGGGGCGGCCTGGGCAAGGGGCCTGTGGTGGTTTGCAGGCCAGCCACTCCCCTTGGCGACCCAAGTGGAGGCCCTGGTATCTGGGGTTTATTTATCTTCTGCAATTGAAACTTTGTAGCCTGGAGCGGAGCCAAGCCTTCTGCTTGCTCTGTGGCGGCAGCCATTTCTATTGGGATTTATGTATCTTCTATAATTGAAACTTTGTACCCTTAAGCAGAGGCCTGGGCTGGCCAGGGTGTGTGGAAAGCTTGGCTTCCTCCATTGCTGGGGAAACCCAAGCCTCCATCCTGCTCTCTGTGGCCATAGCCATCTTGGTTGGGTTTATTTGCATATTCGCTCCTGATTGGCTGGTGGGTGTGGCTTGTGGTCGTGGCTTGTGGTGTAGCGGAGTGATGGTTAATTTGCATATTACTCTTTTATTAGATAGGACTAGAGGCCCAGTGCCTGAATTTGTGTACAGGTGGGGTCTGGCCCGCCTGGCCTGGGGAAGGGGGACATGGGAGGGTTGACCAGCTGGCCCTTCACCCAATCAGGCTGATTGGCTGGCTTCAGTGCACGTCTTAGCAACCGATGGTTTTGGTTGTTCTGGTTACTTGGCTTTTATATATATAGATATGCAACTTTTTGAACTAATTATGAAAATATTTTTTTGCAGTGACTATTATAGTTTTGCCTTTAGGCATATGAATAAATACAATTTTAAATGCATTTCTGAAAGTGAAATTGTATTTAACACACACACACACACACACACACACACACACACACACACGGCTCATCCTAAGTAGTCTAGAAAAATAACTCACTTAATTCTAATAATAACTCTATTAGGTTGCTACAAAAATGATCTGCATTTTACATATGAAAAATCTGAAACACAGGGTGATCCTAGAGTGAGAGAGACGACGGAATGTGAACCCAGGTTATTTGACTACAGGGATCTTGATATTAACCCTTATGCTGTACTGCCCAATGCCAGGAGACTTACAACACCCAGAACCCAGATGAGAACAGACTATGCAGTAGAAGTAGACATTATTTTCTTCTTTTGTTTATCTTGGCCCCTTTTTGTCACTGTATTCTGCCTTTTTCCATGCATGATAATTACTGATCATGTTTCAAAATAAGTCACACTTTCTGAAAAGATTCTCCTTTCTTTTTAACTGTCTTTTATCAAACTAATATGTTATTCTTAAAACTTCTCAGAAGTTTAAAGATCACATTTTCTTTTTTGAATACTTGCCTGTATTTGGTAAGTATTTTATTTCAAATGGATAAAATACATATCTAAAAGATATGTAAAATATAATCAATGAGCTGAAATTATTGCAAAAGTATTTATTGAATGTATCTATTTATTTTAATTTTGAATGCAAAAATATAAGAAAAGGCCTGAGTTGGTTATAAATCAAATATGGTCACGAGCTTTTTTTAATACTGTTCTTTCCCCTCTCAGTATCCAACCTGCTTTTATTTGGATAAGTCATTTCTCACAGCACAATATGGAATTGATAATTTCTTCTGAAGTTTTGCTTTCTTTTCTGAATTAGACCAAAAAAAATGTACAGATTGGGAATAAAAAAAATAATGTGTCTGTCTTCTTTTGCAGAAAAAAATATTCACATATATAAGTAATCCTAGAGCATCTACTACAATGGTCTAGAAAATTAAGTGAATTTAGAAAAGTTAAATAACTGAAGTTTAAAATAACATAAATTAGTTGAATCTTTTTATAACAACAAACAAATGAAAAATTAAAAATAAAAAAACCCTGCATGTTACAAGAGCATCAAAAACATATAATACTTTGGGATAAAGTTTAAATACTATGTGCAATATATTTACAGTGAAAATTATTTTTAAAATATTTCTGAAAAAAATAAAGAAGGTTAAAAAAGAGAGAGTATTTAGTAGAGTATTCCTGAGGGACAGAATTAATAAGATGCATAAAATAGAGTTTTATTTGAAGGAATGGGCTCATGCAGTTGTGGGGCTGACAAATCTGAAATCTGCAGGGCAGCCGTGTGCTAGACATTCTGACAGGAGTTGATGTTGCAGTCCTGAGTCTGAAGGCAGACTTGAATCCTTTCTTTTCAGGAGATCCTACTTTTTTTTTTAGAACTTTAATTGATTGGATGAGGGTAATCTGATTATGACAGATAATCTGCTTTACTCAAAAGTCTACTGATTTAAATGTTAAGCATATTTTCTAAATACCTTCACAACAACATCTAGATTAAACTGGGAACTGTTGTCTAGCCAAGTTGACACATAAATGTAATGATTACAGTGGGACATATACCATGATCATAAATTGGGAGACATAACACTAAAAATGGTAATGATTCCCAATTTAGCTATAGATTGGATGTAATCCCAAATAAAATCTTTGTGAGCTTTTTGGTAGACATTTGCAAGCTGCTTCTAAAATCTTTAAGTATTTGAAAATAAAATACTATAGCAAGCAGAATTTTAAAGACAGAGGACAGAGTTAGATACTTTAAAGATCTGATTTACTATAAAGTTAAAAGAAACAAGAATTTATTATAGTGGCAATATGATGGACCAAAATATAGAGATTAGAAAAATACACCTACACATATATGGTGAATTTATTTGCATAAAATAACATCAAAATAATTCTCTCTCTCCCTCTCTCTCTCTCTCCATACAATGACAAGGTGGCTGTCTGCCAGACAGGAAGAGTGATGTTACCAGGACCTGAATCCACCAGTAACTTGATCCTGGACCTTGCAGCCTACATAACTATAAAAAATAAACGTCTGTGGTTTAAGCTGCCCAATCTATGGTATGTTGTTACAGAAAACTAAACTGACTAAGACAATCAGTTTCTAAAGACTTATTTCTTTCTCCCCTCACAGCTAGTTACTATAGAAAAGGATTTTAGATAGTGTGTCAACCTACTTTAAAATTTCATGGTTATATAATACTTCAACACATATTTGAAAAGTATAACAGTATATCAAAACCATATTTACTGTGAGCTTTTGTTTCATATTAAAATAGGTGAAAATGCATTCAAGATACAATTTAAAATATCAGGTAATAGTAGTAATAGTAAAACTTAATACAAATTAGACAAAAATTGTGAAGATGGTGCAAAAATAACAATTCACAATACTTTGCAGTTCTATTATTCAATTTCTTAATTAGTATTATTTTTTATTTCAAATTTCTTTTTTTTTCTAAAAACACCAATCATCTTTAATTATAGTCACTTATTCAAGTGAATATAATCCTTCTAATGGTTTAATGTTGACTAGATATTAAACTTTGCTTATTTTATGTTTCATTACTGCTACAATTTTTTTGAAAAGTAAAGGAAGTACTCTTCTAAAATAGATGCATTTTTAACTGAGTGTTTTCTCTCTATTTAGCTTATATTGTACATTGCCTAGAAAGGGTTCAAACTTCTATGTGTGAGAAAGACCCTCTGTAAGCAGTGCTTTGCAAGAATTTACGGAGTACAAGCCCCCCTCCTGGTTCTTTTATCTGAGGAAAAAGCCCTATTATGTTTAGCACGTGAAGTTTGATTTTTGACATAATGGGCTCTGCTTATTTTACCGAAACCCATCCCCATCTGACACACTTTCAAAATCAAACACTACGTTGGATAATTATATATGATATTAACAATTATCAGTTGCTAGTAATCAATTACTGCCAAGGATGATTTGATGCATTCATACTCCCCAAAATAGTATTTAAAGGTCTGTTCTGATGATTCACTGCTATCATTTTTCCAGCTGTGCTGAGTCACTTTCAAAGGCTTTTTCACATTCATTTTAATTTGTTGTTTTAATCAATAATATTGAAATCACAGAGTGGAAAAACAGCCAGCTTAGTAATGACAGTAGACTCTTTGTTGATTTTAACTGTGTATGTGTGAAATTGTGCCAATTTCACACATACACAGACATAACCAGGTTAAATAGAAGCTTGATCCCTTGCCTTGTACATAATAAGTATTTAGACAGTGACACCTCATGGTAGAAACTCCTTTTTCTAACTTTAATGATTTTGATTTTGTGAGTGTTTATTCTTCTCTACATGTCCTTATCTTTTGCCTGGTTCCTGTCATTTTTGGCATTAAATTTGGATGTGTTCCCAGAATACATAGATGCTTCCCTATTTTTATACCTTATCATATGCCATTTCTCTTACTGTTTTAAGGAGTAGTTAAATCCTAGAGAAAGTTCTAAAGTGAGGAAGAATTGAGAGAAAGCATAATTGAGCACTAGGAAATAATGGATAACTTTTTGAAAGGGGAGCTTCCTTGGAAGCCACAATTTCTTAAGACATTAAGAGCTGGTGATGAAATAGAGGTAGTCAATCTATATCAGTGGTTTAAAAAATTCGGAAGTGAAATGAAATTGAGAGAAGAAAACCAAACTGTCATATAAAGATGTTTCAAAGCTTCAGACATTGGAGACTAAAAGGTCAGACACCAATGGAGCGGAGGGGGAGGCTAACTATTTTGCGGTGTTCAGGGATTAATTGAAGGAGTATTAACCAGAGCATAAAAAAAAAAAAATGAAATGAAGGAAATTTTGCCTTAAAAGATAGCCATACATCAATACATCTAAGAGTATAGAGAAGGAAGAGAGAATATTGTCAAGTTGTTACTTGACCTTTAAGGTAAAGTAAAAAATATATATGTGTGTATGTTGGGGAGGATAGGGATAGGTGAGGGATCTCTGTACCTTCCTCTGGTGTTGTTGAGAACATAATATACCTCTAAAAACAGTCTATTAAAAGAAAGATGGCATCTCTTTATAATTAGTGGCATGAACTGAATTGTGGTATGAGGGAAACCAATTTTTGAGCATCTATTTTAATTAACATTATAAAGAATTAGTCCCAGGGCTTAATAAAATCTTGCTAAAACAAGTACAAAGGTGCAGTTGAAGTTAAGATAACATGAGTTTGGATTGAGTTTCATTATTTTTCACTTTTATAAATTCAAACAAGACTCAAGAAAGCAATGATTTTAGTAGTTTTTTTGGAGGGGATCATGGGCTGTATTAATCTACACTAATAAAAGACTAACATGCTAATTGACCATACCTTCGCGATGCCCATCAGCCAATCAGGAGTGAGTATGCAAATTAACCCAAGAAAGATGGCGAGTTAATTTGCTTACGCAGGCGCCGAGCGGCCGGGGGCGGGGCGGGACACTTGCATCGTCTCCATGGCGACAATGCAGGTGTTCCACATCACCCCAGCTGCTCCGGGCCTCTGGGCAGCATGGGAAGGCAGAAAGGTGCCTCCAGGCATGAGTGGAAAGGTGGCTCTGGCCAAAGCGAAGGCGGTGCCGGCAGCCAGGGGAAGGAAGGCCCATTCTTGCACAAATCTTCGTGCATCAGGCCTCTAGTTGATAAATAAAAGAAATAGGGATCAAGAGAGATTACGATGCTGCTAATGGCTGCTAATTATGAGTTTCTACAATGGGCAACTGTTCTGAGGGCTACTTCATATAACTTAACACCAACCATCCTGTAAGATAAATGGTATTATGTCCATAACACAGATTATTATTACTATTATTGTTTTTAATTGTAGGATATAACATTTATTAAATGCTTACTGTGTGGCAGCACTGTTTAAGTACTTTATAAAAATGTTCTTATTTAATCTTGGGGACTTAAAGGGGGCTCATGTACTGGGCTTTCTAAAGTATAGATCATGTGACTTTAGAGGTTGCACTCTTAAATACTCTGTGATGTTCCTTGTAAATACTCTGTGATATTCTTTGTACATACTCTGTGATGTTCCTTGTATCCTGTCTGGCTCCAGGTCAAAATTCTATGTGTGATCTTTCAGGCCTGATCATAAGCAACAACCAGCCTTTGTTTAGCAGACCAAGTAGTTGGGAATCTGTCCTTCCCATACTAGAGCCAGCATATTGCAGCTTCCTGGAGGGGGTTGTAGCCAATGGCATCCTCAGGCTGCCATGCTCAGAGGCATATCTGCATTGCCAGTCCAGGCCCCTCCAATTGAAACCCTTATTATCATTGGGGACCTTGGTTGAGGCACTTTCCAAAGACTCTACCAAGACCTCCTTATGCGGGCTTTGGCTAGGTACTCTTCTATGTCCCAGTGCCTTTCAAGTGTAGCTCCCCCACCACCTCCCATCCTGCTGGCCCAGGATGGGAACATAGAGAGGCAGAGGAGTCTTTTGTTCTGGGCTCCTCAGCATCAAAACAGTAGCCGTGTCTGTGCTGCATCCACCTGGCACTAACATGATGCCGTTCTGTGGGGGTAATGGAGAGCACTTATATATTCATATGCACTCTCACAGTAAGTGAATAAAGCTTGATTGCTACTTTCAGTTTGGTTTGCTTTTCTAATTGACTACCTACTTGGTAGAAATGGTACCCCACTTTTGCTGCATGTCACAATTAAAATTACATTTGTCTTTGCTTTTAGGTGATTTTAGTGCATTCACTAATGTGTAGTTATTTTTTTATGATGATTGGAAGCTCAGATTTATAGCAGTAACTGCCTTTTATTTTTTCATAAGAAAGTTGATTATTTGTTAATTAAAACGTTTATTTTGTAGGATATGCCAATCCACTGAAAAATACAACTCTCATTTATAGGATTGGTATGTGTGCTGTTCAGTCTTCAGGTGCAATATTCTCACCATTATTTTTCATGATTTTTAATTTTTCTTTTTGTGTAGATGTTAAAACTGAAAGGCATAAAAATGCTAAAACTATAACAAGTCGTTCCAACTCTCCATACTCTCTTCAATTATTGGGCTTCGCTGCCTATCTGACTTTGATTTCACACTATGTCAGTCACATAAAAAATATGGTTTCAAGAGATTAAGAAGGATAGCAATTTTTAGATATATTTTTCTCTCCTCACTTTGCTAGAGATCTAGGCATACTATTCTCTGAAAGACAGTTTATAAAATGTTTATGTTTATAAAGTGTTTGTGCTTATAAAGTTAAAAATATTTCAGTTGTCAAAGCCAATCAGTTCCATAAAGGAGAATGTCTTAAAAACAAAGAAAGAAAAATAACGTATGAGTTGTTTCCCTAAGATTTAAAAAATCATGAAGATTATTATTCAGGCCAAGTGTCATTTAAAATTGCTAGTGTCTTATTGCTTTTCAGCAATCCAATTGATTCTGCATCCTCCTCCAAAACACAGGGCATGTGTAGGGGAATTCATGGCTGCAGGAGCACTTCTCGGAGTCCAAAACCATTCAGGGCTGGAGGTTCAAAGATTATCTCAGGGTGCTTCAAAGGTCCTTTTGGAGTTTCTTGTGCAAGTTGTTACATGTACAGAGCATTGCCAGAGCTGACCACCAAAGAAACTGTCTGAGGTGTTAAAGTTTCTTGCCTAGTTTCTGTCTTATAAATGTGATGAACATGTTCTGCTCCCATTCACCTCTTACATATACATACTCTGTACATTCAAAGATGCAATAAAAAGTGACTATATTAAAACGATATTATAGTGCATACCTCCCATATAAAAATACATTTAACTTCACAATGGAATACTTTGGATTTATAAATAATGGGGTATTTTTATTACTTTTTTATTATTTCAAGTAAGACAAGTAAACTAAAAATATTCTCAAATTTTATATGGAAACATCTGTGTTCTCATGCACATATGTGAATGATTTAGCCTTCCCTTTTATGTACACTATTCAATTCTTGATAGTAAGTATGAATGTTGATTTAAACAGAAATTTGGAAACTAATCCCACAAATATAGGTCACTGAATACTAATAAAATAGAGGTTTTATTTAATATTAAAGATGACAACTATAACATATGAGAAAAAGTTAACAAAATTATAAAATCAATTATATCATTAGACTTAGGATCTGATGTATTTTTAAATGCAACTATCACTTTAGTGCATGTGTTCTTAAAAGAGAAATGCTACAAGGAAATATTCAAGTATTTATAGAAATTTAATTTTAAAATATACAACAATTAAATTTTTATCAGGATAAATAAATGAAAGGCATAGCAAGGAAATCATGGATTTCTTTAATTTAACAGAAGAAGCAAAAACTACACCAGGAAGAATGATTAGGTACCTTGTAGAGTTGCTGAAGTTATTATTACAATAAAAGACTGTATGTGCAAGCTTTACACTTTTATACATATACTAGAGGCTCGGTGCATGAAATTCGTGCACAGGGGTGGGGGTTGTTCCTCAGCCTGGCCTGCACCCTCTCCAATCTGGGATCCCTTTTGCAATCCAGGACCGCTGGCTCCTAACCGTTCACCTGCCTGCCTGCCTGATCGCCCCTACCTTGCCCCCCTGCCAGCCTGATCGCCCTTACCTTGCGCCCCTGCTGGCCTGATCGCCCCTACCTTGCCACCCTGCCAGCCTGATTGCCCCTACCTTTGTCCCCCTGCAGGCCTGATTGCCCCTAACTGCCTGTGCCTCAGCCCCCCGTCTGGCCTCCCTCTGCAGGAGGCGACCTGGCGGATCAGAGGAAGGCACTGCTCCCATTACTCTGCTGCTGCTACTGCTGCTGCTGCCACTGCCTGTCTGAGCCTCAGCCCTTCGCAGCTGCCCACCGCTGCCTGAGACTTGGCCCTTGCAGCCGCCGCAGCTTTGTCTGGAAGGACGTCCATAAGATGACCACCTAATTAGCATAATACCCTTTTATTAATATAGATCAGCCCTGAAACAAAAACAAAGTCAGACATCCATCATTTGCTCCAATGAATAAACAATTAATTATTCATATCTACTTCAGAAATGTTCTCTAAGGATAGTATAAAACTTAGAAAGCATACATACAAGTAATGCCCTTTAAAAAAAATCTAGGAAAACACAAAATATTCACAAATTAGCTGATTAGGAAACTCAAGGCTTATATTTAAAAGGTTCTGGGTGGGTGGATTGGGGTCACGCACATATGACATGAGGCCATAATGTATCAACAGAGATTTTATTTCAAGCCCCTTGGTGTAGGCAGGCTGAGTCCGAAAAAGGAGTCAGCCCCGACTGAAGGCGGAGGCAAGGCTTTTATCAGTTTTTGTTGGCTTTAGCAGTTTCTGCTGACCCACAGAGCTTGGCTGGTGGTTTGATCCTTGGCCCTTCGTTCCTCCTGGTGCCAGGTGTCCCCTGGTTCTCTGGGCTATGCGGAGCTCAAGGCTGCAAGCTTTCTGCAAGATACCTGCTAAGCGCAACGAGTTCCCTCTGCCCCCTATTATTCTCTTTAACACTTTCCATAGCATTCAACTGAAGAAAGAAGAGTTTTGGTGAAGGATCCCTCTGAGAGTTGTTGGAGTGGGGTGGGGTGCACTTTGAATGGGGTGGACAGCGACAGGCCCTGTGAAGAAACTGAAGAGTGTCAGCTTTGTGGGCTTAGACCCCAGTCCTGTGAAGACAGAGGAACAACCAGAGCTCAAGATGTCTGTTCATACCCTCTCCCCAGAGGCTTTAAAACTGAAAAGTGGCTCTCTTTCTGACATCATAGGGTAGTGTGTGACACAAACTTAGGTGCCTTCGGGTTCAGGTGAAAATTCCCCCCTTTAGGAGATTGTATCAGCACACATCTTGCCTTTTTTTTTTTTTTTTTTTTTTTTTTTTCTTGAAGAAAACCTATTATTCCAGAAAAGCAGCAATTTTAATAAAAGGCTTATTAACATGATTTTGTACTCACAGAACTACTTGATGTTGGCGGGTGGTTTGAGCAAACCTGAAGAAAGTGCTAAAAGAGTTAACATATATCTACACAAAACAATTCTCAGTTTCAACCAGATATATTCATTGTATAGCTCTTAGGAAACTTGTTTCATTTTTAAAAATTTAATAGCAAACTAAATCAATTTTATCCTTAGACCTAGGATCTCTGTATTTCAAAATACAGCTATTACATAGATGTGTGTATTATTAAGGATGAAAATTTTCTAACTCAAGGAAATTTTTGCTCAACAGGTTTTGAAGTGACCACTTTAATGTATAAATTAATACATAGTAATTAAAACCTGACTGAACAAAGTTCATGGGTATTATGTCAGTAGGAATATTTTTCATCATATTTGCATATTTGTACATCACCTATCTTTACACATTACAAAAGTAAGTACCTGACCCAAAGTTTTAGTTTAATTAATGCTTTTACAAGGATTTAACTGCAATACCAACTCCTACATATGATTCTATTTGTTGGTTCTTAAATATTTTCTGTCATAACTTAGGGTATTAGATAGTAATTGTAAAGTAACCTTTAAGGAATATTCCAGAAGTTCTGTAGTTTGAGATTTTAAGTAAATGATTTTTAAAATTTTATTGATTGATTTTAGAGAGGAAGGGAGGAGAGAGAGAGAGAGAGGAAAACATTCATTTGCTGTTCTACTTATTTATGCTTTCATTTGTTGATGCTTATATGTGCCCTGACTGGGTATAGAATCCACAACTTTGGCATATGGAAACAACACTCTAACCAACTGAGCTGCTTGGCCAGGGCTTGCGTACATATATTTTATATTCAGATCTTGTTATGTTATAAAGAAACTGTAGTATATAAACCAATAATTATACTTTCAGGAATTGTGTGTAAGTAAATTTTACATCATTTTAGTCAAAGGGCTTTGGTAAGAATAATAATATAATGCTGGTAGAAGTTTAAGTGCTTACTGTATTTTAAAGCTGAATTTGTCCTGAAAACACAATATTTATGGCCAGACTCTCAAAATATTTATGGCCATACATTTGATAGCAGTGAACAGAAATTCAACAAGGCAAGCACTTTCTAATTTAGAGGCACTTTATGAAAGTTTTTAAATGGCAAAGACATTATAATCAATAATACTGTATGGTGTAAGATGGGTACCAGATTTATCAAGGTGATCACTTAGTGAGTTATATAATATGTAATCACTGCTTTGCAAACCTGAAGCTAATATAACATTGTATGCCAAGTGTAATTGAAAAATAAAAATAAATTATTTTAAATCAAATTGCAAATATATTCTCTGAATAAAGCAGTCATACACACACAAATGATTGCATGTGGGAATTTTATATTTGCAATATATGTATCTTTATATTAAGCTTATGCTATTGATATTGCTTCACCTTCTTTGTTTAATAATTATATCAGCTGAAAAGCAAATACTCTAAACGTTTTGAGTCATTCTTTTTTTTGTTTTATTTTACTTTAATTTTTAAAAACATACTGTTATTGGAAGCAGCTCTAATATATAGCTGTGAATTTGGACCAGAGCTTTCCTGCAACCACAAGGAAGGCATAAAATGGTTGCTGTTACATTGGTAAAATGAATGCTATAGGAGAAGCAAAAATCGCATTTCTATAAGGCAATTTTTATTCCTTGCTTACTCTTTGAGGAAAAAGGTAAATTTCCAGGATAAATGTGAGTGAATGTTTGTAGAAATCATATATTTCAGAATGTTACATCTATACTAATAAACGGGTAATATGCAAATTGGTCAGGACGCCCTCATGCAACGACCAAACAGCAGGCTGTGTGGGGCAACCAGGCCAGCAGGAGGGACAGTGAGGGGCGATGACCAGGCCGGCAGAGGGGGGCACTGAGGGGAGACCAGGCCGGCACATGGGGGCAATTGGGGGCAACCAGGCCTGCAGGGGGGGTTAGTGAGGGGCGACCAGGCCAGCAGGGGAGGGAAGTGAGGGGCAACCAGGCCAGCAGAGGGAGACAGCGAGTGGTGACCAGGCAGGCAGAGGCCCTTGGGAGTGATCAGGCAAGCAGGCAGGTGAGCAGTTAGGAGCCAGCAGTCCTGGATTGTGAGAGGGATATCCGACTGCCGGTTTAGGGATCATGCCTAAACCAGCAGTCAGACATCCCCCGTGGGGTCCTGGATTGGAAAGGGTGCAGGCTGGGCTGAGGGGATCCCCCCTTCCATGCACAAATTTCTTGCACCGGACCTCTAGTATAAAATACAAAAACACTTTTTAAGGGGACTTGAGTAAAATTATTACATAAATAAAAATTTTATGGTTAATGTTAAGACTGAATACTTTTATTTCTTGAAATGAGAAAAGACTAGTTTGCAGGGTGACATCTGATCCCAGAGGCTGGGTTTAGGAGTGGTCTAATAAATTACATTAGAGTTTCTCAGCTAGTCAAGGTGATATAGCAGAAATTGGGTTGATTACACACAACCCAGCAGTTCAAGGAGGCCAAATCTAAGAGGAAAAGGCAATCAGAAATCAGGCTATTACTTTTCTAAGAAAAGCAAACAAAGATAGGCTGAAGTGTGAAGACAAAGGCTAATACAGGTAGACCCAAGATGTGCCAGATAAAGATTTGATATTTAGTATTGTGTTCTAAAAAATGCTGGATGATTCATCTTACAGGATCTTTAATTTTCATTAAGATTTTTCCTCACTAGTTATCAGCAGCAGGTGTATCAAAGTTTTAATAAATATAATTATCCTTAGGAAAAAATTATATGACTATAATAAGATAAATGATTTAAGTTTATACGATGAATTATAAAAGCAATTAAATCATAATTTGATAGAGAAAATTAGAAAAAGAAGTCATTAGTTAATTTGCAGTTAACCTCAAAATTATTTCCTGAAAAAGTGAGAGTACATGTAAATTTAACTAGCATGACATATTTGGTGTAGTCAGAGATCTGGGAAAAATTACTTCCCCAAGGACAATTGCTCACCACTAGTATCCCCTAGGCTTCCTGTACAATTTTGTGTGACCTTTAGCTAGATCTCATCTCTGCTAGACTACTTTTTAAAAATCTTCTCTGGAGTTGTGTCTGAATAAAAATTTTGCTATAATTAAACAGGAGTTACAGAGGAAAGTGGATGTAACGATGTTAATGAGATTTTTAAAGAAATGCTTTGGGAGTTATCAATTTAGTAGTTATATTATTGATGAAAAAGATTTCACTAATCAAAAATCAGGTATAAGGGTATTTTTAAAGTTTAATTATGTACAGTCAATTTGTGTTTTAATTAAAAATAAACAATCTTAAACTTCTTTGGTCTTACATAAAAACCAGTTATTAATAAAATGTAATTTACCATGGCTTTCCTAAGGTGGAGATCTTTTGTATGTGTCTTTATTCATGTAAATAAACTAGTAAACATAGCACTAAAAGGGGGCATGACATTTTTACTCTGAAGGAATTCTTAGTAATGAACATATACAGAAGTTATTAGTAGATATTTCAGAAAAATCTTCAAAAATACTTATTAGTTAAAAGAAAGATCAGAATAGATTACTTACATTTTTTATAACTTATCTTTTCAGATTATTTTATTTCTATTTAATATCATTTAATAAGCATGATATTTATTTTTATATCTTAACCTCTTTAAGTTAACATCCAGTGCTAACTGAATGATACATTTTATATGTTCCTATTTAGAATGCTTGAAATTTAAAATGTATGTAGTTAATTAACTATTCTTATAAGCAAAAATGTCTACATTATTATGTTCAGTATTGTAATTGATTTTGCCCCCTTTGTCTTAGCTTTGCTATATGATTTTCTTTTGCTATATATATTGTATTCCTATAAGAAATTATTGTTTATATGCAACTACTAGAGGCCTAGTGCATGACATTCATGCACTGGGGGGGGGGGGGGCGGTCCTTCAGCACAGCCTGTGCCCTCTCACAGTCCGGGACCCTTTGCGCCTTAACTCCCACCTGCAGTGGAGGCGGGAGAGGCTCCTGCCATTGCCGCTGCACTCACCAGCATTGAACCCGGCTTCTGACTGAGCGGCGCTCCCCCTGTGGGAGTGCTCTGACCACCAGGGGGCAGCTTCTGCATTGAACGTCTGCCCCCTGGTGGTCAGTGCATGTCATAGCAACCAGTCATTCCGCTGTTTGGTTGATTTGCATATTAGCCTTTTATTATATAGGATAACACATTCCTAATTTCTGAATGCATAGTTTCTACCCAGAGAATATATATATCTAGGGAGGGGGTCATCTCAAAGTTTGAAAGTAATTTTGAGGATCTACAGTCATATTATTGCTGGGGAAAAACAAGGGCATCTTGAAAAATTTTCTGGATAGTGAGAATATTGTTGGCATCATCTTTTAATGGCAAAGATTTGATTATCACTGATTTATTTAAATAATGAATGGTATACACTTCTTCAGCCAATTTTTATATACTAGTATACATACATACATGTACATACTTGTTGACTGGCTTTGATAAAAATAATAATAGTAAAATTTAGGGAGCTTTGTAAGACTTAAATAAGATAATACAAATAATGGGAAGTAGAACAGTTTCTGTGACATGATAATATTCAACCAATGTTAGCTATTATTATTTTAATAGGCAGTATATATTCACATTTTTTTTATTTAAACAAAGCATATGTAGCACTTTAGAAATATAATTATATCATTTTTAACTAATGAAATTGAGTTTTCAATACTATGTTTCCTAACTTGGTTCTAAACACCTTGTATGAAAGCTGGAGAGTGTTTTTATTTTCTAGTAATATTCCAAAATGCAAAATTAATTTGCTTTTTAACAAATAAAGTTTTATTCTAAACTTAAACATCAGAAAGAAGAATTGTATGGCTGACAAATTCTGGTTTAACAAAGTGTATTAGAGATTAATCAGGCAATTTTTTTTTTTAATTCTTTGAGTCTAATTGTAGCATTCCTGTGTAACTTGCATTTAGTGAAAATTTGCTTCAAACTCATATTGCTAAATTCCATAATTATACTTTATGGCACTACTTTGGGTATTTTTGACATAGAACAGGTAGAAAAAATAATATTTTGGTTCATAGAGTGTTTCATTTTATCCTCATTATCTTGACTCTTCTGTATTATTTTTATGATGGGCAATATAGGCTATGAATGAGTGAATATAAGAAAGAATAAATTCAGTTAAATAATACTTCGAGGAATTTTTTGAACATGAAAAATTTGTTTCAGTTAATTTAAATATGAACATAGTTATCTAAGAAAAATTAAGGAAAATATATCATTGTTAAAGAACTACAAATGTGATGATATAGGAGAAAGAATTGTCATAGGTCTTAGCTGAGTGGACCTGAGAGCTGAGGATGATAAGAATACAAACTAGGAAATTACATCTAAGGTTCTTTTGTTTACAAGGCGAAGTGGAGAGAAGGTTGATTACATGAGAGGCAATGAGTTTGAGAGACTTCTAAAATAGTACATGTGGAGCCCTAACCGGTTGAGCTCGCTCAGTGGATAGTGTGGGCCTGGAGACTGAAGGGTCCCAAGTTCAATTCCAGTCAAGGGCAAGTACCTTGATTGCAGGCTTAATCCAATCCTCAGCCCAGGTCAGGGCAACTAATAGATGTGTTTCTCTCAAATCGATATTTCTCTCTGTCTTTCCCTCTCTCTTCCACTCTCTCTAAAAAATCAATGGAAATCTATCCTCAGGTGAGGATGAAAAAATAATAATAATAAAAATAAAATTGTACGTTTAGAAATAGTGAAATGCCACATTTGTATAATGCTTTACACTTCCATAATTTTAGGACTGAATCCAATATTTGGAGTTAGTCAGGAAGACACTGGGGATTATTCTCCCATTTTATAATTGGGAAAGTTGAGATTTATAGAGGGTAAGACTTTTTAAGATCATTCGACATGAATTGTCAGAGCTAAAATTAAGATCCTAGATTTTCAGGACTAAAGCAGTTCTTTTCATCATACCCAACTGCCTCCTAGAAAAATTAAATCTCCTGTCCTTGTGTTCAAATTGGAGTGTCAGTGGGAGTATGGACTCCTAGTCATTTTACAATCTCTGGTGTGTGAAATAAGGCAGGGGCTGATATAAGAAAATCAAGGAAATTAATGGCCAATTTTCTCAGTGTGGCATACTGTAAAAAATTTCTTAAGGTAGATTAATGTATATAATTTATATTTATACCAAAAACTTTAAGAAAGAAAAAAAATAACAAGCTTTTACAGCATGAGCAATTTTTATTCCTTTCTACTTCTCTTTCTCATATGTCATCTTACCTTGAAAATCAATAAAAACGATTCTCTTTTAAATCCATTTATGTTCAGATTCAACTCTGAATTCAACAAGTGCTTCAAAAAGACAAACTAACCTAGATTTCTAGACCCCATGAATTTGCTCTGCTGGATATAGATGCCATTTTAGATTCTTATATGTCCCAAAGCTTATTTCTGATCAGAGTTTCTCTTTTCAATACAATCTCCATCTTTCCTTTCTTATCCTTGCTGACATTTCATTTCAATCAGGGTTCAGACCTCTTCTTCAATCTTTTTGAATCAACTTTTGATGGATATAGGTGGTTTGTTAACAGCAGTGGTACCTATTAGGAGCAGTGGTGCCTGTCACTCTTTGATTTTCACCCTACAGGTCATTGTTTATCTATTCCTGTCTATTTTAGAGACTTCAGTGAATTTTAAAAATATATTTAAAAGCCAATTTACCATTTTGAAAGTGAGAGTTTTCTTTTGTTTTTGTTATATTCAAGGGCATATTTTGATGGAAGTTTTCCTGCTTTATTATCTGCAAACATCTGATCAGAGAAATGAAGCAGAATGTCCCCAATATGTAAGCTTTAATCTGGACTTGCATTAACATTTTTGGAAGTATTATTCTTAAAGTTCAATAATAAAACTTCGTAAAAATTAGTGCTTTTTAATAACTATATTTTTAGTAAATAATTATATTAAAAATGACAGAGTTCAGTATGTTATATTGTTTCTGACATTATGGGATAAATAAATTAATGAATTATAGCCTTTTCTCAACTAAGAATTTATTAGCTGAAGCCCTCACATAAGAACAATGTTAATTTCTCATTTTTAGGAGAAATAATGAAATCACAGATCTCAGAAATTTAAAAACAAATTTCAGAGCCATTTTATTATGGAAAATAAATACACAAAAATAAAATATAATCTCATAATAAAGATTAGACTAGGTAACATGAAGAGTAGGCTGTGATCACGGCCTGGGATTCACAAGTCTTTTCTTGGAAATTATAACTAAAGAGAGAAAAAAAAAGTGTACAAAGTTTTCGTTGATGGCATTTTTGTGGGTGGTAAAATGATGAGATTGACTGAATTAGAGCAGA
Source organism: Plecotus auritus (assembly GCF_963455305.1). Taxonomy (NCBI): domain Eukaryota; kingdom Metazoa; phylum Chordata; class Mammalia; order Chiroptera; family Vespertilionidae; genus Plecotus; species Plecotus auritus. Next base: position 71,658,903 of record NC_137772.1, on the reverse strand, counting down.
TGTTACATCTTGAGTCATAATTTGAATGAATACTCAGAGGTTAGTGGAAACTGGTTAATGTAAAAGATAAGCAAGTACAGTTGCTCATTAGCCAACATAGAACCTAAGTTTTTATTATTTTTTAGTATAAGCATTATGCACTAAAATCCAGAAAAAAATAATGCCGCATTCAGAATAGGAAACTGAGGGAATGTGAAATGAAAGTAAAATAACCAGAATTAATGTTTTTTGTTTTAGATTTTTTTTATCTACTTATCTATTCACCCTCATGATCATATAGTAATTGCTAAGAAATGTTCAGAGTTAAGAAATAACATATTAAGACAATTTAAAAATATTAACTTAATAAGCAAACAATAAAATTACATATAATATAAAGAAAACTATCTTAATATAGAAGATTATTTCAGAAGGCTTGGGGTGAGGGGCACAGGCAGGCTAGAAATGGTCAATGGGAGAGAAAAGGGACATATATAATACTTTCAACAACAAAGATTTTTAAAAAATAGAACTACTAAAAAATTTTAAAAAATATTATTTCAAAGGACTTAATTGAAGCCCATCTTAAAAAAGTAGTACATGATAAAAGCAATGACCTACTAGTACTAAATAATGCTGAGCCAAATAAATGAAATCTATATATATAAAAGCCCAGCAACCAGAATGGTGGAACAACTATAAAGACCAATTGCTATGACACGTACTGTGGCAGCCAACCAGCCTGATCGGGGCCCCGATGCCCCCCGCCCCAAACTGGTCACAGTCCCTCCCTCCAGCTGGCTCTGCCCCTGCACGAATTCATGCACTGGGTCTCTAGTAATAAATATGCTAATTAAATAAACAAAGAGGAATACGGAACATACAAAAGCATACACATGTAAACTTATTTTAAAATGGTTTTACATGCATAAAAATAGATCAATAGAATTCAAGACTTGAAAACAGACACCAAAAGTCTAGAAGTATAATGATCAGTTTTATAAATATAACAATAGAAATGGCATTACAGCTTAGTTTATAAAGATGAATTATTTAACAAAAATTCTGTGTAAAATGTGTTCTCTATATAAGATAAAATTGAGTAATATAAATATTTCACAGCACCAATCAAAATTAAACTGAGATGAATTAAAGAGAAACATGTAACATAGCAATCCATACAATAACTAGAAAACCTGGGCCAACCAAATATTGTTTCTAACATAGCAGTGAGGGGGAAAAAAACACAAAAGAGGACATGAGGAAATAGACTTCATAAATTATGCAGTTCCATATACCAAAAAGTGCCACAAGTAAAATTATATTAATAAAAAATAATTCTAAATATCCAATATGTATTAAAGCTTATTATTCACAATATGTAGCAAAATATAAATATGATAAGAAATGATCCCAGTAGTATATATTTTCAAAAGTTAAAAATAGTTTGATCAAGAAGTCACAAATACTAGTAATATCTAAAAATTTCAAATGAACATAAGAATATTCTTTTTGCACATTAACAAGTAAAGGGGACATAAAATAGCAAATGCCAATTTTGTCTGTCAAAATGACAAAGAATAAAATTTATTTCTTCTTTTGTTGATATTAGTACAGACAAACTCACTCTTTCAGACTTTGCTGGTGAGAATATAAATTTGTCCATGATCTTTCTGGAGACAAACTTGACAGCATTTAACATAAACTCTTAAATATTCATACATTTTTAGTAGCAATATTTTTTAAAGGCTCAACACCTTTCTTTCAGCCCTTTAAAATACACACACACACACACCCACTAGGGGCCTGGTGCACGAAATTCATGCGCTGGAGGGGGGGTCCCCTCAGCCCAGCCTGTCCCCTCTCACAGACTGGGAGCCCTCAGGAGAAGTCCTACTGAGGCGACCGGGCTGATCAGGGGAAGGCACCAGCCCCATCACCCCGCTGCTGCAGCCACTGCCAGTCAGCACAGCCACCAAGGTGTTTTCATCAACACGGACTCCAGCCCCTTCACCATGAAAAATTGACAACTTTCTTTAGGCATTTCAAGATGTGTCTTTCATAGGATATGACATTTCTTTCTTTTTTTTTTTTTATCCTCACCTGAGGATATGTTTCCATTGATTTTTAGAGAATGTGGAAGAGAAAGGGAAAGACAGAGAGAAACATCAAAGTGAGAGGAACACTTTGATTGGCTGCCTCCTGCATGAGCCATGACCTGTGCCCCAGCCAGGGAGGAGCCTGCCCTAGGGCAATGGAAACTAAAGAGAAAATAAACAAATAGGACTACATCAAAATAAAAAGGTTTTGCACAGCAAAAGAAACTATCAACAAAACAATAAGAAAGCCCACAGCATGGGAGAACATATTTGCCAATGTTATCTCCAATAAGCGTTTAATCTCCAACATTTACAGGGAACTCATACAACTTAACAAAAGGAAGATAAACAACTCAATCAAAAAATGGGCAAGGGACCTAAATAGATACTTTTCAAAAGAAGACAGAAGGAAGGCCAAGAAACATATGAAAACTTGCTCAAAGTAACAAATTATCTGAGAGATGAAAATCAAAACGACAATGCGGTACCATCTCACACCTGTCAGAATGGCTATCATCAACAAATCAACAAATGACAAGTGCTGGAGAGGATACAGAGAAAAAGGAACCCTCGTGCACTGCTGGTGGGAATGCAGACTGGTGCAGCCACTGTGGAGAACAGTATGGAGTTTCCTCAGAAAACTGAAAATGGAACTCCCATTTGACCCAGTAATCCCACTCCTAGGAATATATCCTAAGAAACTAGAAACACCAATCAGAAAGGATATATGCACCCCTATATTCATAGCAGCACAATTCACCATAGCTAAGATTTGGAAACAGCCTAAGTGCCCATCAGCAGATGAGTGGATTAAAAAACTGTGGTACATCTACACAATGGAATACTATGCTGTGGTAAAAAAAAGAATTCTTACCATTTTCAACAACATGGATGGAACTGGAGAGCATTATGCTAAGTGAAATAAGCCAGTCAGAGAAAGATAAATATGATTTCACTCATTTATGGAATATAATGAACAACATAAACTGATGAACAAAAACAGATCCAGAGACAAAGAAGCATCAATCTGACCACCAAACCTCAGAGGGAAGGTAGGGGAGGGTGGGGTAAGGGGGAGAGATCAACCAAAGGACTTGTATGCATGCATATAAGCCTAACCAATGGACACAGACATCAAAGCGTGAGGGCATGAGTGGGGTAGTGGGGAGGGGGGCTATAGGGGGATAAGGACACATATGTAATACCTTAACCAATAAATAAATTAAAAAAATAAATAAACATAATGCAAATCATAATATCAAAATGCAAGTTTTAAGAAAAAGATTAGAAGGGATACCCACAGTGGTAGTAAAATAAAAATATTCTGATTATTTCTCAAATATCTTTAAAAAATGATCAGGTTATGTAACTGGACAACCAAGGGGCCCGGGCTGCCTGTCCCTACTTCAGCCAATTAAGCAGAGACAGGGTTGAATCATATATGAGTGTTTATTCCAGTAATGCTGGCTATATGGGAGAGCAGCAGGTCATCCACAAAAATCGCTCTACCCTATCATAAGCCAGCTGCTTATATTGGGTAGAAGGACAAAGATTATGTGGGAAAGTAAGAATTACAGGTGTGAAGTTGTAAATGTTTCCATATGATAGTCAGTCCTTTTGACAGGAGGATGGACTGCATTCCAATGTTAGCTCCCATGTCCCAGGGTGTACAACTCCCAGCCAAGTGAAAAGGTGCTTTCTCCAATCAGAAAAGAACATCATGGCTAATGGAGCATGCCTAATATTTCTTATAATTATAGTTAGTTTCCAATATTCTACTTCTGCCCCTAACATAAACTTTCTCCTTAAAACTAAGAAATGTGGATCAACATCATTAAAAGTTTTTGGTTGAATAATTTAACCAGACACAGGTAATTACAGTTTTCATGTATAGTCTTTTATAAACTCCAATTTTACATTTTTAAGAATTATTTACTCTGTAGTTTATTTAGTCATTTATTCTTTTACTCAATCTGCCATATTTTACTGACTGCTTCTTAAGTGGTAGGCATTGTATTAGGAGTTGGGGCCTAAATGGAGAAAAAAAACACAGCAAAAGCTTTCTACTCCAAGAGAGCTTGATTTTTATGTAGTATTTTATAAATAACGAAGATACAGTGGTGACAATGTAACTATTCTCAAGAAGATGGAAATGCAATACTTTCTAAGGTAGTTAATCAGCAATTCAGAGAGCGTTAACTTTTGCTTCAGTTTTGGAAAGCTTTTCCCAAAGTACATTTACTGCAATTGTCATTCAAAAAGATTTTAAAAAGGAAAAAGAAAGAGAATGGGGGAGAGAAGAAGGAAGGAAAGAAAGAGAAAGCAGGAAAGAAGAAAAGTAAAGATGAAAAATCACTGCTTACATAAATTTTGTAAATGAGAAAGTGATATTTAATTTATTTTCTTGTAAGAATTACCAAATTTGACATGCTAATTTATGTTGCCAGTCTTAGAAGGAATATATATATTTTTTAACATTTCCCAAAATTCCATGACCATGGAATTTAATTTGACACCTTCTATATCTATTGTTCTGTATAGTACACTCTAGGAAATAGTCATTTAGGAATTATTTGTTTTAATGGAAAGCCTATCATTTACTATAAAATAATCTTGTTTACTACTTCTAAATCAAGCCAGCACAAGAATGTTTCTGGAAAGACTAATGTTAAAATCCCTTACTACTATAGCAATTGAGGGGGGAAATCTCCTCTCAGGTAGAAAATGGTGAACATCAAAACTATTTTCATTTACATAAGTGAAAATATACTATCATGTTTAAACACTTTCTGTATTATAGTTCAGTTCCAAAGGTAGTGAAAATAAAAACTTTTAGTGAACTTAAATATTGAATTTGAAATATTACTTATATTTCTGTAACAAACTAATAAAAATTAACATTTGAAAACAATAACCTGCTCAGAATAGTGCTCTATAGAACAAGGAGAGGAAAACTGACCTCCATTTATCAGTATACAAATATAGATACAATGCTATGGGACATGGAAGTAGCATATTAATTAATGGAGGATAGAAAGTCCAGATACTGATCTATATATTAATGAAACAATTATATGTTAAAATCGTGGCATTTCAAATCAGAGGGAATATAATTGATTATTTTACACTTATACTGGTATAATTTACTAGCTATTTTTTCATATTAAAAATTATTATATCTTCTCATACTATATGAGTACACAAATTCCAGATGATTTAACACTTTACATTTGAAACTTGAAACAACTAAAAATACCAAATAAAATATTAGAAAATGTTTGGTGAAGGCATTTTTACTAAACTAAATGTAGAAAGAAATATACTAATATTATTTGGCTCTTTTATATATTATAAATTTATGATTTGAAACTTTTAATTGAACATTGTTAAAAATAATAGGCATCAGATTTGCAATAAAAGCAGTATGTATAACATGCATAAAATAATATATAGAATACTTACATATATAGTTATATATTAGAAGATTATATATATAAAGATTACACCAAAAATCATCATATATGTATGGGCTGAAGCAAGATTTAAATTACTATTCTCTACAGTTATGTATTACTTGAAGTTTACACAGTGAGTTTTTATTATTTTGGTACTTTTTATTTAAAAATGTAAAAATGTTTTTATAATTTAAATTTAAAGAAGTATTTGTTTCATATACCCCAGAATGTTGACATTAACATATTTCAGATAACTTCAATCACATTTGAGAATATAGAGGCATTTATTAAGTGAATTCTCAATTTCAGCATTACAGCTTTGGTTAGTATAAAATCTATTTTTGTTTTACTTCCCCAAATGTCTAAATCTAATTTTAAATTGTTAATAGATGTTTCCAGAAAGAATTGTAAGTCAGAATAAAATAAATTATTTAAACACTGCTAGAGGGGAATAAAAATATAAAATATCATTTTACTACATCATTCTGATCTATCAAGTAATTTCAGGAAGTGGGTATCATGTTAATCAAATTGAACTCTCTTGTTCTGGTCACAGACTGTCCAAGAACATTCCTCGTATTTCTGATCAGGAATGTGGAAAATAAAAATAAAAGGAGGGTAGTGCTTCTTCAGTGAAGGACTTTATGTTCTTTTTTCTACTCTGAACAACAAAATGGTGGTTTATTAAAAGGCAGGCTGGAAGAATCACTGTGGAGAGAGAAAAGATAGAAAGCTTCCAGAGGAAAAAGCACTTGTGTCCTGATCACACTCTGTCCTAGAGCAAAATTATGTCTTTACTTGCTTTTGCCAAATAACCAACATTGTGCACTAACTTTTGTTGCTATCAGTGCCGCAGGTGTGCAGATGGATACTGCGAACGGCTCGATAGACACTGAGTTCAGTAAGAACAGGCAGCTGCTCTGAGCCATACTCACACCAGGTGAGGCCTTCAGGGGAGATAACAATGACTGCACAGGGCTTTCTTCTTGGCTAGAACTGTTATTTGGCATGGAAAAAGCAATTGCAATATGCTGTGTGATGACAACAATGGAAGCACATACTTAGTCCAGAGGTGAGCTCTACCCAATAGATTTCCAGAAGCCTTCATATATTTTCCTCAATAGACAAATTTGTTCAGGAAGTTTTGACCCCTTACATTTGTACTGGGTATCCTCAATTATCTTTCTTGTAATCAGTGTGACAATGTGAGAGTGTAGATAATTAAAATACTTAAAAAAAATACACCTGGTAACATTTTAGTCACTTAATTTTCTGCTTGTGGTGCTAAGTTTAAACTTGAGAACCAAGGTATCATTGCTTTCTGGTGAGCCATCTCAATTATAAATGTTCTTTAGTATTATTTTTATTACACACTGTCAACAATTCTAGAAAAGTATATTAAAAAAAAACAACAACACATAAACTGTCCCTATTTTGTGGAGCATTTAAAAAGAGGAACATACATGGAAAATGCATACGAAAAGCTTTTAATAGTTAAGGCTTTTCAAAGTCAGTGTTCTAAGTCAAAGGCTCAGAATCTCAAAGGGCCACTCAATAATAAAAGTAAGGGATTTATAAATAAGCATTGTGAAAATTTAGATTATTTTAAGGAAAATGAAAATAAAGAAATCTACCATATATTTAAATGAAATACACAATTCAAATTATTTCAATTTAAAATATTATATTATTTTTAAAACGTGATATTCTTATATTAAAAATTAAAGTGACTTAATTTTCCACCTCCACTATTTTAATAAAATCATTCTTGTTAAAATCACCAAAACTTCCCCTTCCTTTTAGTCCTCTTCCTAACGTTTTACCCAAAACAATTGACAGAGTTCATCTACCTTCTTTCTGAAAAGTTAACAGAAAGCAGTTAGTACAATGGAGAGAATGTCAAAACATGGAGAAAAATATGCCAGGGATGTTTCCTTTATATCCCCTTACCTCATTTCTCTCACAGCTTTGGCCTGAAGGCCTCATCATTGGACCACATGGCAGAACAACAGTGTGGGTAGCTAAAATTCTAAAAGAATCTGATCTTCCTGACCAAAGATACCAGTAAATGTAAGTCTTCTTTTATATAATACTAGACACCCAGTGCATGACATTCATGTACTGTGGGGTAGGGGCCCCTAAGCCTGGACTTTGCCCTCTTAAAGTCTGGGACCCCTGGGGGATGTCCACATGCCAGCTTAGGCCCCCTCCCCAGGGATGGACATCCCCCAGGGGTCCTTAGTGCTGCTGTGGAGGCAGGAGAGGTTCCCGCCACCACTGCTGAGCTTGCCAGCTGTGAGCCCCGCTCTGGCTAAGTGGGGGAGCACACTCTCCACCAGGGGGCAGCTCCTGCATTGAGCATCTGCCCCCTGGTGGTCAATAGGTGTCATAGTGACCTGTCGTTCTGCCATTCAGTCAATTTGCATGTTATCCTTTTATTATGTAGGATATTTTTTATTGATTTCAGAGAGGTAGGTAGAGCGAGATAGAAATATCAATGATGAGAATCATTGATTGGCTGCTTCCTGCCTGCCCCATACTGGGGATTGAGCCCACAACCCAGGCATGTGCCATTGACTGGAATGGAACCCGAGACCCTTCAGTCTGTAGGTCAACGCTTTATCCACTGAGCCAAACCAGCTAGGGTTAAATGTAGGTCTTGATGACCAGAGAGTATGGGGAAAATCTCAGAGAAGAGAGATCTGAAGAAGGATGTTCCCTGGTTTTGTATATTTTCCAAAAAAAAGCCTCAGCCTCACCTCTGAGTTGTGTATGTGAGGGATAGGCCCAAGGAGGCATACCAAGGCTTTGAACCTGAGTTGAGAATGTGATGGACAGAACCGAAGCAGCATATAGCAAGGGCTTGATAGCAACCACTTCTCACAAAAGGCAAGACAGAATTTGTGATCTGAAGGTAAATTGCTTGAGTAAGTGGAGAAACAAAGTCAATATTTTAAAAAATATATTTGATTTCAGAGAGGAAAGGATAGGGAGAGAGATAGAAACATCAATGATGAGAGAAAATCATTGATCAGCTGCCTCCTGCATACACTACACGGGGGACTGAACCCACAACCAGGGCATGTGCCTGACCTGCACATCCCCTACTGGGGATTGAGCCTGCAACCCAGGCATGTGCCCTTGGCTGGAATCAAACCTGGATCCTTCAGTCCGCAGGCTGACCCTCTATCCACTGAGCCAAGCCGGCTAGGGCAAAATCAACATTTTTTTACAAAATTATGACAGGACCCAAATTCCATAAGATCTAATAGTTGAAATATAATTTCTTGACATACAAAGAACCAGGAAAATATGAGCAATTTTGAAGGGAAAAAAACAATAAATATCAATACTTGCTTAGATGACTCAGAAATTAAAATTACCACAAAAATATTTAAAATTTTTATTTATTGATTGATTTTTAGAGAGAGAAACAATGATTTGTTGTTCCACTTATTTATGCATTCATTGGGTTGTTGTTTTTTTAATTTTAGAGAGAGAGCAGAAAGAAGAGAGAGATACATTGAAATATTCTTCCATCTACATATGCATTCATTGGTTCCTCCGTGTATTTGTCCTGACCTGGGATTGAAACCACAATTACAAAGATAAATGCTAATAAAACATTTTTGTTGGCATATTTTCCAGATAAACTCTAGACTGGTCTTTCCAGATTTTCTCACCAAAAACTTCCAATAAAATTTTAATTGTAATTACATTAAACTTAGGAATGGTTTAGAAATAATTTACAAATTCACTATAATGTCCATTTTTAACATCTATTTTTTAAGTTCTCACTCAGCAAAGTTTCCATTTGTGTGCCTAGAAGAGTCTGCATTTTTGTGTCTGTTTACTCATAGTGTGTGTATTGCATGCTTTTTATTCACACATGCCATCCCACTCCAACTCTAGAAATAATGTAAGATATTTAATATACAAACACTTTCAACAAAGATGAAATAAAATACTTTAAAAGTATAAATTATGAAATTTATGTTTCATTCTAAAGTACCACATGTACAATGTATCACATGTCTTTATGATACATATCAATTCTTAATAGGAAGTAGTACAGTAGAGTCATTGAAGATACAGGCCCTGGGATATTCAGGGGAATTTTAAACCCACCCCTGCTACTCATTGTTCTGTAATGTTTAGCAAAATATTTAAATTCTCTAAGACTTTTTTTATTTATAAAGTGGAAATAATAAAAGTTTTGAGACTTATTATGGCATGAGGATTAAATGAAATCAATAATGTAAAATGTTAGATAAGGAACAGTAAATATAGTTTAGCTATTGATAACATTACTGGTTTATTTCTCTAAATATTACTCTTTGTCTCTGCATTTTCTGTTAGAACATGAGCCTCCCTCACTCCCTTTCAGATACCACCACCTAATCCTACTTGACAATTACAAAGCCCTTTACTCCTTAGAGTGAAATGAGCTAACTTGCAACTGGGCTTTATTATTTTCCTGACTGAATCAAGAAACTGTCGCTTGAATAAAACCAATGCAGCAAGGTCTTGGCTGTTGGTAGGAAAGAGATTACAATTTATACTTTTTGCCTGAAACTGCATGGAGAAAATTATATTATATAATGTGAATTAAAAGTTATAGAAGATGATCATATATCAGTTTTGAGGGAAAACCTAACTATTGCTATGGCTGAAGGCAGATTGTGTGTGTGTGTGAGAGAGGAAGAAAGAGAGAGAGAGAGAGAGAGTAGAACATAGCTTACAACTTGCCAAACAATATCTTCAACAACATCTATTCATTCTGCAGCATAGCAACAGGCTTATTAGACCTGCTTCTTAAAAATTCCATCTATGTAGACTGATATGATGACAAAAGAAAACACGCTAAATGTAATTCTAAAATAACCATATAACTTAGTTTAGAGTAGATTTGTCCTCCTTTCAATGAAGTGTCAAACATTTTTTGTTGAACTTATTTCTTGATAGTTTATGTGTATTTTTTTTAATTTAGGTATAATTTATATATAACATTTAATTAGTTTCAGGTGTACAACATAATAATTAGATACTTGTATATGCTGTGATATGATCACCAAAGTTATTCTAGTTACCATCTATCACCATATAAAATTATGCTTTTGTGATAAGTACTTTAAAGATTTACTCTTTTACCAACTCTGAAATATGCAATGCAATATTTTTTACTGTGGTTACTATGCAGTAAATTATATCCTATAACTAATTTATAAATGGAAGTTTAGACCTCTTGAACTCCTTCATCCATTTCACACACTCTCCAAACCTCTTCCACTCTGACAACTACCAATCTCTTCTGTGTATCTATTGGTTTTGTTTTGTTTTATTTGTTCATTTGCTTTGTTATTTATTATTTATTTATTTATTTATTTATTTATTTATTTATTTATTTATATTGATGAGAGAGAGAGAGAGAGAGAGAGAGTTAGTTAAGAGGCAAACATCCATCTGTTGCCTCCTACATAGGGATTGAGTGGAAACCTGGATATATGCCCTGACTGGAAAAATAGAACCTGACACCTTTTGGTGTATGGAAGTTAGACAGGTCTGTTTTGTCTTTTAGATTCCACATAAAGAGAAATCATATGGCTTTGTCTTTCTTTGAACTAGGTTTTCAAAGATGAGTGATTTAGGCAGAGAAAAAAATAAGCCTCTTGGCATATAGTGGTATTTTACTTAATCATCTGAAAAATCAAACATAGATTTCATATGGAACATGTAAGAATTCTATGAAGTTAATGATATGACACATATAGTAGCTATAGATTTGGCATGTACCTTGAAATAGAGAAACAAGATTAAGGTGTTGTATAGTTCTGCTATATTTGATCAAAATAAACTTATGGAGAGATTTTATTGGAATACTAGAATCCCAGTACACAAATTCGTGCACGGGTGGGGTCCCTCAGGGTGGCCTGCGGAGATCGGGCCCCAGCTCACGCCCCCAGCCGCACAGCCTTGCAGCCCCACCTGGCACTCCGTCTTGGCCTGGTGCCACTCCCTCACCTGCTCCACTGTCCTGCCTGTGGAGTGATTGATCAGGGCCCGGCCCCCTGCCTGGCGCTCTGCGAGCTGGGCAGCAACCTCGCCCCCCACCTCCACTGCAGGTTGCCCTCTGGAGGGCAATTGGAAGGGCAATTGGGCCCCTGTTCGCACCCGCCTTGACCTGACATCACCCACTCACCTGTTCCACCACCCTGCTGTGGTCCTGCTCTCATCGGGGCCCATCAGGGCCAACAGCACCTCCACTGCTGCCTGCTGCCAGCACTGTGTTGCCAACATCCACCATGCTCTGTGCCACCCCCTGTGGTCAGCGCAAGTCAAAGCAAGTGGTCGAACTCCTGTTCAAACTCCCAGTCGAACAACCATCTAAGGGGACAATTTGCATATTAGGCTTTTATTATATAGAACTAGAGGCCTGGTGCATGAAATTCATGCATGGGGGGGGGTGTCCCTCAGCCCAGCCTGCACCCTCTCCAATCTGGGACCCCTTGAGGGAAGTCGGACATTCCTCTCACAATCCAGGACTGCTGGCTGCCAACTGTTCGCCTGCCTGCCTTCCTGATTGCCCCTAACTACTTCTTCCTGCCAGCCTGATCACCCCCTAACCACTCCCCTGACAGCCTGATTGATACCTAACTGCTCCCCTGACAGCCTGATTGCCCCTAACTGCCCTCCCCTGCAGGCTTGATCTCCCCCAACTGACCTCCCTTGGAGGCCTGGTCCCTCCCAACTGCCTTCTCCTGCTGGCCATCTTGTGGTGGCCATCTTGTGTGCACATGGGGGAAGCCATCTTTGACCACATGGGGGCAGCCATCTTGTGTGTTGGAGTGATGGTCAATTTGCATATTACTCTTTTATTAGATAGGATAGAGGCCTGGTGCACGGGTGGGAGCCACCTGGTTGCCCCGAAAGGTGTCCCGGATCAGGATGAGGGTTCTTTTGGGGCATGGGGCAGCCTGAGTGAGGGGCCTTTGGTGGTTTTCAGGCTGGCCATGCCCCCCAGCAACCCAAGTGGAGGCCCTGGTATCTGGGATTTATTTATCGTTTATAATTGAAACTTTGTAGCCTTGAGGGGAGGCCAGGGCAGGCCAGGGAGGGTGGGAAGTTTGGCTTCCTCCATTGCCAGGGGCAGCCCAAGCCTCTGGCTGGCTCCAGCTCCATGGCCGCCGCCATATTTGTGGGTTAATTTGCATACTTGCTCCTGATTGGATGGTGGGTGTGGCTTGTGGGCCTAGTGGAGGTACGGTCAATTTGCATGATTCTCTTTTAACAGATAGGATATTTTTACATAATCAATATTAGCTAATTAAAAAACTTTTTCTTAAAATATAATATCCATGTAGAAGTATGCATATATCATTATTGCAAAAGTTGATAACTTTTCACTAACTGAACACACTTGCATAAGCAGCACTCTGATCAAGAGCACATCACTATCAGCATATCTGAAACACATTGGGAGCCTTCTCGTTGTTCCTTAAAGTCATTATGCAATTCCCCATGTGTACCATTATCCAGGCTTCTAATATAAGCTGGTTGTACATTATATTTTCACTTAATACAAAGGAAATAAGACAAGATATATATGTATTCTGTGTGTGATGACTTTCACAAAACATTTGTTTTTTTTTAAATTAAACCATGTTATCAAGCATAGCAGCAGATGGTTTACCCATATTGTTGTACAGTATTTTATTCTATAATTTATTTACTAGCTCCATTCTCAATAGGAATTTATGTAGTTTTAAGCTTGAAGCTACTTTGAGTAGTGCTGCTATAAACATTTAGAACTTATATTTTTGTTAACATATGTATGCATTTCTCTTGGAAATATACCTAAGAGTGAAATTGCTACATTATGGGATGTACATATGGTCAGATTAATTTGACCTTTTGTTTCAGGTTCAAGTTCAGTTTGTGGAAATGGAGGTTATAAGAGTTTGGACAGAAGGTGTTCAGGAGATCAATGCTGACTGACACTTCACTCTCCACTCTAATTTTCTTGCTAAATGAAGTAACTATTTCTGCATGTTGAATTATCTTGCAAGGGAATACTTAGCCTACACAAAATTAGTCTTCTGACTGGTCCATTTTAGATGTGCAGTTTATACTATCAGATGGATCTCAACTGGGATAAGCCCACTCTCTGTTCACCCCATCTGCCACTGTACCAAAAACCATACTGTTTATACATATCTAATAAATATGAACCCAGATGTGGAACTATATTCCAATGTGCACTGGGAAATAAACTGTGCAGAGAAATAAAAGTAATATGAAAATATTGTTGAAATTAAACTGAGAAAAATAAGCACCATATTGCTTTCTTCTGAAGTATAATGAAGCATTCATTTAGAAATGAGCTGAATCATTTGTACATAGGACATAGACATATTTTCAGGTCATATTTTTAAACTGAGCGCCAGAAAAGATTCAGTTTGTACTTGTTTTTTATAAGAAAATAAATGTTTAGAAGAACCTTTATAGGCATGTGATATTTTATGTAGCCACATTGGTAAATAACTAGCAAGACAACAGATGTGAGGGAAGGGAAGGGTAAGGCCAGATAAAGCAGAGGTGCAAAGATAAAGTGAACAGGAAAAGTGTCATAGAGTCTTAGAAAAATCAGGTGTCCTTAGAATTAATGATCATTGCTCACCCACTACTTTCAAGATTGTGTATTGGTAGATTTTATTAACAAACAAAAGCAACATCTGCTCAGGAAAATTGCAAAATCAGTTGAGGAAAGTACATTGCAATAAATGGCTGGGATGCAAAACAGCATGTGATGTGCTTTATAAAGGAGGAATAAAGTGCAGAAGGATAGGAGGTAATGTAAAATCCCGGGGGTGGGAGTAAATATATTTACAGCTTTGCAGGGAAGTGCGTAAAACACTGATGGGAACCATGTTGTGGGCAGCTGAGACCCACAATGCAGAGGGAGAGGATTTTATCTTTAGCCTGCAGGAGAAGAAATCTTGGGTTTAGACTAAGGAGGACACCATAAGATATAAAAATATTTCCAAGAGTAAATCTGGAATTCAGTCTCAAAGTGTGACCCTCCAGTGGTGGGGAAAGAACACAGAAAACCCGAAGCTAGAGGAGGAAAAACTGAGGTGAGGGTCATGTCAACCATAAAACAATCATATACTATGAAACAAACTGGTAAGTGATCTGTGTTTTTTTTTTTTTTTTTAATGTATATGAAGTCAATATTACTATGACAGTTATTGTCAATATAAATTGATTAGAGGCTGAACAGGAAATGATGATATGGAAGTAATAGGAATTATATGTTGTGGTAATGAGGTAAGAAAATGATTTTTCACAATCACCAATTATTACACTAATGAGGAAATTAATCAAATATAGAAAACCTAATTGGAAAACTGATGAGTGAACATGACTGACTATACTACTTGGGGGATAAGTTAAGGCACAAAATAGTAGGTTTTTATATGTTAAGTATTAGAAGTTTATCCTGAATGGTTTGCCTTCAGGAAGAAAGGCTAGGAAAAGGACAATTGCCAAGAACTAAATGCTGATTTTCTGAATAATTTCAAGGTTTATTACTAGTGGCCTAACGTATACTGGTAAATGCCTTCTTCTTTATGTTATATAAAATACTGACTTTTTCTCTGTGTTTTAATCAACTGCACCGGAACATAAACTCTCTAAAGGAAGGAAAGGTGAATTATTATGTTTAGGATCTGGAGTAATATTTCATAAAAACCTGATTATCTTGCAAGAAACACAACTGCCCTGAAGCTGACTAAAGTAAAATGTTGTTATATAGCCAGGAGAGCATCTCAAAGAACAGAAGGGAAAGGACATTATAGCAATATTGAGGAATATTGTGTATGTCAGTAATAGGCTACAAACAGAGCCTGACAAAATTCTAATATTCTCTGTATCTGTCAACATTGTTTATTTACATTTATAGCTAATTATTTTCTTCACTCTTTGTAAAACAGCCTTCTCTAGCTCTCTAATCTTCAGAGTTAAACATACTGCTGCTGAGTGCTTCTGAGTTCCCACGTTACGGAAGCCTTCCACCCAGGGGAGATGAAGTGCGCCTTTGCTAATACCAATTTGAATTTCCAGGAAGGAGTAACTATATGAATCAATTTGATACAGGTGCCCAATTCTGAACCAATCAACTGCAGCCAGGGGTGCAGCAACAGATGGTTCCAGCATGGTCCCAAAGGACAAACATTTACAAAAGAAAGGACAATTGTTCTGAGATCCCTACAGTGACCTACAGTTCTCATTGTGGATGTGTAAATGAATAATAAGAATGTCACATCCAGTTCTTCTCTAGTGACTCCTGTGTGTATTCCTCCTGGCCAGACACTCTCTGTAGCTGAGCTATTTTAAGAAAAACTATTAGATGTAGTAAAAGAGCCAAAATTATTTAGGATCAGAAGAGACCACTAGAATTTTCTTTTATTGTTCAACTATACTATGTGGCATAGACTATTCAATGTTTATGTGTTCAAATTCCACCTCTTTTATTTATTAATTTTACATGCTTTAGCTATGCTTTTTTATTTAAAAAGATACATTTGAGCCCTGGCTGGTTTGGCTCAGTGAATAGAGCGTCAGCCTGTGGACTGAAAGGTCCTTGGTTCAATTCAGGTCAAGGGCACATGCCTGGGTTGTGGGCTCGATCCCTAGTGTGGGGCAAGCAGGAGGCAGCCCATCAATGATTCTCTCTCATCATTGATGTTTCTATCTCTCTTTCCCTCTCTCTTCCTCTCTGAAATCAATTAAAATATATTTTTAAAAAAGATATATTTGACTCGTGAAATGGGAATAATAATATAAAGTATTGGCTAACACTGTGTGTAGATAAAACAAGATATTTTCTGAAAAGTGCCTCATGTAGTGCCTATCATATAGTAAGCATGCCAGTAGTATTGTATTGTTCTTATTTCTTTTAGTCTTTTTATTAGGTAGTTATCTTAGTTATCCTTAGGTGCTATAGCAGATATCACAAACTTTGTGGCTTAAAACGACACAAATTCATTGTCTCACAGGAGATCAGAAATATGAAATAGGTTTTATTGAGTTAAAATCAAATTGTCAGAGAGGCTGCTGAGGGCTTTAGGGAAGAATCTGTTTTCCAGGCCCGAGAGGCCAGCGAACGAAATGCATTTCTTGACTCATGGCTGCTTTCTCTATCATCAATGCCAGCAGTGAAGCATCTTCAGATTTCTCTTTCTGATTCTGACTTGCCTGCCTTCCTCTTACACAAAACTTAGTGATTAAATTAGGCCCACCTGGATAACCTAGGCTAAGCCCCAGCCTCCATCCAAGATTCTTAACTTAATCCCTTTTGCTATGTAAGGTAAAAGCATTCGCAGGTACAAGGATTCAGATGTGGACATCTTTGGACAGCTATTATCTTACCTACCATAACAACAATGTTCTTTTTCAAGAGTAAGTCTGTATTTTACAAAACTTACTCTATGAAGATGTCATTCAGTTCTAAATCAATTTTGGGTCTACAAATTCATTTCCTAACTATAAAAAGAACATAGTAACTGATGAAAAAATACTAACAAATAAAGTCATGTCTGTGGGATGAAAAAAGAATAGAATTATTGATGCTGGCATTAGACTATTATGAAAAGATTTCTCATATATATTCATGAGAACCTTTTGATATTATGTTCATATATACAAAATAAGCTATAGGGAGGTATATCATGTTGCAGAAAATATTATTCCAAACAAAGTACTTCTCAGTTATCAAGTTGTTCTTTATGACCTACTGGTATATGGAATTAAATTACCAGTGATCCATATTGCTTAAAGCAGATCAAATTTGTTGACCAGATATAAACAATAAAAAAGTATTCCAGGCATATTGCCAACACATGATTTTAAATTTTACTTAATTCTACAAAAAATACTTTTAAGTTGAAAGAGAGAGAGAGTATATTTAAAAACCCTAGCTTATTAGTTCCAGACCATATGAACAAATATGTAGCTTCTAACAATGTTTTTTCTTTCTATCATTTTATGTCACATGCAGACCAATTTTGCTTTTGAGAAAAGAAAACAGAGACTCTGCCTGGCCCTTTACAACTGAGGCAATCCTTTCTAACTGCTGTGAGATTCCAAAGCAAGGTTTTTATTCAAATTGATTAGTGAAAATAAAACATATAGTTTTACAATAAATTGTTAGTTTGTTCTGAAATTTTTTCAATGTTTTATGAGCTGATTCTAAATGTTCATTCAGACTTTGGAAAAATCATTATTAGTCAAAGGATACCTCTTATTGTACCACAAGAGCCTAGAATTTAGTCTTTATTGGGCCTCTCATGTTAGACAAATTCTGATTGGCTTTAAAGTTTAAGCTTAAAGCTAGTTTGACTTCAGTTAATTTTGAATTATTTGAAAGATCATTGATTTTTCTGACTGTGTGACTTTTGTCTTGTTTCCAGTTTTGACCATGCTTTGGATGACTTTTCCCCAAAAAGCACTCCATAAAATAAAGTTGTGGTAAAAAAGCCTTGCTTTAAGGTTACCTGGCATTATCCCCACATGACATTTGCTTTAAAAGAACTCTGTGAGAAATAAACAACCTTGCCAAAAGGAAAATAGCACTTGAAAAAGGGGAAAAAAAAAAAAACTTGCCACCGAAGATAAGCAAAAAGGATTATGAATGCTATAATCTCCCAAAATTACTGTTTTATTTGTTCATATTTGTATGTCAGATGAAAGAATAGTAGATTAAAAGTACCTTCTCGTTTATATGCACAAAGATGCCAAATTAAGTCCCCATTTTCTGGTGCTGAAACTTGATTAAGCTGTTCTGGATATACTCCTTTTTGAAGGTTAGAGAAACAAATAAGTAGTGAGTAAAAGGTTTTGTTTGATGACCTGGACAATTGCAGGGAATGAATACACAGTAACACATCATCTATTAAATCAACTGATATAAAATATGAAAACCCATTTTGAATATGAGGCCAAATAATAGTGTTTAACTAAGAATTTAATTTCTCAGTAGGCAGTTTAATCGCATAGTTAACAAAAGATTATAAATTATGCTTTGATGATAATTCAATTCACAATTTTTGGCAGACACAATGCTAGGTCCTGGGAATAAATTTGTAAAGGAGATTGAGTGGCTCCCTTTCCACATGAACTATACATTTCATTGGGGAAAAAATGGGCAATACTCACTCATTTAAAATATGATGATTGTTGTGAAAGCAGTAAAAAGGGGTACTATGGGACCATCTGGAAAAACAACCTAACCTATTATTTCTACTTTACTGCCATTTATATTCTTTAGTGTGATCTGACACCATCCTCAAAGAAGTAGGATGGTAATTGTTTCCTTCCTTCCTTTCTCCCTTCTTTTCCTTTTTTTCTCCATCTTTATTTTAAATCTGTCCTCCCTCCTTTACATAAATATCTAAGGAAAGTATATGCACAACTTTCTCTGCTATAACAGTGAATATAGGCACACAACCCTACCCTCCTAAGGTTTAAAATAAACCAGGTTATACAAATATTCAATAAGCAACTACTTGAATTATTAATTAGTTAATTGCTAACAGTAACTTCTTTGAATGAGAAGTACAAATTTCTATAAGAGAGGCACCTGATTATTGCTTTATAGGTCCCAGGTTCAATAACTGTCAAGGGCATGTACCTTGGTTGTGGGCACATCCCCAGTAGGAGGTGTGCAGGAGGCAGCTGATCGATGTTTCTCTCTCATCGATGTTTCTAACTCTCTATCCCTCTCTCTTCCTCTCTGTAAAAAATTAATAAAATATATTTTTAAAAAAGGTTTGCATCAAGAAGCAAGAAGAAAGATGCTTCAGAGATACATGAACATTTTATAGATGAGAACACTAAGCCTTAGAAGCCAATTAAATATAGCAGTTTGTCAAGTGCAACTATATCAAACTAAAAACCTTCTTTATAGCAAAGGAAACAATAAACAAAATTTAAAAAGGTAACCTGTGAAATGAGAGAAAATATTTGCAAGCCATATGTCTGATAAGGGGTTAATATTTAAAATATTTAAGGAATGCCTATAGCTTAGTAGCAATAAAAACAAATAACCCAATAAAAATGAGAAAAGGAACTGAATAGACATTTCTCCAAAGAAGATACACAATGGCCAAGAGGTGCTCAACATTGGTAATCATCAGATAAATACAAATCAAAACCACAACAAGACATCACCTATTATGGTATATATATATATACAAGTTTATCATGTGGAAGTACACATTTTGCTGCTAGCTTTTTAGTCCACAGATTGCTATATAAGTAATAGATGTGAATCATGTAACTGTTTGCAAAGTTTGTGGGTTATTGGTCACCACATATCTTTAGTCATATCATGTCCAGGCAGCACAGTATATAGTTGCGTTGCCTACTTATCACCTCCCAATAAACCCATGTGACAAAAAAAAAAAAAAGGAAGGAAGGCAATGCTAAAAGAGTTAAAAGTGCAGCAAAGAAATGAACAATGAAAATGCTGAAGGTGATATTCAAATATAATCTGACTAGAATTATAGAAGAGATAGCTGACCATAGAAATATTGACCTTGCCATTGTTGGAAAGACTGTATATGTCCACCAGAGGAATTTAGTGAAGGTAAGATTGTTGACTTAAATGAGGAAAGCAGTTGTGGTGAAAATATCCCAGAGTAAGTGACACCATAAAAAAAAAAAAATTCACCCTCACTTGGCCACGATAAGATCCAAGCACAGGTTTCTTGAGCACGTTAGCATCTTGCTTTGGTTTTTCTGTAGTCACTTGTTTCTTTTTATTATTGTTTTAAATATGAAAAGCTTGGCTTAATGTCATACGTTGACCTTGTCAATCATTTGTAATTGGTAACAACTGCAGAGTATGATTATTATTCTCCAAGTTATATGTATCAGTGGCTATAGTTAAATTGGTTAATTCATTAGAAGGTTTTAACGGAATACAATTTTTTTCCATTGTTATATTATTTTTGCTCCTTGTAGGTCTATGGACATTTTCTTTATCAGCCATTTTTTTCTTTAGTTTCAGAACTTTTGTCTCTTCTTGGACCGGGCCCTCAGATGTCATCATTCCCTTGTTTCTACTACTGGAGAATTTCTGATTTTCCTGTTTGTATGCAAAAAAAGTTTTTCTTTTTAACAGATGCTCCTTGAGTTTTTGTTTTCTTTGCTCTCTTACAGCGAACTTGGCCCTGTGACTCGGGGGAAGCTGCAGGTTGCCTGGAATCACTGGGGTGCTCATCGCAGGGTGAAGTAGGAGGAGGGGTCTCCTATCGCCGTGCCACAATATCTGGTTTTGGGATTAGGGTAATAGAAAGATCTTTTTTTATTTTGACAAACATTTTTTAAACATTCTTAAAGTTTACAGAACAATAATTTTATCCATTGATTATTAAAATTATTTTATACAGTTTCAACTTACATGACTATAATCAATCCATTATTTTCCATTTTTTTGTTTTAGCACCCTAAAATAAGCCATCACATCTCTTATTTAGATAAACACAATGATCTCTCTCCATCCTCTTCTTCCTTTCTGGGTTTCAACTCACCAATTCATCCTCCACAGGGCAGCCAAATTGAGCTTCAGATAAAAATAAATCAATTCATATTACACTTACAACACTGGGACTAAAACTATGATCCTCCCTTCATTTACAGGTCAATAGGATGCCCCATAGGCTTGGTGTAACACCAGACTTCTTCCCACATTTCTCAACTCCACCAACATGGATCAGTGTCCATATACAGTAGAGTAAGACCAATCCTCCTTCCATATGCATCCAAAGAGAACCCCAAACACTAAGACTAAAAGTGTGCATCCTCAGGATTCCTACCCTCCATCAACATACACAGTCAGGAGGGAGTTCCAGACTTTCACATGCTCTGGTACTCACAGCCTTGCCACCTGTATCTGCCTTGAGTTCACCAGGACTTATTTTTTTAATCAGCCCACAATTGAAACTACTGGTTTTGGAATCATTCTTCATCTCCTGCACTCTAATCACTTCTCTACTTCCTGTTGAAACTCTCTTATCCTTCTTGCAAAACTTCCAAAATGCCCTTTGGAGAAAAATCTCCTAGATCCTCAACATTTTCTCTACAGACTGCATCTTCTTCCTCCTACAGAAAACACTATCTGCAGCCTTCTCAATCAACAGAGTTTGTCTCCTACTTTAATTCACTAGGTTGGTGTCCTATATACTCCTCAATTCAATTTCCAGATTATTCTCTTTGTCCCTAAAAATGAGCTTTGCGTCTATGATAACTGAGCATCTCAGTTAAACTACTTCTCATTCTTGTCTATTACCAATCTTTTCATAAGCTCTTCCATTTTTTAATCACTTAAACTTTTGGCTAATGGGCTCTTCAACACTACTCTGGTGACTTTTCTCAGTGATCTTATCAGTTTCTATTTCTGATGCCTGGACATTCAGTTTCCTGAGTTACTCTCTTTATTTATGCCATCCTTCATCCTAACTCAGTCACTCCCAGAAGTACAATCTATAATCTGTCATCACCTATGGCATCAGACCCTTTATAATTTAAATTTGCTGAGCACTAAACTCTGTTTCTACCTCATTCCATCAAATATTTTAACAATCTTTTCAACCCTATTGAAACTTTTCACTTTCCCTTATTTCCTTCATATTCCTTCCTTCCTGCTTACCCAGATTACATTCAATAATCAATCAGTACAACCATTACCTTTCATATACACTATACTTTTTTTACTGCCTCCTTGATTTTTTGTACTCTTTTGGCAAAATCACTAACCAATTAAAATCATCTTTTTATTTATTCCATGTTTGTACCAATGAAGCTGAAGGTGTGAATAAAAACACAACCACTGTGACTATCTTATTTTATAGTTGTGATTATAAACATTAACCAGATTCTTAAGGTTGCTCACAGTCATACCTTAATTCTTTATGCCATTAACTTGCTCAATTTCCTACATGTTCATGTCATATCTACTCCTTTTTCCTTGAACTTCAGATAGCTTTTCCATAGACTCATTCTTTTACTAATGACCTTTTATTATTTTTTTTAAATTAACATTTTCTCTGTAAAAAGGTGCAGGTAACTGAGCAAAAATTTCTCCCGACTCTTAGTATTATATCTCCCTACCTACCCATATCATCTGTACACACTACTTGTTAATCTCTCTAAACTTAGGCAGGTGGTCAAAGGGCACTAAATCTCATCTTTTCCCCCTGTTCTAAAACATTGCTCCAATAATTTTCCCTGCTTTTGTAACATCAATTTTTACCTGTCTATTAGATCCATTTTAATCATCGTACAAATTTGTACAAATTTTCCATCTTTACAAAAGGAAACAAACAAAAAAAACTCCACAAATTTCTTTATTGATTTATCTTTTCCCATCTGCTTTTTCCACATTTATTTTTTGCATTCCTTTAAAGCAAAATTCCTTGAAATATTATTATTCATCACTGTGTCACTTCAGACTTTCTTTTGTTTAATTGATTTCTTGGAGAGAGAGAGAGAGAAGGGGAGAGGAAAGAATGAGAGAGAGAGAGAGAGAGAGAGAGAGAGAGAGAGAGAGAGAGAAACAACAAGGTGAGATTAAAACATCGATTAGCTGTCTCCTACACGCCCCCTACCAGGGATCAAGCCCCAAATGGGAATTGAACAGGCAACCTTTCAGCACACAGGATGATGCCCAACCAACTGAGCCACACCTGCCAGGGCTAATCAGACTTTCACTCCAACTACTTCATCAATATGGTTCTCATTATGGCCACCAAGGTCCTCCATACTACTAAATCTGATGGTCTGTTTCTAATCTATTAGTTTGATCTTTCAATCTGGTTTTTACATGCTTGGTGATATATTATCTTCAAATTTCTTCTATGATTCTACTTTCCTTTGATTGCCTCCTTACCTCATGGGTCACTCCTTTTAATTCCCTTTGCTGATCTCTTCTCCTTCATTTTGGAGTGTCCAGGATCTTCTTTTCTTCTCTATCTGAAATCACTACCTTAGAGATGCATCTGATTCATTGTGTAACTTTCTTTTTTTTAATTATTATTTTTTTAAATTGTTTGAAGTATTACAAATAGTAGTACATATGTCTCCTTTTTCCCCCCCATTGACCTCCCCCCGGCCTCTCCTACCCCCCAGTACATGCCTTTACCTGCCCGCCCCCCCACAGTGTCTTGTATCCATTGGTTATGCTTATATGCATGTGTACAAGTCCTTCAGTTGATCTCTTACAGCCCCCCTCCTAACCTCCCCTGCCTTCCTGCTGTAGTTTGATAGTCTGTTCAATGCTTCTTTGCCTCTGTATCTATTTTTCCCCATTTCTTTCCTTTAAAAAATCTTGCCTCTGCAGACTAGAAATAAACATATAATAACAAAAAAAATGTTTGAGTCCCAATTTCAATGTCCAACAGTTCTGAGTCCCCGTTTCAATGTCAAACAGTTCCTTATGTGTACATGTCAGCAATGATATCTGGATGGTGGGCACATGTTGGCAATGCAGGTGTAACTTTCAATACCATTCACATGCCATCAACTCTCAGATTTATATATCTACTCAGAAGCAAGCACCTGAATTTATAAATCCACCAGCTTATTTTATACTTACCTGAGATAGTAAATATCTCATAATTAGCATTTCCGTGGAATGTCTAATAAATATCTCAAAACTGACATGCCCAAACCTGAACTCCTGATTTTTCACACACAGTCTAATGCAACCATGTTAGTGGAAACTCTATTCTTTCAGTTTTCAACCTAAAAACTTACACTTCTACCTGTTTCTTATACTCTACATTTAATTCAAACAAAATACAGTTGATACTATTTTTCAAGTCCTATTAAATATTGAACTGTGCATAATATTTTTTATTAAAATCAGATTCTCAAGTGGATTATTAAAATAGCTTCCTAACTGGTCTCCCTGCTCCATCTCCTCCCTTTAGCAGCAGTCAGCATAACCTTTTAAAAATGTAAATCAAATAATTCTACTTCTCTCCTCTAACCTTGCTAATAGAGCTCCATGTCAATCAAAGTAAAAGCCTAAGCCTTTTTAATTGCTTACAAAGCTCTACATGATCTGCTCTTCCTCATCCTTCCTTCTCTCATCACCTTCTGAGCTCTTATTATGTTTTGCCCCTCCACTGTGATCCAGAAATATAGGCTTCTTTGCTTGTCTCAAAATACAACATATTTCCTCACATTTGAAAGCTTTTGCACTGACATTTTCTACTGCCTGGAATGCTCTCTCTAGCCCATCTCTGAATATCAATATGGCTTTCTCCCAACCCAGTTTTAAGGTGTTATTCAAATCACAATAAGGCCCACCCAGAACAATGTTTAAAATTTTTATTCTTGCCCCTTACCAGCATTTTAAACCCTTCTCATAACTTGGACTCTGTGAGGAGGGATGGGGTCCTTCTACTGACGTATAAGAGGGATGCGTGTAGGCATTGCCTGCATAAGCTGCTGGAGGGGACCCATTGGCTCTGGTGGACTGTTAACCACTACTGAAGCGGATCTTGCTCTGTCCTTTCCTCTATGCAAGTCAAGCATTGCTTCATCCAGGGCTTGACTTGTGTTTTCTTGGTGACTTTGTTACCAAGATGCAGTGGGCAAAAGTGTCTGGACTTCTATTCTTGGTAGTTGCCATAGTGATCATCTTTGCTCCTCCATGTACATGAAGTCCTCTCCTGGCATTGGTAACAGGTACACATTGTCTACTGGATAGAACAGAACACAAGGTGTGTGATTCATAAGCTAAAGACATCAGTTTGGAGGCAGTTAGAATAGAATTTAAGAGTGTAGTTATGCTGTCAGGAAGTTTGGGTTTCGGTTCCAGTTTTGCCATGTACTTATTGTAATGTTCCTATGCACCTGGGTGTCCTAGAACAGAGGACTTATGCTTGCAGAACATTTTTTTCCTATTTTAAATCCACTTTCTCTCTCAAAAGTGTCCTGATCTGGAAGGAAAATTATATGTCCCTCCACATCAAAGTAAGCATTTTTCCTTGGCACAGGTTTTTTTTTATTCCAGTTTCTTCATTTATAAAGCAAATATAAAAATGATGCTTAACTCGTATAGATGTTGAGAGAATTAAATAACCATGCATTGCTTATATGAAGAGCACACAGTTTGCATGTGTATTTATTTATATGTACACACAAACATGCACACAGAGAATACAAAAGTCAAAGAGCACAGACCAATAATTGTGATATATTGACAAGTTTTGTCTTTTAAAAATGTTCTATATTAGCTCATTTAATTAAAAAGTTACAGAAATACAGAAATATATGTGCTAACTAACAAAGCTTCATCTGACAAGTTAATTGCTAATAATTCCCCTTACAAAGGATGAACATATTATTCATTTATACTGGAGGTTTAATAATATACTTCCCAATGACTACCTATTTGCTTCTGGGTAGAGACAAAATGAGAAAAACTATTGAAGTATTTCCAATAATATTGTCAATTAGAATGAGCAATGATTTTTCTCTGGTATATAGTATATATAATAGAAAAAGTTTGGATATAGAAAAATACATTTAAATACTCATTATAAGAAATATATTTATTATATAATCCTAGTTTACTTACTTTTCTTTTTATTACTTAAAAATTCCTTCCTTATTTGAACTTTTGTAACTTTTTCAATGCTTATCATTTAATTAAAAAAAATACAAAATCTTTTTTACTTAGTATAATCATTTAAATCACATAATTAGTACAATTATCATCAGACATCAAGACATCAAGAACGACGACAAGAAAAAAAAAAGTTAACATTCATTCATTAGTGAGAATTATGAACTTAAAAAAAAAAATTAACATCTAAAGTAGAGCACAATTCATTTTAATAAGCTAAAGTGCAACTGTAAGGCCAAAAGACAAGATATGTGATAAGCAGCTGTGGGACCTAAAGGTCATCACTAAACATGATTCTCATTTACCCTTTTACTTTCAGTGTCAGGATCTTGTTCTGGCAACATAAGCCCTTGAGATTTCTCAAGTCTACCCTCTGTATTGAGCTACCTTGCTAATTCAAAAAGCCTTGGTGATTATACTCTGTTATGATATCAATGGAAAGGTCAATGAATTCATGAAAATACTTTTTTTTCACTTTTATGACATTCTGAACCTTTTCTCCTTTTACAATTTTCAACAAGAAACGGATCATCTGGGTCATTTTGCATAATAAACAACCATACACAGTCACCGTTTGTGATGTCACTTTCCCTGTCACACATTGAATATACAGAATGAGGACCTCTGGATTGTTTGATACATTTTCTTGTTTTTCAGAAAAACAAGAACTTTAATAGGAAAAGAAAAAGGAAAGACAGTGCTTTTAATAAGACAAGCTACAAATTAGAAGATGAAAAGGTTAAAAGTTACCTTCAAAATCTTATATTAAGAGCTAACTTAGTGACTGCTAATATCTTTCTAAAATGCTTTTAAATAGTGTTTTCCACTGAAATTTGTCTCTGTGTATGGTGTTTGAAGGAAAATAGCAGAAGTAAGGTCTAGAGAATGTTGAGTTAATAAAAGAAGGGAAATGTTGAATAAAATAAAATAGAAAATAATAATAACATGCAATGCCATTTCTCCACACATCCAAATCTGTAAGCCATAATAATGCTTATATTTTCCCATCTATTGTAGTCATATATTAACAAGTATGAATATCAACATGTTTCCCATTATGTGACAACAGAAATGCCTGTCACACTGAGTCAAGACAAACTGCTTTTAAACATGGATCACATAAAACAGTGGAATGTCCCTCTCATTTGTGCCAATAATAAGTCACTTAAAGAAGGATTGGCTTGAATAGCTTGTAATTTTTTGTGGATTAATTATTTTTAAAGTAGAGTTTGTGAGTTAAGTGAATTTTGAGGGCTTAGTTTGCACTGTAATAATAGGTTCCTCACTTCACTCTGTGTAGATCTAAGAGCAAATTAAGTTGTATTCTAGCAAGGTTGAATGACATCTAAAAACAAGTTCTGACTAAGCACGTTTGATGGCCAATCCTCATAGAGTCCAAGATTTTTATACACATTTTATCATTTATCCAGGAAATGATCACATGCTATAGTTTACCACATTTTATAATATGTTAAGTCCTAACTCTGGACACAGGTTAACACTATTTGAGTGCTCTGATATCACTCAAGCAGGCTGGTAGGGCACCCAGGAACAGATTAAAATCTATTGAAAATCAACCATAGAAGAGCCCACTACACACTCTTACCTGACAGGGAAAATAACATGATCAGGAAGGTGTTTTTCCCAGGATGAGGTTTATATATTTCCTCAGAATGTGCTTGACCCTGCTACTTCCCAAAATATGGGGAACTCAGCTACATAATTTATGGTGGTGAGGGGACTGAATGCATGCTCCCCACTGGCAGAAAAACAAAAAGAAACCAACACAATCAGGCTTGGTCAATCCCACATATTCAGTTCCCAAAAGCTATGAACACACTCAGTACACACACACACACACACACACACCAAAATACAAAGAACCTTACTGAGAAATAAAGCATCTTGAGAAATAAAGCAGCACAGGTACAGAGACTTGATTAACACTCCACAGGAAGTCACAAATAAATTAATTAAAAAGGATGACAAAGGAAACAGAAGTAAAATACTATAAGCATTAAAAATAATAACTATAAGATATTATGTTCAACTTTTTCATAATAAACTTTAAAACCTTCAAAACAGATAAATTCCTAGAACAAAATAATTATAATTCAAATGCACCTAGACAGATATATAAAATATCTCAATAGATTTTATTAAATAAAATTTTAAAAATAAGCTACAAATTGACAATATTTGTACCACACACAACAAGAAGAGAATTTGTATTAAAATATATAAAGAATTTCTATAAGTAAAACAAAATAAAACCTAATTTAAATGGTAAAAAGAAATAAAAAATGATTAACAGACATGAGGACATTCTTCAGAAAAGAGGAAACCAGAGTGTTTGTTGGTGAGTTGAGGGACAGCTATACTCCAGGAGACAGTGGGGGACTGCTGGACGGGTCTCCCCTGACCGGGCAGCCCCCACTGTTGCTGGGTTCCTTCCCGGAGCAACCGGCTTGGACTCGGAGACCATGCCATCTTGAAGGGGAAAGTGGATGTTATCGGAAGCCTGAAAATTTACAACTGCGGCACCCACCAAACAGCTGCAAACCCCAGAGCACCGGTCCCCAATTGGAGCAAACACGCAGATTCAGAGGAGCTCTACACTCCACCACAGAAAGGTCAGATTTTGCCTGGGATAAGGTGAGGTCTCTGCTCCTGGCAGGAGAGAGAAACGCGTGCACTGCAGGAGCTGGAGTACCGGGGAAGTCTGTGCCTAGAAAAATCCGTGGCTGTTGGGGCTGGCGTGACCTGTGAATGTGGAAGGGGGTCCTCAGAGCTGCTAACAGAAAGGAACTCTTAAATGCAACCCATTTTGATCTGATTGGCTGTGGGCATAGCGGAGGTACGGTCACGGTCAATTAGCATCTTTCTCTTTTATTAGTGTAGATAAAGTAGATTAGTCTGTGTTACTCCCTTCAGTTTAAGCTTCAAATCATTATAATTACTTCATTTACATTAATCAGTTTACTTTTCTGTAGCTAAAAGGGATCATTTTTGCTTAACCCCCATCTTGACAATTACATTTTGAAATGATTTAAAGGCTCTCAATGATGAAAAGTTGTACTTTTATTTTCATTACGAGAGTATGACTGCCAGTAACCTAAATAGTTAAAAAGGCTGAGACTAACTCCTTTTGGTAGTTAAACCAACACCTATGGTAGTTTAATGTATATTTTCATACTCCCAACTTTACCTCTATTTTGATGTTTATTTGCTCATTTTTAAGAACATATGAAGAATCTATTCATTAAGTGGATAGCTGTTACAAAGGATGGCAACTTACATTTTCCATGTTTAGAAAAATTCAATTATGTATAAATTTTGTCCTTATTTATTTAAAACTATGACATAACATTGTAAACACTACTTTTTAACTTACTGTTTCTTATTTAAAATGCACATTGTACAGCTGTAAAAAAAGAAAGAACTCTTACCATTTGCAACAGCATGAAAGGACCTGGAGAGCATTATGCTAAGCGAAATGAGCCGGTCAGATAAAAACAAGTATCACATGATCTCACTCATATGTCGAATCTAATGAAAAAAGTAAACTGATGGACAAAATAGATCCATAGACACAGAAGCATGGAACAGACTATTGAACTTCAGAGGGAAGGCGAGGGAGGGTGGGTGGGTGGGAAGAGATCAACCAAAAAACTTGTGTGCATTTATGCATAACCCATGGACACTGACAATAGGGTGGTGAAGGCTGGGGCAGAGAATGGGCAGGCTAGAAAGGGTCAATAGGGGGAAAAGGGGAGATATGTAATACTTTCAACAATAAAGTTTAAAAATAAATAAATAAAATAAAATGCACATTGTACACAAACCCCCCAGGCTCTAACTTATTCAGTTAAGACAACTGCTTAATATTCCAGTGTGAGTTTACCATTCTCTATCCACCTGTCCTTCCACAGCGGGTATTCATACTGTTTTAAGATTTCTTCCCAATGGTAAAATCATTGCTATATAGCCTTGATCATACTATTTTCATTTTATTGTATGATTATTTTATTATTTTTATTGTTATTTTTATATGATAAAATACCAAATGAGGGATTGCTTTTACTTTACTTGTGCTTTAGTTGTAATGGATTTTGCCAATTTTTGAGTTATTTTCATAGCTTTAGCAGATTTTTATTAAAATACACTTACATATTTATATAATTCTGAGATAGTCTATATTTTTATTATTTAAATATTCTCATCCAGAAATATGAAAAGTCTCACCATTTGTCCAGAGGTTCTGTATGTTGATTCAATGATAATAAAATATGTGCCTTTTGTTAAATTTATATTTTAGTTTCTGCTACTATTGTTAGTAGGCTTTTATGTTTTTCTTTTCATTTAAAAGTGGTTACTGAAATTAAGAGAAAACTCAATAACAATTTTAGCAATTAGGTTTTCTTTACCTCACCACAAACAATATGGGACCTTGTATTTTTCTTTGTATGATTAATTTTTCTTGGCCTGTCTGCTAGGTGGAAAATATTTTGTCATTTACATTTATTTAATTAACTTTATGGATACCCATGTCTTTGTTTATTATGGATCCACTTTCTGAAGAATCACCTTACATTCTATCTAACCTCGGCTTCTCCACTTCTCCTTGTTGCCTAGGACCCACTCCTTATTTTCTTTTTCCAAATAAAGTACAAAATATGTTGGTGCTGGTTTGGAATAGAGTCAGATTCGATTCTTTCTCTCTTTTTTTTTTTTTTCAATTCCAGTTGACATTCAATATTTTTTTATATTAGTTTCAGGTGTACAGCATAGAAGTTAGACAATTATATCCCCTGTGATAATTCTAGTACCTGCCTGGTACCGTAGGGTTACTACAATATTATGGATTATATTCCCTATGCTCTACTTTACATCCCTGTGACTATTTTGTAATGACATATTTGTACTTTTTAATCTCTTCACATTTTTCACCCACCCTCCACCTGCCTCCTAGCTGACAACCCTCAATCGGTTCTCTGTATCTAGGAGGGGGACTGCATTTTTGATGTTTTCCTGCAGACAGTTTTCACTTCTCTTTTGCTCCACATCAGGGGAGGTGTATAAATATTGGCTTGCACATGAACCCTGATCTAGTCCCAACCCATAATGAAACCCAGGAAACCCAACCATGCTCTCTTCCTCCTGTTTTACCCTGCATGGAAATTGAGCCCCACGTAGAATGCTTGTAGAATTATTTCGCTGTTTATTAAATGAGTAATACACTTTATTTTTGATCCACTGGTACCTCTCTGTCATTTATCCCAGCATCCATACTTTCCTTGTGGCGGGGAAAGGCTGCCCAATCTCCAGCAGAATGTTAAGAGCCCAAATTAAGCAATTTTGTTTTAGTCCGATTGGGCTGCTATAACAAAATACCACAGACCGTGTAGCTTATAAGCAACAGACATTAATTTCTGACAATTCTGGTAGTTGGAAGTGCAAGCTCAGAGTGCCAGTTTCGTTAGATGAGGGCCCTATTTTGGGTTGCCAACTTCTCCTTGTATCCTCATGTGTTGGAAGGGGCAAGGGATCTCTCTGAGGCCTCCTTCAAAAATCACTAATCTGATTTATGGGGGTCCCTCTCTCATGACCTGATCACCTTCCAAAGGCCCTTTTAATACCATCACATTGAACGTTAACATTTAACATGGATTTTGTAGGGACACAACATTCATATCATAGCAATGTTCTACCTAGGCAAGTCTTTACCAGAGTTTTAGGACAAGCTATTATTCTTCTTTTGTGTTCTGTACATGATACAGGATGATATATCCAACACAAAACCTTAGGACTCAAGAATATAATAAAATGCTAATAAATAATAGTATAAAAGCTTTTCACACTATTCTATTGAAGTAGTTTTGCTACTTTTTATTCATGGTTCAGGCTTTAAGCACTCATCAAATTAGATTTTACTACTAAATGTATTTTGACTCATTTAATACTCAATAAATAATACAGCAGTATTGGTTATTAGTAAAAGTGTACAGATAAAAACATTGAAGCATCAGGTATGGCCAGTTAAGGAAATACCTAGAATCTCATTCTAGGCAGTCTTAAATCACACCTGGAGCCCTAGCTGGTTTGGCTCAGTGGATAGAGTGTCGGCTTGCAGACTGAAGGGTCCCAGGTTCAATTCCAGTCAAGGGCACTTGCCCTGGTTGCAGGCGCGATCCCCAATAGTGGGCAGGAGGCAACCAATCAATGATTCTCATAACTGATTTTTCTATCTCTCTCTCCCTTTCTCTCTGAAATCAATAACAATATTTTTAAAAATTTAAAATAAATAAATAAAATTATAGCTAAAGAAAAATTGATAGAAGTCATGTTTGGCATTAAAATATACTATATTCTCACCAACTTTTAATAGTCTTATAAACATTAACAGACACGTGGTAACTAGTGTATTGTACATAGGAAAATAATAAGATAGAAATATCAAGAAACAAAACCAAAGAAAGACACTAAACAAAATTTTAGTTTAAAAGCTTTTTAAATAAATAAAACAAATAAGCAGCAAAAAGGAAACATTTTATGAAAATTAAATTGCTGTTATATCTTAATGTGATCTTACTATCTGTGAAAGTGTAGTCCAGATGTTTCATTTATTTTAAGGCACTAAATCATATTACCAAATTATAATAAATGCAAAATGGGCTAATTTAAGTGCTTAAAAGCAGAAAATGAATGCTTTCCCTTTTCTTTCTAGGTATCATGATTAAATTTCCTGGAATTGCAGAAGGAATATTTATAGATGTCAATAATTTAGCTAACATTTTAATTATTCCTTATTACCCAGAACTTAAAAAAATAAAATGCTCCTAAATTATTTGGAACCTGGTAACAAAACGTATTTTGTATTAGTGTCCTTTCATCTCTAGAAATATAACAATATAGGTTCATTAATCAAAGACAAAACCTTGACCACACATTTAAAAAAAATGTCACACTGTAAGTAGCATATAGTTTTGGTGATGATGGAATCATTTCTGCATGAGTACAAATTGAAATGAAAACTGACAGAATATTAAATCATTAGGCTTTAAATATATTTGAGAGATCCATTTACAGCTAATAAAGTTGAAATTCTAATAATTTAAGATGTACGTTTAATCACAGAGATGGTAATTGTCAGAGTAAGGACTACAAAACTGGTTTTTATACCAGGTTCTAAGACAGATGTCTACTACTGATGGAGTGCAGGCTAAGTATCATGATTTGTGCCCAGAATAGGGAGTATAAAGTGATGAGAACATATATCCCTTTGCACAATACGAATTTTTTTGGAAGATTCCAATAATTGACTGGATGAATGATTATCAGTTGGATTGAGTGTTCATCTTATGAAGACAGAGTAACAGAATGATCAAGTAGAATAAAATAAAAAGATACTGTGGCAGTCCACAGATCCAGATTCTGTCTCTATTTTTTTTTTTTTTTTTTATTAAAGAACTTGCTCTTCTACTGATTTTGGTTGATGGTCTGCTGATACCATTGAAAAATTATAACTATGGAGGAACAAAGTTAGTGCAGTTAAATATGATAAATTAACTGCCTGGCAACCATGACTCAGTGGTTGAGTGTCGACCTCTGAACCAGGAGGTCAAGGTTTGATTCCATCAGGGCACATGCCTGGTTTTTGGGCTCAATCACTGGTAGGGGGCCTGTGAGAGGCAGCTGATCAATGACTCTCTCACCATTGACATTTTTATCTCTCTCCCTCTCTGAAATGAATAAAAAATATATATTTTAAAAAGATGATAAATTAACTGAAGTGGCATTCAACATTGCTCATCATTTCAAATTCAATGTTTTTTCTCTTAACTATTGCCCAAGTATGTTGGATAAAGTCTCAGAGACCAAATTGTCTGAGTTAATCTTAAGGATAGTAGGTAATCACATTTTATTTCTCTTGAAAGATTTTGATATTTTAGTTAACCTCATGTCACTGTGCATCACTGTGTATATGTAGTTTTCATTATATATATATATATTCATTAATTAGAAAAATGCTTAGTATTAAACATAGGAAATAAAAAGAGCTAATATTTTTATTAGTGTAGGAAAGACTTTAAAAAAAAAAAGATCTCCAGAATAGTCCTCTATATTTGCATTTGGGAACATTCAATATAAATACCAAGTAGTTAACAGTTTTTATTTTTTCTGATTACCAAGGTAGATTTGACTTGAAACTTGTCTTTGTATGAGGAGGTGATGAGATATAGCGGGAAAACCGTATAAGGATTCAGACCAACTGGGTATCAGAATGTTTATATTAATTGAATAAATGTGGGGCAATCATTACCACCTCCTTATTGCTATGTTCTTTCATCTGTAAAAATAAAGGTATTTTGACATAATCTTTCCAGCCTCTTTTTTTTCAATATTTTATCATAAAGCAACTGCAAATTCCTTAAAAATAAAATGCAAATTGATTGTGCTTGACTACCAAAGAGAAGAGTTCTACCCTTCCTGTTAGTTGTAGCAGAGCAGACAGGTAAAACTTTAAATAAACAACCATTTGACATTTAAGTGCAAGTGGGATTTAATTTTCTTGACATGATTAGTTGCCAATAACCTAACAGTGTGGTAACTTACTGGGTTCCAGAGCTCAAAGTGTTTCCATAGGCTTCCCTGCCTGTCTGTTGTCTAATTTTAATGATGCCTGTGTATTTAAATAGAAAATAATAAACTCCTTTACTGAAAATGAAAGTAGGTCTTTTGCTTTGGTTTTATCAAATTGTTTAAAGCTAGTTTCTACTATATATGGAACCATGTTGATATCTGCTTGTCCTCATTTATTCATTGTCGTGTAACAACTTTTATGAAATTATATTAATACAATAAAAATAGCAGTTTACATTTATTTTATCTGAAATTTGAATAGTGATGTGAGAGCAGAAAAAAATTTAACATACTTTAAAGTTTGGGGTAGAAAATTATTGCTCATTCTGTACAATGGAGAAGGATCATGCACGTATAAAGCCAGTGTACATCAACAGTAAAACACAACAACTACATACATCTAAAACACTAAAAAGTAAAAAAATAAAAAATAAAAAGTATACATTAAAATGTTGATTATCCTTAATGTTTAAAAGAATGAAATAACTATGCTTTAATTTTTCTCATAAAGAACTTCAATGTTGAGTAATTTGCATTCCAGATAGCTTTGTTGACCATCATCTGAGAGCAGGGTGAGTCAGTTGGGCAGCTGCTTGAGATATCCAAACTAAGAAATAATTGGAATAACTATGCTAGTTAACTCAGCTATCTACATGGGGTGTTTTGCATAAACTGTGAACTCAAAATTGCAACTTACTCCCACATATTACACAACCACATTTAGCGAGACCAGGGGGTAGGAAAACAACCCTCATTGGCACAGAAGTCACCAACACTAACAAAATGTTGAAATTTATTTGAAGACTACAGAATAAAAGAAGCAGCCAAATATTAGCAAGTATGCTTATGTTCATGGATTAAGTCAGCAAAATTAATCTAAAATTTTTCACATAAAAAGGTAACAAACAATGTCCTTGAATATTATATAACTACAAGATATTTCTTAAATTATAAGGAAATTGGCTCAAATAATAATCTTAATCTTCAAAAGATTGAAATCAACA
Source organism: Plecotus auritus (assembly GCF_963455305.1). NCBI lineage: Eukaryota > Metazoa > Chordata > Mammalia > Chiroptera > Vespertilionidae > Plecotus > Plecotus auritus. Next base: position 71,623,025 of record NC_137772.1, on the reverse strand, counting down.
AATAAGATTTTACCTATCCTCTCTTTTAGCTAATTTATACAATTTCTCAACAACTTTGGATTTATGTTTTCTAGAGTACAGAGATGAGAATTTGTTGAATTAGAAACTGAAATTTAAATACTCATCATTATATTGTTTAAAAGCCATTAGAATGTGCAATGAATGTAGAACATACAAGCATATATGATTTTAAACTTATTGATCTAATTGAGTTTAGTTTAAATAAATAATGACTTTGTCAAATTAGGTATTTACCTAAGTTTCTGGTAAGATTAGATTTATAGGCAGTGAGACATGAAGCAGCAAAAACAAGAAATTTCAACAGAAACAGGAATTTAGGGAATAAAGGCTGATATCTCAGCAAATTATAGTCAGAATAAAAGGACACTAGATACTAAGCTTTAGACAGTGCATGCTTTGGAAATAGATATGGGATTTTGATATATAATATCAAAATACTGTAAAGAAAGTAAGAATACTAAAGAGATAGTGTATATGGAAATGCAAAGCCTACTGCTGAACCCAACTCTAAATGACCACATAGAAAGAGCAACCTTCGGAAACAGTTGAATTAATCGGGGCAAATAAAAACTGAATGAACAGGAGTACTGGTTTCAGTTCCAACATGTCAAGAGTGTGGAATGTGTAACACCCATATTTATAACAAAAAAATAGTTTGACAAAGTGAAAAAAAAACAAAAAAAAACACCACAACTTAGGCCCATCGAAACTGAGGTCACAGGGCAAATGTCTTTCTGAAATCTGGAGAGACAGGTGCATCCACAGGAACACAGCCAAGATCTGTTTAGGTGGCAAATGCCACAGGAAGCATCAATGGGTAGGAACATTTAAAAGGTAATTTTGATGAGCTAGAGGCTGAGTTTAAACTAGCATAAGACTGAGATATCCATTGGGGGCTGCAATATTAGTGGAGTCCCCAAACATTCAAGGATTCCTCCTGGAATACCATTAGATTTTTGTTTTATTTTTTAATATATTTTTTATTGATTTGAGAAAGAAAAGTAGAGGAAGAGAGAGATAGAAACATCAATGATGAGAGAGAATAATTGATTGGCTTCCTTCTGCATGTCCCCTACTGGGGATCAAGCCCACAGTCTGGACATGTGTCATTGACCGGAATCGAACCTGGGACCCTTCAGTCCACAGGCCGATGCTCTACCCACTGAGTCAAACCAGCTAGGGCTTATTTTTCAATTTTTAATGTAGCTACAAGAAAATGTAAAATTACTTAAACAACTTGCATCATATTTCTATTGAATTATGCTGTTCTAAATTACTGACTTATCTCCACTACCTCTTTCTCTTCTACTTTATTCCCTGATCCAGATGAGGGGGGAGCAAAAGATGCCCTCCACCCAAATGTGTCACTTTGGCATATTGATTGTTTTAAATTACAGGCAATTAAAACACAGCCAACTTAGGAAACTCTTTTATTTTATTTTTATTTTTAAAACCATTTTTCTATTTTTTACTGATTTTAGAGGAAGAGTAAGCGAGCGAGAGAGAGAGATCGAGATCTGTTATTCCACTTATTCATGCACTCATTGGTTGATTCTTGTATGTGCCCTGACCAGGGATTGAACCCACAACCCTGGCATATCAGGACAGCGCTCCAACCCGGTCATGCAGGAAAAGCTTTCAACCTCTTTCTTAATTGCCTAAAAGAATTTTGAAAGAAGGCCTGAACCAGGAAGAGAGCTATTACCAGAGATAAATTTTTATAGCAGAAGACTTATCTGCATGGCATAGGAAGCATTTACTTATTGAACATTTGCTTTTCTCATCTTGCTATGAATTAACTTCCTTCCCTTTGAAGCCCTACCCCCTTCTTCTTAGCTCAGGGTGGAATATGTAAGCCTCAATTTCCTGACTGCTTTGTAGTTTAATATTTTTTTCTGGAGCTCCTGTACATATGATATTAAATTTGTTTTTAGCTATTAATCTGTCTTGTGTCAATTTAATTATTTAGTCAGCTAAAGACTCTAGAAGGAAAGAAAGGTTTCCCTCTCCTAAACAGGAGGGCATTATCTTTACCCTGGATTTCGATTCTGTACTCTTATTTTTTCTCTGCCTCACACACATCAATGTATTCTTTCCTTCAACTCTCTACATTTTCTCCTTCATAGAGTTGAGATCATCAAACTCCTTATCGCGTAGCACATGCAAGTTTCCAATTTGATTTATTTTATACAGTGACCTTTCTTACATGGAAATCATATTACACTGTTGATTAAAACCCTTTCATCTCTAAACTTTATAGCTTGCTATTTTTCTCATAATTTTGTCTCGGCTCACTGCACCAGTCTAATTTCTAACACCTGCCTCCAACCCACATTCTGTGCTCCAACCAAATTGACCTTATTGGTTTCATCAAATGTCCTATGCATTTGCATTTGGATCTTTTCATATTCTATTATTCTTAATATACTGTTCATAGTTTTACCCCTAATGCCAAAGCAATCACTGGCATTAATCAGCACTCAGGATAAACTGAATGAATGAATGAATGAATGAATGACTACTTTTCTATAAATAATTACAGAAGTTTAGTTAGTTTATAAATATATTTCTTGAAGCAGAAGATAGAAAAACTTAAGCCATATTGTTTGCAAAGATTAATAATTATATTAAACATCTTTATAACTGCCAATTGTGATTCTAAGCAGTTTCACTGAAGTCAAACTGCTAATCTTTTCCCTCCCAAATGGTTTTAATTTTGAACTTTCAATTGTTACTTTGTAAAATATTCATAGCATAACCTGGAAAATCTTCAAAACATCTCAGCAGTTTGCTTTAGCATGTAAGGGTGAAACAAAAATTAACTTCAAAGCAAATTAGCAGTTTTTCTCTTCTATTCTCATCAAAGAAAGTGTAGGAGGATTTTAGGTCTTCTGAGAGCATATATTATAGTTCATTATACAAAAGAAAAAGGGGTAAAAATGAATCCAGGAACAATTAATAAGTGAAGTCAGTATGCTACAATACAGTATTAACACTGCTATATAGAAGGGTGTTTTTTTCTAAGTGAAGACATATTAACAATTAAAATGTAATGCACATATATTATTAGTAGAATTTTTATTATTATTGCCATAATTCAAGTTCCTATGATCTGTTCCCAAGAACATGAATAGAGGTATTCCTTCCCACTCCACTAGGTTTTTCAGGGTTTTAAAGGTAATAAAAGATATGTGGAAGCATTAGAATAAATGGGTTAATTATATTGTAGGTGAAAATACCAAGATTAAAAATTATTATAGAAGCTTCTAAGATCCAAAGAGCTTCAAGAGTCTCCTTTCTCAGTGTATTAATACTTTAGTTCCTCAACAATTAAGAATAATATAATCCTATCTAATAAAAGAGTAATATGCAAATTAACCGTCACTCTGCAACAAAATGGCGGCACCCATAGACTCAAGATGGCGGCGCCCAATCCTCTCAGGCCCACCAGAGTCCCCCAGTCCCAGGGAGGGCTGCCGATGAGAGCCTGCAGCGTGCAGGCCAGGCTGTTGGCCTGGGAGATGGCCTCACCCCCCGGCGCGATTAGCTCCCAGCCGCTGCCAGGGCTGTAGGCCTGGGAGGCTCCTGCGCCTCCCCCCCACCCCCTCAGAGATCAGCTCCCAGCCGCAGCCATGGGGTGTAGGTCTGGGAGGCAGCCTTGCCCCCCAGAGCAATCCCCTCCCAGCAGCAGCCTGGGGTGTCAGCCTCCAAAGGGCCTGCGCCCCCATGGAGTGATACCCCCCACACACACCTATAGCCTTGGAACTTCCCTTGCCCCCAGCCGAGTGATTGGAGATGGGGGGGGGGTGTTATCTGAGCGATGCTGCCCAGCAAACCTCTCCCATTGGGTAGAAACTTCTGACCAGGTTAGGGAGGTAAATGGGTTTTGTTTAAAATCTTTAGAAACCACAAAGGAAATGTCTCAGGTATGGTTTCACATAGGAAGTAACTTAAAACTAATTTCTGAAGGCAAATGGGGACATTGCAGTTACATTACTGGAGAGTACCCCAAGGTCCAGAGGTTGGCTCTGCAAGGGCGGTGGTGAGTCCCTCCAAGGGGTCCCAGATTGGAGAGGGTGCAGGTTGGACTGAGGGACACACCCCCCCCAGTGCACGAATTTTGTGCACCAGGCCTCTAGTCCTATATAATAAAACCCTAACATGCAAATCGACCAAACCGTGGAACTACTGGTTGCTGTGACACACACTGACCACCAGGGAGCAGACGCTCAACTCAGGAGCTGCCCCCTCGTGGTCAGTGTGCTCCCACAGGATGAATACCGCTTAGCCAGAAGCTGGGCTCAAGGCTAGCGATTGCAGTGGCGGTGGGGGGATCCTCTCCCAACTCTGTTCCTGCCACTACAGCAGCGCTAAAGACCCCTCGGGGGTTGACCGCTGAGGGGTCCCAGACTGCAAGAGGGTGCAAGCCAGGCTGAGGGACCCCCCCCCCCAGTGCACACATGTCATGCACTGGGCTTCTAGTTATGAAATAATAAAATTAAAAATAATTTTGCAGGTCATTTAGCACAATCCCCAACCTAATGGAATAGCCTCTTTACAATGACAGAATATAATTGTTTGTTTTTTATTTTTTTCCAGTGATATGGCTTCCTACATTAAAAAGCAGATGATTCTGTGTAGGGTCATTCTAATGGTCAGAAATTAGACATATTTTGCCATTTGAAAGGAAATAGAATAAATTTAATCTCTCTTCCACATGACAGGTTTTTTGTTTGTTTATATGTTTTATTTTGTTGTTTTTGTTTTTTGTGTGTTTCCAGTCTAAAGGTTACTCCTTCCTTTTAGGGTTTTTAAAATACATTATTTTCACAATCTTCATAATGTTGGCACTAATTTTCTTTATAAACTTCAGTTTATCATCATTATTAAATATGGCATCAAAGTGTTTATTCATCTTGGATATTAGCATGTTCTTTTTTTAAAACATATTTTTATTGATTTCAGAAAGGAAGGGAGAGGATGAGAGAGATAGAAACATCAATGATGAGAGAGAATCATTGATCGGCTGCCTCCTGCACACCCCCTACTAGGGGTCAAGCCCGCAACCCGGGCATGTGCCCTTGACTGGAATTGAACTGGCGACCCTTTAGTCTGCAGGCCAACACTCTATTCACTTAGCCAAACCATCGAGGGCTAGCATGTTATTTGATCTGGTTTATAAATCTGTTACTATGACTTTTTTTTTTTTTACAATTAATATTTAAGGAATACCTATTCTGTACAAAATATTGTGGTATATTTCAAAGGGGATGTAAAAATTCAAAAGGAAGACTAGGATATTTAAGGCTTTAGGTACTTCTCATCTAATAGTATCCTTAGATGGACTTTTGTACCAGGATTATAATTCGAATGCATACTAGTATTTCTAAACCGTAGTTCACATTTTGTATAAAAATTGATGTCATCATCTACTGCCTGCCAGTTCTGCCTTCAGACCTGCCCTCCGTGAGTGCCAGTTACAAACTTAACCCAACCTGGTCGGAACTGGCTGCCAGCCCCACTAGCAGCCAGTCCTCATACAGCCAGGCCCCAGCCAGGCCCTGCGAGGCCGTGTACTGTGGGTGGTGGACCGTTGGTAGGGGACAGATCAGAGCCCAGACTGTTGCAAAGAAATGAAACTGGAGCTCTAATCAATTGGTGAGCTCTGCTTACTATTATACATCACAAATCTTAAAAAGGATCCCCCCCTCTATCAAGCCAAATAATGCTATTCATTATAGCCACGCGTGTTTTCTAGTTAAAGCGACACAGTTTGCACAGGTATTTGAACTTCTGCATAAGAGCCTAGATCCAAGCATCCTGAAACATCTCATAACCCCATTGGTTACTATTGGTAGCATTGTGCTTGCTCCTGAGCAATCTGCTGCTCCTTTGAAGTCTTTGGTAGCAACTTTGTGAAAGCTCTTCTCATAAATGATCAGGTTCCAGGAAACAAGAAAGCTAAGCTTTGGGTTTGAGATGAAGTTCTCCTGAGACATTGGTCAAAATTCAGATTATTAAGATGATGGTTTGATGACTACTTGGAAAGAAGAAGAATTATAGTAAATCAGGAACTTCTGCCTTAAGATTGCTGTCAACAATATTGCATAGCGATGGGGATTTGACAGAACCAGGGAAAATCAATAAAAGCAATCCATTGAAAAGAGCCAGAAGTATCATACTCCCTGAATTCAAATTATATTACAAAACAACAATAATCAAATCAGCATGGCATTTTAAACAAACAAACAAAAAAAGGAGACACACCAAAGGAACAGAATTGAGAGCCCAGAAATGAACCCACAAGCATATGGGCAAATAATTTTCAGCAAAGGAACCAAAAACATACAATGGAGTAAAGAAAGCCTCTACAGTATATTTTTTCTTAAAAATAATAATTAGTAGTGCTTTGTAGGTGTGCATATATTTTATTATAATAAGTTTTTGTACAATAGTTATTTCAGGAAGAAAGCCACATGTTTGGTGAAAGGTACTATTATACATTGTATTTATTTAAAAATACATGATTACATTTTAAAATATTATATATATATATATATATATATATATATATATATATATGACCCTAATATGCAAATAGACCGGATGGCAGAACAACCAAACAACTGAACAACCAGTAGCTATAACGTGTGCTGACCACTAGGGGGCACATATGGAACATGGTGGGCATCGACAGCAGGTGGCAAAGCATAAAACATGGCAGGTGTCGACCGTGGCGAGATGGTGGAGCAGGTGAGTGGGGGCACTAGACCAAGGCAAGGCACCGGTTGCTGTCATCGGGGTGAGCCTCTTGTGGTTACTGAAAATTCTTTGCTCCCACACGCCAAAGTCCCACCTGGTGCTCACACCCTCTGCCGGCGCCAGCATCTCCCCCTGCTCCTGAGGGACAATTGGGGCTGCAGCTGCTTCTTGCACCCCCTGCTGGCGCTGGCCCCAATCTCTCTATGCCGTCAGCGGATACAAGCAGGGCATGGGAGTGGTGGCGGCAGGAGCAGGGCTGCCAGCAGACAGGGGTCCAACGGCTGCGGCAGGAAGGGCTAGATGGGGGCGCGGAGGATGGGTTGAGACCTGCCCCTGTGCCCACTGCAGCCTCGCAGCCCACAGTTCCTTTCAAGGTGCACGATTTCGTTCACTGGGCCCCTAGTATGAAGATATTAGTGTACCAATAAGTAACTGATATATTACATTCTTGTTAATATTCAAAGAAAAAGAACGGACTGGGTAGAATACAATTTATTCAATCTGTTTCAAAAAGTATAAATATATAATTTTTTAACAAATCAATGTCATCAGTTTTAAGCTATGTCTAGTGTGCTGATATACACTTAAAACTTGAATCTACCTTATCTTTTTTGCAGGTATTTGCTAGCTTTATTGTCATCAGCATGTTGGCTAAGTGTACATTGCATATTCATTTTAGCTATGCTTTTGTTTCTTTGAAGCTATCATTGATATTACATTTTTAATAAAGGTGCTAAATAGTAAATTTATAAATATAAAATTCAGTGGTATATTTTTCTAAGTTTAAGCCACATTGCTACTGAATTTATGCTCTTTAGATATAGAGTTTATCCACTATCTCGATGGAATTTATATATTTATTCTGTCATTGACATGCTTCAAGTTTCTATAATTTGGTATCATGAACATGAACAGAGATTCCATCACATTTTTCCAGGTTAAGATACAAGAGGTAACATTAACATAAAGGGGTTAATCATAACGAATAAGTGTGTGTGTTTGTGGTGTGTGTGTGTGTGTTTGTGTGTGTGTACAGTCGTGCTCCAAAGGCCATCAGTCTAATAACTAAAAAGAAAAAGTGGTTTATTTGGATTGTTATTCTAAGTGAAAATCTGCTGATTCCCAGTAAGAACTATTTCTGAATGAGACAATCCTTCTATTTGATAGTGCAATTTAGAATTGTGTCAATATTTTAGCAAACCTTGTATTCACTATACTTCCTCAAATATGATAGAAAGCCATTGTATTTCCCTAAAATTTATCAAACTTTAATACAATCCTCTGCTATGTGTAAGACATTGTACTAGATATAAACTTCTATTGCTTTGGCATGCAATGTGTTTCAGCCTGAAAAGTTAGTCATTTAATTAAGCTGGGATCTTGGTTCATATTTTTATACATATCACGAATTTCCATTATACCTAGGATAGTTACTTTTCGTATTTTCTGATTATTATTTGAATTCTCCAATCCCAATGGATTTTAGTTTATTTGAAGGAAAGAACTGGCATATAGTAGACACTCAATAATTATTTCTTGTTCCGTTATTGACACTGAACTATTTTCACTTTTTCCATGTGTAGGTGTCTATGTGTATTTTGTATCCCCTTGCTTCTCATTATTTCTCCTCAGTGCTGTCTATTTGCTCTTTTTTCTTTGCTATGTATAAATCAAGAACCACAGAATATAAAAAAACTAATGATAAAGGCTTAGATTAAAGGTAAATTATATTTAACTCTTATTTTAAAGTTTTGGGTATGCTTTTAAGTACTAGTATGTATCCATTGGTATATAGCTATTTATGAACACAAAGGGCAAAGATCCTGCATTGTAAAGTGCCTGGAGAATTTAGTATGGAGAAGCAGAGTGACTGAGGGGAAAGTACTAGAAGGTCAGGTCAGGCAGCAGGTGGTTGTTTATGGCTTGGTGAGAATTTTGGATATTTTTCCATGTGAGAGGGAAAGCCATTCGTGGATGGTTTACTTATACTTTCAAACAATCACTCTAACTTCTGTGTATATCATACACAAGATGGGAGCAGGGATGAAGTATGGAGTCAATAAGTATGCTATTACAATAACCTGGTAGAGCTACAATGATGGCTTTGAAAATGTTGGGTTTTATCTGAACCTTGTGCTCCCCAAAAGTGACAGCAGTTAAGAAATCATCTCAATCCAAACATATGCCTATTTCCCTGGAAATGGATAACTACAAAGGACCATCCTGCCCTCACATAAGCCTTCCTCGGGGCTCCCATAAGACTCAGCAAGGACTCTTTGGTTAAAGGCCTCTATACAATCCCTATCACCCATTCTTTTCTTTGAGCAGTCTCCTTATTGTAATAGCCTTTATTAAGTCATCTCCTTAATTGTCCAGTGCATTTATTCCTTCAAAGATGAGGAGTGTGATTGTATGGCAAAATGGATTGCTCAGAAGACTGGCTGATAGATTTGCTAGTGGGATATGAAAGAGAGAAACTCACAATGGATCCAAAAGATTTGGCTTGAGAAAGGGAAAGAACAACAATAACAAAACAAAACAAAAAAAAATGACTAAGGAGCACAGTGAGAGGAACTATTTGGAAGAGTCAGGGATGAATTTAGGATTGATTTTAGATATGTGAACTATAGGGAACCTGTGGATCATCCCAATTATACTTTTAATTAGGCAGTTAAATGTTCTAATATGAAGACATCAAGAGAGAAGATGGCACTGAAGGTATTAAATGGTAGAGTCACCAGCCTGTCTCCAGCAATAGGCCTGTATGCTTTTAGCTAGGGCAGGGCTTCTCAAATTTCAGCATGTATAAGAATCACCCAGAGAGATTGTGGAACACAGATTCCTGGGCCTCACACCAGATTCTGATTCTGTGAATCTTGGGTGGACCTGAGAAATCTGCTTTTCTAGCAAGTTCTCAAGTGATGTTGATGTTGGGAATATGATGACCATACTAAAAAAATGAGTCTATCTGGGAAAGGAAGAGATACTAAGACTTAAAGAGGTGGCATGTCAATGTCGAGGCTGTGATTATAGATAAGGTTAAACTATCAAAGGAGCCTGCAAAAGGAGCATTCAGGAACTTAAGAGAAGAACAAAGAGATAGTGGTATAATTCTATGCATACTGTTATAGTTATACATCTCTGTTCTTTTTTAGAAAAAGGTAAATAGCTTTTATTGGTTTGGCAAAGGAATCTCAAAAGAATTAAAGGCTAGGTGGACAGCTACTCTTTTAGGCTATTGTTTTTCTTACTCTAACCTGGCAGGGGTCATGCTGTTATGATATACCGTTTCTGTTGTGCAAAATAAACTTCTATTATCTGATGACTCACTTTCCTCTTTAAGAAAACCTACAAATTAAAATGCCCACCCAGTAAGGGAGGCAAAGTACATATGACCCCGAACCACAGGTCTTAAGTAAATGATGATTTTTCTAAACAGAACATGGCCCATTATGATCTTGTGCCCTGTTTAATCTCATTCTCACAGAAAATTGTTTACTTATTCAAAGTAACAAATATATGTAAATACTGCCTCTGTAAAACAGACACACAAATTCTTTAATCCAATATTACTATTATTTATTTAAAATTGCAAGAAGCAACATTTTATATCTGTAAGAAAAAAAGATCATGCTAATCAACAGACAAAATGAAAACAGAAAGTAAAAAGAGTATTGATATAATTAATATAATTTAAAAAAATACTTATTTTTCCCTTTGCCAAAATGTAAAGAAAAGTGAAATAATGAAAGTCCATGGGGGCACCAAGGTATTGAGGGGGCTTTTAGTGTTTCCCAATGATTTCCCTAAAACCATCCTAAATAAACAAAGATGAAATAAAAGCAGATACTCTGCCTAAGAAACCTTGCTATGATGCTTATCACTGACCTTTCAGTAATAATGACGGCTTTAACCCTCCCCCCTACATAAACAGTATAGAACCTCCACGGAACGGAGTAAGACGACAGTGGTGGCAACGATGCCCTTTTCAAGGACTGCCAGGTTAATATTCTGAACAGAGCACTGTGGTGGAGGAGACTCTACTGTTTATTATATCATGTTGAAGCAGCTGCAGTATAAAAGTTTGAAATCTGTATTAATAACCAAAAATATAACTTAAATAATTCACTAATTTCAAAGCCAATATTCCAAAGTGGTATGTCATGGATATTAGTATCAGACAGATCTGGGCATGATGATATCTGATGCCCTTAATTTATGAAATGGGACAAAATCTTTAAATTCTTGGAGCTGAAATTTTCCACATATGTTTTTATTTGCTAGAGCCGTCACAAAAAAATGCCACAGATTGGGTGGTTTAAACAACAGACACTTATTTTCTCACTGTTCTGGAAGCTTGAAGTCCATAATCAAGGCGTCAGCTGATTCGATTCCTTGTGAGGGCTCTCTTTCTTGCTTGGAGATCATCGCCTTCTTGCTGTGTCCTCATGTGGCCTTTCCTCTGTCATGCAAGAGAGAGCTCTCATTTACTTGCCTCTTCTTTTTTAAAATATATTTTTATTGATTTCAGAGTGGAAGGGAGAGATAGATAGAAACATCAATAATGCCAGAGAATAATTGATTGGCTGTCTCCTGCAAGCCCCAAACTGGTGATTGAGCCCGCAATCCGGGCATGTGCCCCTACCAGGAATCAAACTATGGCCTCCTAGTTAATAGGTCGACACTCAACTACTACTGAGCCATGCCCACCAGGCCCTTTCTTTTCTTGTAAGGACAGCAGTCCCACCCCCATGACCTTATTTAAGTGTAGTTACTTCTTTGTGGCTCTGCCTCAAAATAGTCACATTGAAGGTTAAGGTCTCAACACATACATTTTGGGAGAATACAATTCAATTCTAATAATCTTAAAAGAAATTTTAGAAAGTGAACATGTGTTCAGAATTGCCCATTGCTGACCCTCTGTTTTGCCTTTTCTAAACTCAGCCAGGTTTCTCTTTTTCCTACAGACCCCTGAAATCTACTTGCCCCCAATCAGAGTAAGTATAGCAAAAAGGAGGCATGCCCCATATCAGCTTCCCCTGGGAACCAGCTGATTGCATGGAGACCCTTTTCCTATCAGACTCCACTGGTCATTTCCAGTTTCCCCGCCAAAGATCCTGTTTATGTCTGCTGGCCCCTGCTTTACCCTATAAGAGAAAACTCTTGCTCTCTTTGAATTTGAGGTGTTCATAGATATCTGAGATTAAAACAGTCTCTCTATTGAAATATGCAGTTTTTCTAATTAAAGTCTCTCAAAGCCCAAATTTGTTTTAATTTAACAAAAGTTAAAAATGTATATCTTATTGACTTATTTCGAGAATGTCAAACCAGTTGGGTTAGTGCCTATTATATTGCAGGTGAATAATTATGTGTACTTGGGCATTCGACTTACTTATTGAAGTCCATGTACTTTGTTAGTTAAATAATAATTTAAAATAGATATATTGCTGTATTTTTATGCTCTCAAACAATAGACAGCCTTTGGAAATTGTATCTTAAGAGGTCACATTCCAAAGACTTTATGGAAAATTATCATACTTAAATTTGTAGTTGCATACCAATGCACTGAGTCAAATAACATCAAAATTTCCTAGGGCAACAAATACACACATGGAATTTAAATGTCTGATTTTATTACTTTGACTTCTAAGGCCTGTCAAAAAATCTTTACCATATGCACAATGATGAATATGAAATGAATGAATAATATTTTCCCAAAATGTTACTACACTGATTTTTTTTCACCAGCAAAGCTCCTGCTTTATCTTAGGAGAACTTGTTATACAGTAATAGGACGGAGGCATTAAATAAATTCATATCCGTGAAGTGCTCACTACTGATTTGCTCTCTGTCTGATACTTTAATTATGTCACATCATTTACCTTGGGAACAGCACTTTGGGGTAGGTGTTATTATCTCCATTTGCATATCTGGAAAGTAAGGATCAGTGAAGTCAAGTTGTTCACCCAGGGTTACACAGCTCTTAAAAGGAAGAGTCAGGATTTAATGAGTTCTATTAATATATCCCATAAAGTGTTATATTTTTATTATAACATCCTGTATTCCTACGAAGAAATAATTCATAATCCCAGCAGCACAAGTGAGCAGGCTTGCGCTTTAGGAAATTAAGGCATGAGGCAGGAAAATAGAGATTTCAGAAGATAGAAAACTTTTGCTTTTTGTTATGATTACATGAAAGGTAGTTTTACATACTAGTAGCTCAAAAAAAGTAATATTGCATTTCTATGAGAAACCATAAATGAAAGTTAAAAAACTGAGAGAGTCTACTTCAAAATATTCATGATGTAGGTTCTATGCTTAGTCTCACAGAGATACCACTCTGTTAGTTTTTAAAGCTAAAATGTGTGAAATTGAAATTCATCTATAATAAAAGGATAATATGCTAATTAGACCAGATAGACTGGACATCTTCTGGACGTCTTTCCGGACAAAGCCATGGTGGCGGGGCTGAAGCAGAGGCAGTTAGGAGCCATCAGGCCGACAGGAAAGAGCAGTTAGGGGCATCAGGCAGGCAGGCAGGCAGAGTGGTTAGGGGTGATCAGGCAGGCAGGCAGGTGAGCGGTTAGGAGCCAGCAGTCCCGGATTGCGAGAGGGATGTCCAACTGCCGGTTTAGGCCTAAACCAGCAGTCGGGCATCCCCCAAGGGGTCCCGGATTGGAGAGGGTGCAGGCCGGGCTGAGGGACACCCCCCCCATGCACAAATTTTGTGCACCAGGCCTCTAGTATGTTAATATGATCAAAACTATTTTAAATAGTTAGGACAAAACTTTTATGTTATGTTAACCATGGAAACTTCAACATTAAAAAACTTTAACAACAAATACCACTTTCAAACTTGATATAAATAAAAGGGGCACAAAAACCTTTAGCAATAAATGTCAAAAATGTTAAAAATAAAATAAAAATAAATGTATTACAAGGGAGGAATAATACTTAGAACATTGAACTATGAGCCTGATATTTTATAGAATGGTTCATTTAATGTCAAATAGAAACAAAGTTTTGTTCTTTAGTTAATTAATTCATTATTTTTTTGATGTACAGTCCTTCATAATGATATATTGTCCTTGGCATATAGATTAAATCATAAATAAATGTTTAAATTTTGCAGAGTTCCCCTCTTATATAGAGCAGTATGACTGAGTCTGAATAGATTTTTTCTCTATTTACAGCTTTAGCCTATAGAGTAACATTTATTAATTAAAAAAAGGAGGTAGGGAATAACAATTAATGTTTTTATGTTCTTCAAAAGAAACATATCAAAATATGATTTATTTTATTCCTGAAAAATCAACATTTAAAATCTTGACTTTATTTAAAAAATAGATTATGAAGTATTTTTTGGAAATAGATTAAACTGGAGAGCTTTACCTTTTTGCAATTTGTTCCTACTTTTGCTTGATCACAATAAGTGGCAACATGGATGTGATAGTGCAGTATTTCATTTAAAATCAATAATTTCCTCATTGCCTAGTAAGTCACTTATTATCCTAATAATGATTCTAATTGCAATAATTTTGCTTCTGATTCATAATGTTATTTTATTTTATTTTTACTGGATTCACTGCCTACATCTAGTAAAATAATAAAGATATTATGAATGTAGAATTCCTTCCCCTATATTTCTTGTCTTTTCGTTAAGCCTTCTTCCCACAATAATTCTCCTTTTGCTTCCTCGTTGCCCATCTTTCAATGGGAGAATATCAGTAGCCTCTTTTGAGTGTGCCAGCAACTCAACCATCCTCTGTGAGTGACATCTCAAGCGTTCCTCTTCCTTTTGTATATTACATCGATGTGGATCCCTGGAGGCCCAGTTAAACTTTATCCTTATTGGAGCACAGTAAGAGTATTATCTGCAAGTCAAAGCCCATAAACTTCAACTGAAAATAAATTAAAAGGATTTCAACTTTCCTTACTTGCACAATAACTTAGTGACCAAATGTCAATGATTATATGTCTAAATAGCACTCACATGTGGCAAGCTACTTGACAGCAGAAAGAAACAACATATAAATATTTCAGTACCGTGAAATGAAACCAACTTATAACATTAAGTTGTGCCTGTTTAAAATCTTTCCCAAAGTGTATCACTTCTAATTCTTCACCAAGCCTGGCTGTGTCTACAATAGTTTAATGAAGTAAAGAGTTACCCATTGAATTTCATCTATGTCAAGAGAATCTAGGCATCTCAATTATAAGCTGTTTCTCTCTTTTATAACTAAATTTTATTCCTTGAAACAAAACATTTGCCACTATCTTTGTGTCTGTTTGCAAAGAAGCACAGAGAGTATTATGAGTATATATAATGCACAGTGGTTTTAAAGAAAACCAGAAAACAGCTTATTATTCTTGATAACTAGCATTACATTGCAGAAAAAAAACATTTTAAAACCTTCAAAAAAAGTGATAAAATATGAAATAAATGAAGAATAAGTTACCATATTAAGAGACTGACATTCACAAAAGGAAAAAAAAAAGTATTTTTCCACTGATAAACATGGGCACTAGTTCTAGCTACACCTAGAGGTAATATATATAAAGTACCTAGTATAGAGCCAGTTCCATGATATATACTTATAGTCAGTATTTATTCTGTGAACTGATAGTAAGTTATTAATGTTCATTCACATCCATATAAATTGCGTCCACACTTTTAAAATGTGTTAAAAGAAAAATTTGAGTTGACTATGTAATATACATAATTAGACAATGATTTGTAACAGTGGGCACTAATTAATATAATACAGTACATAAATGAAAATAAAATAATAAAATTCTCAGGACATTAGATTTACACAGGACATTACTTTCTTTTTCTGAATTAATACTTTCTGATTTACTTTTTATTGATATGTAAATCAATTATATTTTATGAAAATAATTAGAGCAAAGAGTGAATCTTTTTAAAATATATCATCTAAATTTACAAATATATACCTCAAAATAGACATACATTCTTTTAATTGATATAATTTTCCACATATTTGGTAGTTTTTATAATGAGGCATAAAACCATGTAAATTTAAAGCACTGATGTTCAAATACTTAGATTGTCTTTAATGCAAATTTATTAGTAGATCATCAATGTTTTTTTGAGAATTAAACACATTAAAAGCATTGCTGAGTACCAATATGTTTGATAAAGAATAAAACATTTTTTTTGCCTTTTCTGAATATCACTTGTAAAAGCCACCTTTTTACAATATAGTTACTATTTGAATAGAAGAAATTTAAATGTGGTTCTTAAATCCTATCTAATAAAGAGGGAATATGCTAATTGACCCTCACGCTGTCACAAAGATGGTGGCGCCCACATCCAATAAGGAAGGAATATGCTAATTACTGCCCCACCCTCAAATATGGTGGCACCCACAGCCAATAAGGAGAGAATATGCTAATTGAATGTCCCGCCCTCAAAGATGGTGGAACCCACAGTCACAAGATGGCGGAGGCAGGCACGCGGCAAGGCTGGGCCCGCCCCAGGCAGGCCAGGCCGCTTCTGTGCCTGCCTCCGGAATCTCCCAGTCCCCTCAGTCCCCCAGCCACCCAGGGCCGCCCAAGGCTCAGGTAACCAGGGTTGGCCGAGGCTTGCGCTGCCAGCAGTGGCAGCAGCAGAGGTGTGATGGGGCATCGTCTTCCCCTGATCGCCAGGTCGCCTCCCTCCCCTGAAGGGGGCAGGCTGGGCTGAGGTACCCTCCTCCAGTGCATGAATTTTCATGCACTGGGCCTCTAGTGTTTTAATAAATGAATGTGAATTCAGATGTTTGATTTACTCTGATGGATAGTCACTAAATGATAAGTCAGGCCACACAGCAAGTTTGGGGCTAGAGCAGTAAGTGGATTTGTTGAAATAAAGGTTTTATTTGTGGATTTGTTAAAATAAAGTTTGTATAATAAATTAATATATATCAAACTTGAAGCACTATGCTAAGAACACAGGTTAAATTTTCTTTTAAGAGATTTTAATTATGTGGCAGGGCCTGCTAAGGAGGAGTCCAAAGAGTGTTAGATGCTGACCAGTGAGAAGAAAAGCATGAATTCTGTATGCTGTATTAATAAGGGACAATCTTTTTCTTTATACTTTTTCTTTGTTCCTTTATTTTTGTTATTAAATTGATTGGGGTGACATTGGTCAACATGATCATATAGGTTTTAAGTGTGAGTTTCTATTTCAAGATCTGTATATAGCACCATGTGCCCACCACTCAAAGTCAGATCTTCTCCTGTCACCATATATTAGGACCCCCTTCTCTTCTCACCCCCTTTCCTTTGGCAACTGCTGTTGTGTTCACAAGTTTCAGATGAGTGAAATCATATGATTATTAGCTTTTTCTGACTGACTTATTTCACTTAGCATAATGTTCCCAAGGTCCTTCCATGTTGTTGTAAATGGCACTATTTCATCCTTCCTTGTGGCTCTGTAGTGTTCCATTGTGCATATGTACCACATCTCTTTCGCAGAGACACAGTGGTTGTTGCCATGTCTTGGCTTCCATGAATAATACTGCAATGAACATAGGGGTGCATATTTCTTTGTGAATACATGATTTAGAGTTTTTCAGGTATATACCCAAGAGAGGGATTACTGGGTCTTACGGTAGTTCCATTTTTAAGGAATTGCCAGATAGCTTTCCATAGAAGTTGTACCAGTCTATAAACCCACCCGCAGTGAATGAAGGGTCTTTTTTTTCCCACAACCTCTCTAACACTTGTTATTGCTTGTCTAGTTGATAATGGCCACTCTAACAGGTATCTCATTGTAGTTTTTTATTTTTAAGGTTATTTTTCATTTTTATTTTAAATCTTTATTGTTAAAAGTATTACATATGTTGCCTCTTTTCCTTCATCGACCCCTTCTATCCCACCCCAACCCCTGTTCCAGGCTTTCACCACTCTATTGTCTGTGTCCATGGGTTATTCACATATGCATACAGGTTCTTTAGTTGATCTATTTCCACCCACCCACCCACCCACCCACCCCAACTTTCCTCTGAGATTCCAGAGTCTGTTCCATGCTTCTATGTCTCTGGATCTATTTTGTGCATCAGTTTATTTTGTTCATTAGATTCCACATATGAGTAAAATCATGTGATACTTTTCTTTCCCTGACTGGCTTATTTTGCTTAGCATAATGCTCTCCAGGTCTCTCCATGCTTTCTCAAAGGGTAAGATATACCTCTTTTTTATTGCTGCATAGTATTCCAGGTGTAAATGTACCACAGCTTTTTTATCCACTCATCTACTGATGGACACTTGGGCTGTTTCCAGATCTTAGGTATTATAAATTGCACTGCTATGAACATAGGATTGCATACATTCTTTCTGATTGCAGTGTTGGGTCTCAGGATATATTCCTAGAAGTGGAATCACTGGGTCATATGGCAGTTTCATATTTATTTTTTTGAGGAAACTCCATTCTGTTTTTCATAATGCTGTACCAGTCTGCATTCCCACCAGCAGTGTACTAGGGTTCCTTTTTCTCTACATCTTCACCAGCACTTGTCATTTGTTGATTTTTTTATGATAGCCATTCTGACAAATGTGAGGTGATACCACATTGTTGTTTTAATTTGCATCTCTCTGATGATCAGTGACTTTGAGCCTTTTTTTTCATATGTCTCTTGGCCATCTGAATGTCCCCTTTGGAGAAATGTCTATTTAAATAATTTGCCCTTTTTTTTCTTTTTTGTCTTCCTTTTGTTAATTGGTATGAGTTCTTCATATACTTTATATATTAACTCTATAAGGGACCATCTTGAAACATATGTCCAGGGCTACTGTCCTCCAGGCTGATACAGGCTGTGCACCATACCTTCTGGTTTGGTGATCAGAGAGCAGGCAGGATTACAGCTGCTACATGTTCTTTTGATAGCAAACACCCTACAAAACTGATAGGATTTAAATCCATACATTCCAGTGCTAACATTCAAATACTGATTCTACCTTTTATTGAGTTAGAGTTATTTAACTTTGGGCAACTTAGCTAACCTCTCTAAACACCATTTTCCTTGTGTATCTACCTATAAAGATAATGAGAATATCTTCCAAATAGGGTTGTGAAGAAAATAAAAATAAATATCTAGTATCTAATATCTAATGGTGCTGAATTACTGTTACTTATTATTTTCTTCTGTATGATAATGTAAGCTCTATGATGATGTTTGCATGGATTTATAAGATGCAGTAATATATAATAATTATTATATGGTATATTCTGAAGTGATAGATAAAAATTATGTAAATAATTTCCATTGATTGGCAGATGTGGAAAGACATAGAGTAAATATTTTGTGGTTTAACATTTAAAAAGAAGGATTGAGCCTGGCCAGTGTGACCCAGTGGTTGGTTTAAACTTATGAACTAAGAGGTCACGGTTTGATTCCTAGCCAGGGCATATACCTGGGTTGTGGGCTCGATCCCCAGTGTGGGGCATGCAGGAGGCAGCCGATCAATGATTCTCTCTCATCACTGATGTTTCTACTTCTCTCTCCCTCTGCCTTCCTTTCTTAAATCAATACAAATATATTTTTAAAAATAACAATAAAATAAAAAGAGCAATTGAAGCCCCTTTAAGGCTCACTACTGTAGCAGGATTGGAGGATGTGCTCTATGCTCCTGACAAGGAAACTCAATGGTCTCCCTCGAGCTCATTCTATATAATAAAAGCCTATGTGGTCGTGACTCCCTCATGCTGTAATGACTGATCACCAGGGGGCTGCGTGCACAGCAGGCACTTGTGGGTGGGCAGGGCTGCGTGCCTGGCGTGGGGAGGTAGCATCAAGCCCCTGCCCATCCACGTGCGCCTGCGTGCATGCAGTCGCATCCCTGTGGGCACCGGTGGGAGCTTGATGCATCCCTGTGGGTGCTGGCGGATCTGCATGCGCAGCAGGTGTGCGCGGGTGGGCAGGGCTGCGTGCGTGGCTAGGTGCATATGGGTGGGCGGGGACTTGACTCTGAGCCTCATGGCACTGGTGGGACTTGACACTGTGTCCCCATGGGCACCAGACCTGACTCTGACAGGAGGGAGGAGGGAGCCAGATACCTGCACCCAGGACTTGACTCCGGGTCTCGTGGTGCCGGCGGGACTTGATGCTGGGTCCCGGTGAGCGCCGGTGGGGACTTGACGCTGTGTCCCCACAGGCGCCGGCCCAGACTCTGACAGGAGGGAGGAGCGAGCCAGATACCTGCACCTAGGACTTGACTTTAAATGGGAGGCCAGTGTCAGATGGGAAAAATCAATTCTTCTATTATAGAGAAAGGGCAAATAGCAATACTAAAATATTTCCTCTAATTAATTCCCTTTTAATGTGCATGAATTTCATGCACCAGGCCACTAGTCTCTAGATAAGCATTGAGGGAATAAAACATCCCTCATACACAGTGTATCAGCAGGGTGGGAAAATATACCTCCACAAGCTAAATCAGTGTATACTGAGGAAAATCATAAAGAAGGGAGATTATATCTCAAGGACTTAAACTCAGTAACACTGGAGGTTCATCAATAGCATTATGATCAGAAAAGTTTGCTTTTCAGAGGTCAGAGGGATAAAGGACTTTGAAAACTATAACTTCTCACAAACAACAGGGGGATGAGGGCATGAGTGCGGGGGTTGGGGGGTAATGGGAAGATGAGGACACATATGTAATACCTTAATCAATAAAGAAATTTTAAAAAAAGTTTAAGATGCGAAACTTACTGAATACTGTGTTTCTCATTTTAATATACATGTTAGTTGTTCTCTAAAAAAAAGACTATAACTTTAACTTTAAATTAATTTGAACTAAAAATAAGCTGCTATTAAATATATGTACTTTCAGTGGTAAGCTTGACACACAATCAAGAAGATAGTTTCAATTTTTAAGAGTTGCTTGATGAGTTTTGTAATGTGTAGGTGGAAAATAGGTTATGCTCCAGATGGAGCAAAGTTAAATTTCTAGGATGTGTTACAATCATGCTGACATTATTGACAAGAGACAGTTTCAATGATCTGTAAGGCATATATAAAATTACCAGGGTTTTGTGCTTTCAAAGTGATAACTATTGGAAATATTTAATTTTTAATAATAAGCATAGAGCTAGTGCTCTAATACAATTTAAGGATAATGTTCACTTGCATGTTAACAGTTATTTAATTATATAAGATAATTATTCTAAGATTGAGAAAAGGATATATATTTTAATTATGACTTCTTCCCAAGAGAACCAATTTACACGAGTGAGCCAAAATAATAAAACAGGAAAAATGGTACATTACATACTCTCTAGAATTCAGGGAATCAAAAACTCGATGAAAAACTCATATTTTCCTTTCAAGAAAATATTGGCTTCTTAATTATTATTTCTATTATGAGCTGTAAATTAGTTTTTCCTACAGGTATAATGAAATCAATCAGAAGCAGGGGTTAATTATTCAGTTATTTTTTCACACACATCTTTAGCAATAGTTCTAAGGTTTAGTTATAATATTCTTTTTAACACAAAGAAAATTTCATTAAATACAATAAGGAAATAATTTATTCTCTTATGTTGTAACTTTTTATGGTTTATGACTACAATAATTTCAATACTCACAATTTTATTTTAAAAATCACAAAACCGGTAAGAACATTCATTACAAAATAACAATTAAGCAAATTCATTTATTTTTTCTATTTCTGTTTCCTCTTTTTTACCATTTGAAAATGCACCTCAAATTTCTTTTCAGATGATCACTTCCATGCAATCATACATTTAACAATATTAACTGAGCATCAAGTAGGTATCAATCACTATGCCAGAAAAAGCAGTAAACATTTCCTCCTTGAGGTTGGAATTATGGATATAGTAAATAAAGGCTGCTGGCTTTAATATTCAAAACACATAAATAAAAGTTGCTACTATAAATTCTCTAGTAAAAAGAATATAAGAGGATGACATAAAACTTAAGTTGTATGGCAAGGAAAGGATCAACATAGATCATAATTATTAATTTAGTATATTTGAAAGTGGTATAGCTTATTATAAGAAAAATGTTGAAAAAATTTTAGAATTCTTTTTAATTTATTTTTTAAAAAGCAATTTTTCATAGCTTGTGGAATAGGTTAGCAATTTAACAAAATAGAATTTTATTGCTATAAACACTGCTCTGGGTTAATGCTGTACTAAATCATGGCAACATACAATCACAAGGACTTTCATGGATTTTTTAAAAAAAGTGACTAGAATAGCATACAGAGAATTTGAGCGCTCTGCGGGCGGCCGGGTTAATTCTGCTCCCTCTTGCTCCCTGCGTCCGCCTCCGCCTCCGCCGGGTTCACCGTGCCCTGCGGTGCTCTGAAGACACCCTCGCCTTCTCCCCAACAAGAGGCCCTGGCCCACGGAGGAGGGCAGCCTTTGGCTCCGTTTCCTGAGGCTCTGGGGGCCCTCCCCGCCCCCACGATGGAGTCCTGCGCCAGCCCCTGGCTGAGGCCTGCACAGTGCCTATGGTTGCCGGAAACCAATCATTCTACCACTAATAGAAAGATGTGGACAGGAAACTGGAAAGGCTGCTCAACAACCTTAATTGTTTTGATCACTCGCTGTTTAGTTGAAACATTGTTAGCTGAAGCAGCCTCCATCTCTGTTTGTTTCATGTAAATTTCTGTTATTGGAATTTCTTGCCTAAAGGTTATGGGCGTATCCCATAGTCTCAATAAAAGGGATAGCAAGGCCAGAGCAAAGGGTAGTCCTCCCACTAGAGGTGGGCTCCCGCCTGGCCCCCAATATTTCCAAATTAATACTTTTCCAAGTCTCTTTTCATTTGTGTGCGGCCTTCTCCAGAACCCGAACCCTGAACCGGAACCCTGAACCACGCAGGACGTGAAAGGGGTTCCCACATCTGGTGCCTGAACCCGTGACTTCTGGAGGAGATGATATTTTTCGCCTAAGAGGGAAGGAAAGGAAAAAATTCATCTAGAAAAAGGTGAGGGAGGTTCACCGCACACAAAGCCCACGAACTAGCTGCAGAGTCGCGATCTGTAAGTAGGGTGGGAACGTCTTTTTCAGCCAGGCTAATGGGGCAGAATTAGGTTATAAAATAATGTGGTTTCTTATTCAAATTAAAATCTTAATTGGTATTTGGAATTTAAAATCTGTAATAAGAAATGAAACTCTGCTGCTGAAACCGCCTCTGGTGTGGAGAAATTCAAAGGTGGCAGGAGAGGGCAAGGCTATCCGCTCTCCTGAAATGAGATTACTTAAGGTTTCATTTAAAAATTATAAAAGAACTCGCAGGGAAATGCAAATCTTGGCCAAATTGGGTGCTAGTTATTACTTCGGAAAGCGAAAAAGAAAGAAAAAATTTAAGATCTGTCTATCTTTTAAGCATGAAAAGAAATTCGGCCAGATCTGTTGCTGAAACTTCCCCCAAAGTAAGCAGGATGTTGTTATTAATCTAGGAACTGCTAAATGTTTGACTTGCCAGCTTTAAAAGTACAAAGTGCAAATTAAATTGGGATAAATTATATAGTTGTGGTAATTAAAATCATATATGGATATATATATATATATATATATATATTTGATCTTTTTTTCCATGTTAAAATTTCAAGGCTTTAACAGAGATGATTCTTGGAAAGCTCCAAGGGCCCGGAGTAATACAAGAAATTTGTTCTCTCTTCTTAAAGGAAATATTTTAGATTTAACTGATTGATACTTGAAATCGCATGGAAAGCTTTATCAAATATAAATTAATAAATGTATTTTACTTTTAGATGATATAAAGGTTTTGGCCTTTAAAGTAGGGGACTATTCACTACTTGCTCCTGGGAGAGGTGCAAAAAATGTAACTAGACCTTGTCTATACAAAGAAAAATTGACAGCCAGTTTGAAATTGAATTGCCATGGCCTAAAGCAAAGAATATCCTTACATGATATTATTCTACAATGTCATTATAATTTCTGATATTTTACAACAGCATATTGAACAATTATCCCAAACAAACTTACAAACTAATTCTTTGCATGTTAGGCAGCAATTTAAAAAAGGACATGAAAGGATTTAATCCCTTCCAGAAAGGAATTAAGGCCTCCCTGGGAAGGCACTTGAGCATTCTATACTGGCCTTTTTGCCAAGAAAGACCCTCCCACAGCTGTTGCCTGAACTTTCTGTTCATGCTGAGGTTGAAGCCTCGTGATGGCTAGTACCATGGATCTGTCTCAGGCCCAATGGCGTGAGCTGGGCCCTCTCTGGAGAAGAAACCTGGGTTCCCCAAGATATGTGATCAGTGCCGGGGCCCCTCCAGTAGGCGAGAGGATCCCAAGGCAAGTGCTGGGCATGGAGGCCACGGGGGCATAGGCTACCAAGGAGACAGAACTGAACCTCACATCACCCTGCTTGGCCCCGGAGGATGGCTGGTTAGCCAGAGACGGTAGATTCCTCAAGGAAGGAACAACCTAAGACAGGCACAGTCGCAGAGGGGCCATCAGGAGAGAACTTGGGGATCAACAGAGGTGGGGCACAGTCCCTCACCCCCCCAACCTTGCAGGGGTTTGAACCCTCGCCCCTTCTGAGGGAGGTCTCCTGCCCCCATGGCTGCTTTGCGCTTCCCACACCCAGCTCAGATCGGGACCCAGGTAACAGAGCCCAGCTCAGATCGGGACCCAGACAGAGACTTGGCCAACAGCAGCTGCCCTATATCTAAATCCAGCCTAGCACCAGGAATGCTCAAAGCCTATTCAAGAATGCAAATAATCCTTCCCACTAATATTTACAGGGTAAACTAAGATTGTTGGTAGAGTATTAAATTTGACAGTAAAATAGTAGTCAAGTTTTCAGATTAATTTAAATTGGCTAATTGAAATAAGTGAATATTCAAGAAAATTTAATTGTAATGGACAAAAAGCTGTTACTAGACTATTAACTAAAATTTCTATTGGTAGTTTCTCTCATGGTAAATTTGCTTAACATGCAAAGAACCTAAAGCAGTCATATTTTTGAGCAAAAAGTTAAAATTTAAAGTTTTCAAGACTGCATTATAAAATTTCCAAAAGCTTCCACTAATCAAAAAAAGGGGGGATAGTGGAAAAATAGCATGTAAGGAAAAAATATCCTGAAAGAAAATTACATCTAGAAAATTTTTACTTTAAAAAATTTTAATTTTCATTTGTAATGCTAACAGCAAGACACCAATGAAAAACATACATGGTTATCAAAATAGGCCAAAGGAAAATCGTTTGGGCAAAAATAAAAAGGATCCCAAGTAAAATTTATAGAAAAGATTCCTTTATTAACTTTTGGTCGAGAATATGTTTGTATATTTTCAGAAAACAACTCCAAGACCATGTGGATTCCTGCAACAGAGAGGAATTGACAGGTCTGCTCCAACCAGGAAGACAAGAGGAGAAACAGTCTAGAGATGGAAGACGCTGACGACACCTTGCCACGCTAACAGTCAGCAGCTGTGCGTCGCAGCAGGTTGCCTAGGACCAAACCAGAGAGGGTCGGACCTGCATTGCCACCATCCAGATATCATTGCTGACATGTACACATAAGGAACTGTTTGACATTGAAACTGGAACTCAGAACTGTTGGACATTGAAATTGGGACTCAAACATTTTTGTTCTTATGTGTTTATTTCTGGTCTGCAGATGCAAGATTTTTTTTTAAGGAAAGAAACGGGGGAGATGCCGGAAACCAATCATTCTACCACTAATAGAAAGATGTGGCCAGGAAACTGGGAAGGCTGCTCAACAACCTTAATTGTTTTGATCACTCACTGTTTAGTTGAAACATTGTTAGCTGAAGCAGCCTCCACCTCTGTTTCTCCTATGTAAATTTCTGTTATTGGAATTTCCTGCCTAAAGGTTATGGGTGTATCCCATAGTCTCAATAAAAGGGATTGCAAGGCCAGAGCAAAGGGTAGTCCTTCCACTAGAGTTGCGCTCCTGCCTGGCCCCCAATATTTCCAAATTAATACTTTTCCAAGTCTCTTTTCATTTGTGTGCGGCCTTCTCCAGAACCAGAACCCTGAACTGGAACCCTGAACCACGCGGGACGTGAAAGGGGTTCCCACATATGGTTACACAATACCACTCATGGAGAAAACCCTTGTGAAACCCACATTCAGATAGCTCTTCCTTCTGGGTGCTGGGTGCTATGGAAGAGTAGCTCCACGTTCCGGCCTGGCTGCAGAACACTTCATAGACATAGGAGCTGGTGTTCTAGTTGAAGATTATAGAGGAAATCTTGGTGTTGTACTGTTTCATTTTGGCAAAGAAAAATTGGAAGTTAAAAAGGGTAACCGAATTGCACAGCTCATTTGTGAACGGATTTTTTATGCAGAAATAGAGGAAGTTCAAGTTTGGGATGACACTGAAAGGGGCTCAGGAGGTTTTGGTTCTACTGGAAAAAAATAAAATTTATGCCAAGAATAGAAAATGAGAAAGAGTTTTTGTTTGGTGTTTTGCACTTCAGTAAACTTAACAGCTTTAGATTCTAAAAATATTTGGTTCTCTTATGATCAAGGAAAAAGGTACTCTGTTGGGATCACATTGAACTTTTTTGTGTTTTTCTACATTTGTTGTATAAATATTCATGGTAACCTAACATTTTTTTTTCAATCAAATGTACATCAAGTATAGATCCCCAGAACAGTATTATTTAATTCACTAAATGCTACCCATTCAACAACTTATTCTTTGGTTTGCTTTATAAATCATAAGCAAAGCCTTTTATTTAATAAATTTGAATTCTTTCACAGATACAAATTATTATGTAAACTGAACTAAAAGATAATAAAAAAAAAGTTATTCCTTGTTCTCTTTTAAAAAAAGAATAGCATACATAACATATTTGCTTCAAGGCATTAAAATTTTGGATGTCTATCTCACTATCATCTATCTATATCTATCTATTATCTATCATATCTACCTATCTATCTATCTATCTATCTATCATCTATCTACCTATCTACCTATCTATTATCTATCTATCTATCTATCTATCATCTATCTATCTATCTATCTATCTATCTATCTATCTATCTATCTATCTATCATCTATCTATCATCTGTCTATCTAATGAACTTTCAGAGCCTGAGAACTTGGAAAGCACACAGTATGGGTGGATAGAAAGACCAGACAGGATAAAATAAATCAAATACCCCTATCTCTGCAGACTTGCTAGCCATCCCTCTTTATTATATTCTTTACAACAGCCAAAGCCACATAGCATGTGTAAGACTTTGGAAAAGATTCGCTTTACTCAATTCAACCAACTGAAAGAACTATGACTTTTTGAACTATTATGTTAAATGCAGAATCTGAGTGTGTGTGAGGATGAACATATACATACACATGTATAAGCACGCATACCTATAGCAGTAAAATAAGCCAAAAATTGCATGTTCTTTTATTAAGGAACTTCAAAATTGCACTTGCAAAATCCCATATAAATTGGGAAAGTCTTATAAATCCTTTTGAATGTCATCTTCTTCCTTCTGAATATTTCACTTCACCCTGAGTACTATATTGAATTATAATTCTGATCAAAATCCAGTGAAAATGAGTATTGAAGAATGGAGCAAATTGCTTGTTTTCCATTAAGGCGGAGCTGCAGTGATAATTTCAGAGTACTAATATAGGAAAGGAATGGGACTGCAAAAGTTTCTGATCCTATACATACCATCACTCAATTTTCCATCCTTTCCAGAATAATGTTCTAACGTCATGAGAGAGAAGTAAAACCTTTGTGAATTTAGCTGACGGTGTATTGTGTTGAAGTTTTATTATCTGAAATGGTTTTTGGCAGTCTTAGCCCCAAGACTATAAGCAGTAAGAAATTCCTTCAGGAGCACATGAAAGCTTTACATTTTATTCTTTACTTGAGGTAAACTTTTGAGAGTGGAAATAGTCATACTATTATTTTGAGTTGTTTAGAAATATCAAAAGCAACAATCTAACCCTGAAATCTGATGTTTCTCATCTCACACAGATCTCTGGCAGCAGGTTCTTTGTGTTTGCTAGCCATAACAACTGACCTTGGCTCACTTGAGTGAAAAAGAAGAGAAAAAAAAGGACTTTATGAGAAGGTGACAGGAGTGACTGAAAACTTAAAAGTGAACAAACATATGTTCAGTTAGATCTCAAGACCTTAGCCGCAGCAGCTCCTGAGAGTTTCTGTATGGCCTCTCCAAAACCAGCTATTTTCTTTGTATCTATCAGCTGAAGAATCAATATTATAGGAAAAGGAATCTGCTCTGTGTTAGGATTTTGCCCTTGTGTCCATCATCTCAAACCAGAAGAAAAAGTGAGGGGCTTGCAGTTAATCACTGAGAGTTCAATGAGCATGACAATTCTCAGTGTAGTGGTTTCCAAAACAGAGACAAAAATCACAAATTAAATATCAAGTGCAACCAGTCTTCTCCATTCTCCCTGAATATATTGATATATAACATTATAAAAAATCTTAGAGAGCAACCAAAGGACTTGTATGCATGCATATTATCATAGCCAGTGGACACAGACACTGGGGTGGTGAGGGCTTGCCAGAGGTAGGAATGGTGGGGGCGGGGGGGAGGGTCAATTGGGGAAAAAGGAGACATATGTAAAACTTTAAATTAAAAAAAAACAACTTCACATATTAAAAAAAAGAGAAAACTTCATTATCCAAAATTTTTCCACTTTCAAATTTCTAAAACATCTTATGTTATCTTTTCTAATTTTCTTTTTTGAATAGGCTGCCAATTTTGATCTAGACTATCCTTTCTAAATAATCAGGTTTTTATTTCATAATAATAATTTAAAAGTTATGCTTTTAAAACTTCTCTATTTTATTAATTTCTTATTGTATCTTATATAATAAAAGCCTAATATGCTAAGTGTCTGGTTGTCCATTCAACCAATCAAAGCATCATATGCTAATGATATGCTAAGACCACTCAACCACTCGCTATGATGTGCACTGACCACCAGGCGGTAGATGCTCCAACCAGTAGGTTAGCTTGCTACTGAGGTCTGGCCAAGCGGGACTGAGC
The DNA here is from genome assembly GCF_963455305.1 of Plecotus auritus. Classification (NCBI taxonomy): domain Eukaryota; kingdom Metazoa; phylum Chordata; class Mammalia; order Chiroptera; family Vespertilionidae; genus Plecotus; species Plecotus auritus. The sequence goes on along the minus strand of NC_137772.1, from coordinate 71,594,226 downwards.
GAGAGGGGCTGGACACACCCTGGAGCCCTCCTGCGATCTCTCCCAGGCCCAGTAGTGCACTGGTGGGGCCCCTTGGCCTGGCCTGCACCCTCTCGCAATGCAGGTCCCTTCAGGGGATGTCGGAGAGCCAGTTTCAGCTCGACGGTGGAACGACCAGTTGCTACGGTACACACTAACCACCAGGGGGCAGACGCTCAGCCAGAAGCCGAGCTCACGGCTGGCGAGTGCAGCGGCGGTGGCGGGAGCCTCTCTGGCCTCCGCGGCAGAGCTAAGGATGTCTGAATGATGGCTTAGTCTTGCTCCCTGCAGTCGGACATCCCCCAAGGGCTCCCGGACTGCGAGAGGGTGCAGGCCGAGCTGAGGGACCCCACCCAAGTGCATGAATTTCATGCACCAGGCCTTTAGTAATATTATATTTTTTGTTTTACTTCCTTTACTATATAGAAATTTACTGGTATTGTTCAGTTAATTTTTATTTTCAATTGCTTCTCATATTTAAATAAGCTTACTTGATTCCAGGTAGAAAATACTCTGGGAGTGTATTTTTGTGGTACTCGGGTTTTTCATGATCAATTTACAATTTCAACTTTGACATCTTTTTCCATATACTTTGGAATATTTTCAAGGTAGATTGAATGAAGGGAAGAGTGGAAAGAGTATATTTTCATAATGTTACTTGGTTATAATGTCTTATGATGCTTTGTTGAGAGAAAGTGGTTGAATGTAATATTTTGTGTTTGGGATATGTTGAGGTTTTCTTTTGGCCTAATAAATATTTTATAATGACTTGTTACAAATTTACTTTATTATTCAAATAAGTGTGTGTGTGTGTGTTGATATATATAGATTTTTTTTTCCTGAACATCCCTAAACTTAAATTTAAAATTCTATAAGTTCACTTCTAAACAAAAATTTAGTCCACTATTAAGATATTTTCTTCTATTATTTCAGTAATCTTTTAAAAAATTCCAATCATAGTGATTATATATTTTACATAGTAACTTATTGTTTTTAATAGTATTTTCTATATCGCTTCATCCATCTAAGAATACTTAGATTGTTTCTGTATCTTGAAATATGCTGCAATAAACATGGGAGGGCAATTATCTCTTTGAGATAGTGATTTTATATCCTTTGGATATATATTTCAAAATGTGAATGCTAAATCATATGGTAGTTTTATTTTTAATTTTTTGAACCTCTATACTGTTTCCATAATTGCTTCCAAAATTTCCATTATTTTATTTTATTTATTTATTTTATACCAGAAGTAATCTTGGACCATGTAAAACTTGTTAAAAAAAATCATAGGTAAGTAAAAACTTTTCTGTAAGTAAATAACGTTAGTGAGCCTGCCAGGAGGTCTTTCAGTATATTTATGACATGACACCAGGTCTTCTGGTATTCCCCTGTACCCCTATATTGAGGGCTTTTATTAATATTTTCATATAACTTTAGAAGTCTAATATTTTCTTTTTGTCTAATATCTTTGCCTTATTTTCTTTCCCAGATTATACTGGCCTCATAAACTAATCAGGTATTATTTTTTAATTCTTTATTTTTAAAAGGCTTTGTGTAAGATTGGCTTTAGTTGTTGTTTTTGTTGTTGTTGTTGTTGTTAATGCTGGCTTAAGGATAGTTTTCCATTGATCTTTTAGAAAGATGAAGAGAAAGGGAAAGACAGAGAGAAACATCAATGTGAGAGAAACACATCAATTGGTTGCCTCCTGCACAAGCTCCGACCAGGGCCCAGGCCCGGGAGGAGCCTTCAACTATGGTACGTGCTCTTGACCAGAATTGAACCCAGAACCCTTTGATCCACAGGCCAGTGCTCTATCCACTGAGCCAAACTGGCTAGGAAAGTTCTTTTTTTTCCTTAAATATCTAGTAGAATTACTAGTAAAACCATCAAGGCCCCAGAGCTTATAACTTTAACATTATAGATAATCCATTTGAGATCTGGATTCTGTTATCTTCCTCTGAAAAATGTCATTGAGGTAAGTTGGCTAAACTCAGTTTAAATTCTGTTCCTCCTGTGGTGGGCAGCAGTTACATTCTCTGCTCTGTTATTTTAGTCTTCCAGCCACTGCTGTCTGCTGAGTACCCTACAGCATCCTCAAAGCAAAAATAGAGCTCAGAGAAGAATGAGGGCAGAGTTTATATGCAAACTTGTATCTCCTCCTCAATAGCTCTATATTTTTGGTACTTTCCATCTCACTTTCCAGCCAATTCTGCTGGAAACCCACAAACACCACCTTCTGGCCCCTCCAGTCAGTAAGATTACTATTTTCTGATAGCTTTTCAACTCTCCTGTTCAGAACCACTAGGGAGTGCCCTCAGACCAAAGGCACATCATTACTAATTGCAAACAACTTGTTAACTTTTTCAAGTTAGATTTCCAGTTTCTGCCTGCTTATGGCCACATGTCCAGTGCATTTAAAAGTTGTATTATTAAAAATATTTTGTCCAGAGATAAATATATATATATATATATATATATATATATATATATATATATATATGTATTTGAAAGCAAGAAGTAAAACTGTCTTTATCCACAGACAATAGAATTTATCCACAGACAGTAGAATTGCCCATATGGAGAACCCAATGCAATTTATAAAAAATCTACTTGAGGTGGGCCACTGTGGCTCAGTAGTTGAGAGTCAATCCATGCACTGAGAGGTTGCCAATTTGATTCCTGGTCAGGGCACATGCCCAGTGGCAGGCTTAATCTTCAGTGCAGGACATACAGGAGGCAGCTGATAGATGTTTCCAGATATGTTCATGTTTATCTGTGGGGGGTTGGGGAGTGGGTAAGTCTGTTATAGTTTACTAGAGGCCCGATGCACGAAATCCGTGCAAGAGTAGGCCTTCCTTCCCCCTGCTGGGGCATCGGTTTCCTTCTGGCACCCAGAACCCAGGCTTCCCTCTGGCCACCAGCAGGCACCTGGGACCTGGGCTTCCCTCACAGCCCCAGATTCGTCTGAAAGGGCATCTAGAAGGACATCCGGTCTAATTAGCATATTGCACTTTTATTATTACAGATTCTTCCATTACCATAAATGGAACTCCCTTCTATGAAACATTTTGAAATGCATAATCTTCCTGGACTTCACCTCAGACCTACTAAGGATTAGCACACTCTATTGTTTAAGATTTATTTCTATGTATTGCTTAAGATTTCTACAGTTTATTATAGCCATCAGCCCACATTAGAAACTTTTTCCATTTAAGCCCAGAAAACTCTAGAATATTTTTAATAAATCCTTGAGTCTATCAAGAAAAACTTAAAAGATATAAAATTTCTACTTATTTATGTTTAGAATTTTAATAAGTAAGTAATGCTTATCTATAATTTTAAGAACTATAATTTGAGGTCAAAAAAAGAATAAAGACTCTTTAAACATATGTAGGAGAGACTTGAGGCAGTAATTATCACTATATTAATACTTGCTAACTGTCTCAAAGACTTCTGACTATAAGGGATACTCATTGGGCTGTGTTGTCACTATGTTGAATAACGGTACAGATTATATTTTCCCAACCCATTGAAATTCAATTGTGTATTTGCCTCCAATCTTGGCTCAGGAAAACAAACAAACAAACAAACAAACAAACAAAACAAAACAAAACAAAAAAACATTTAAGGGACAGGAAAGGAAATTTCCCAAACAAAACAAAAATGCTCAAGAAACAATACTTTCATGTTGAAAGAGCAATTCCAAGCCCGCTTTAGTTTGATTATTTGTAACACAGAGCCATTTCGGGAAAGCTTAACCTGGTTTGAGACTGCTAGAGCTCACACTTAAGGAAGCAAAGATTCAAAATATAATTTAGCATCCATTAAAATATGTCTGAAAATGAAATTATCAGAGACATTTATTACATAAGACTAAATTATGACCATCTTTTAACATAATTATTCTTAAGTTGAATGTAATAAAGTTAGAATAATTTTGTTAAATTTGGGAACTATGTAAAAACAGCGAATTTTCATGAGGATATGTATTTTAATCTCATAAGATATCATCTGTCATTAGGATCTCATTGAATTACACCTTTCTGCAACTGTGCAATGCATTCCTGTGGTACAGAAATTCTAAGGTGATAAACACAGGTCTGCGAAGCCAATAATTGGAGAACTAGGCAAGGTTAAAGTATGATAAAAAAAAAAAGTCTCTGCCTAACTGAAAACTTACTTCAAATATTAAACCTTTTTAACAATAAAAGTGAAAAAGGGAAACATCACAATAAAAAATTTTGTTTTTCAATCAGTAAACAAACTTGGAAAACAAATTCAAGAATTATGAATAAGTACATTGCTAAACTTCAGTATAATAAATACCTAATCATGTGTCATTATGAAAGAGAACAATGATGACTAATTTACATTGTCATGAAAAAATTTTATCTTTATGATACATATTTTTATTATTAACCATTAGTATTTTCATCTATAAACTAGAGATGACAATAGCAATGCATGTCTTTTCATAACACTGGGGTAAAATGAAGTGTGATAATGCACATATTTAACTGGGTCTCTGGCACATAGTACCAGATCATAACTAACCAAAATTATAATTAGTTTTTATCTTATTGTTACTATTGTTTTTTCTTTTTATTATTTTGGAACTTGACTGGGAATTCTCAACCATTAGAAAAAATCTCTATGCTCTGAAGACCTGAATCAGAAAAAAGCTACATATTAAAATTTAATTTCCTCTCAAAACTTCAAATTATGTATTGATATTGTTATTTTTATGCTGATGATAAAGATCAGTCTACACTTAGTGTCTTTCCTAGAAGTTGGTATCTTTTTTTAAAGCCAAAGGACCACAGGATAAACAGGGTAAATAAATGGCTTATTTTGGGAGGGCTCCAGTTTGAAATCATGTGCTTCTTTGAAAAGGAAAGCAATTAATGAGTAAAGGACTCTTTCACTAGAGATTTGTCTATATATCTATGCAATCATGGTGGCCAGGATTTAAGAATATTTTCCGTTCAAGTTTTAATAATGAGAAAATAATCAGATTTTATTTTTTTAATATATTTGTTTTATTTATTTCAGAGAGGAAGGGAGAGGTAGAGAGAGAGAGAGAGAGAGAGAGAGAGAGAGAGAGAGAGAGAGAGATTAAAGATGAGAGAATCATTGATCAGCTGCTTCCTGGACCCCTGCTCTGGGGACTGAGCCCACAACTTAGGCATGTGCCCTGACTGGGAATCAAACCCTGACCTCCTGGTTCATAGGTTGATGCTCAACCACTGAGCCATGCCACCAGGCAGTAGTTGATTTCTAATTTCACTTTATTGGAATCTGAGAAAATGCTTGATATGATTTCAGTCTTCTTGCACTTTCAGAGACTTGTTTTGTGTCCTAACATGTGGTCTATCTTTGACAATGACCCAGGTGCAGTTGAGAAGATTGTATATTCTGTAGCTTTGGGATAAAATGTTCTATAAATGTCAATTAAATCCATCTGATCTAGTGTATCATTTAGAGTCACTATTTCCTTTTTAATTTTTTGTCTGGAAGATCTAAGCAGTGAAGTCAGCTAGGTGTTAAAATCCCCTACTAGGGCTGTATTACTGTCAATTGCTCCCTTAAAGTCCTTCAGAAGTGTTTTTTTTGTTTTGTTTTTTTTTAATTTATATTGGGTACAAATATGTTTACCAGAGTTATATCCTCTTGTTGGATCAATCCCTTTAGTATTATGTAGAGACCTTTATTGTCTCTTATGATAACCTTCATTTTGAAGTCTATTTTGTCAGATATGAGTATTGTTACTCCAGCTTTTTTTTTTTTTTTTTCATTTCCATTTGCATGGAAAATTTTTTCCCATCTCTTCATTCTCATCCTCTGTGAATTTTTTTTTTTTTTTTGTTCTGATGTGGGTCTCTTGTAGACAGCATATAGTTGGGTCATGTTTTTGTATCCATTCAGCTACCCTACTTCTTTTTATTGGAGCATTTAATCCATTTACATTTAAAGTTATTATTGATAGGTATTTATTTATTGCCATTTTAATTCTGCATGCCTATGTTTCTCTCTATATATATTTCTTCTCATTATAGCAGTCCTTTTAGCATTTCTTACAGTGCTGGTTGTGTGGTGATAAACCCCTTTAGACTTTTGTCTGATAGCATTGCTGGATATAGTAATTTTGGTTTTAGAAATTTGCTTTTCATTCCCTTGAGTACTTCATGCCATTCCCTTCTGGCCTGTAGAGTTTCTGATGAGAAATCAGGTGTCAGCCTTATGGGAATTCCTTTGTAGTTTTCTCTTGCTGCCTTTAAGATTCTCTTTTTGTCTTTAATTTTTGGCATTTTAATTATGATGTGTCTGGAAATGGGCCTGTTTGGGTTCTTCTTGCTTGGGACTCTCTTTGCATCCTGAACTTGTGTGACTTTTCCTTCACCAGGTTAGGGAAGTTTTCTGCCATTATGTCCTCAAACATGTTCTCTGTCCCTTGTTCACTTTCTGCCCCTTCTTTTACTCCTATTGAAACAGGAAAATTGGACTGGAACACGTGGTGTTCCCTGAGCAGGATGGTTCTAGGGCTCTTGTCCTGTGGTGTAGAATAATGAAACCACAGAAGAAAGGTGGTGTAGTAAAATGTGGAAATTTATTGAGAAACAAGTACAGACTCCCACATGGGGAGCGAGAAAGAGTCCCACTGAGTCCCTTTTTCTACAGGTTATAAAGGCTATAGATCTTTGTGCCTTGATATCCCCTCTGATTGGTCACTATCCCTTCTGATTTGGTCACTACAGCAACTTCAGAGCTCAAACCTCACATGAGGTACATGAGGTTCCCCCCTTCTTCTCCATTATTATTTTCTTATTCCCTTTGAGCTTTCCTCTTTCTTCTCTGATTGAGAGACTTCCTTTACTTTATTTTGTAAATGTATATTTTTTGAAGTTCCCAGCTTACTTATTCTATGGAAATGTACCTTCTGCTGTTCTGTAGCCCTGTGCTTTTTCCATGGACCCCTTAATTTCAAAAATTTTCTAAACCTGCCTATTTCACCACTAAAAACTCCTTTCACTATGATGAGAATATTATTATGTTTCATGTTGGCCCACAGTTGCCTTAGTCTGACCTCCTGTTTTTTAATTTTTTGTTTTTGTTTTTGTTTAGTTCTCTGACTTAGTGATGTTCTCTACTCTGTCTTCTAACTCACTGATCCAATCCTTGGCTTCCCCTAATCTGCTGTGTATTCATTCCAATATGTTCTTTATTACTGCTATGTTATTCTTCATTTCTGACTGCTCTTACTATATCTTTTCTCATGCTATAGAGCATCCTTGTAATCATTATTCTGAACACTACTAGTATATCTAAAATTCTTATCTCCATTTGATTTAACTCTTCTTCTGTAGAATTCTCTTATTTTTTCATTTGGGGCTTGTTATTTTATCTCTCCATTTTGGCTGCTAACTTGGGATTGTGTCTATATATTAGGTAGGTCTGTTATGATTCCAAATATCTAATGCAGGACACTATCAGATGCTGTTTGTGACAGGCCTTGTGTACCAAGATGTGCACCAAGATCTGCTTTTCCTAACCCTAGCCCCCTATGTAGATCAGGCAAAGACTCAAAGCCTCCAGAGACCTGCCTCTGCCTGAAGTTTGATTATTCAGTCTTGATTAGCCTCAGCCTACCGACCACAGGATGGGATGAGAGGTTTTTCAATAGGATGGGGCAATTGCTTCTGCCTGCAGGCTGATTGTTATTTTCAGTCTCTTAATGGGCCTCAGAAACTCCACAGGGTTAGGCAAAGGGTTTTCCTATAGGGTGGGGAAATTATCTCCTCTTCCCACCCCCGACTCCAGTCAAAAGCTGTGTGGATGGTCTACCAGAAAAAGATGATCTCTGCAGTATGAAGAACTGACTCAGCACAGGATACCACAGTGGTTGCCTTTTGAGCTCTAACCCCAGAGGTCCCAAACCTGGCTTCTGTTCACACAGCTCCAGCACACTCTGCCCTCTCTCTGCTGAAGCCCAAGGTGAGTAGCTGCACACACAATTTTGTGTATAGGCTCTTTAAGAGGATGCCTGCATTTCTAGCTATCTCTCCCAGGCAGACAGCAACCCTGCTGCTTTTCACATCCAGATGTTATGTAGGCACCTTTCTCAGTTCTGGGGCTCTGGGCAGGGGAGCTCAGTTTGGGGTTTAGACCCCAGAGTTCTCAGTGGAACCCCTACAGTTCAGCTATCTCTCTGGAACTTCAGCTGCTGACTGTGGGAGCCCAGCCAGGCATTTTGCATCTCCACGCTTCCTATCAGCTTCTATGTGGTCCTCACCTTCTGTCCTTGGTTATCAGGGTTCTCTCCAGCTAGTCTTCAGTTGATTATTAGGGTTGATTTTTTTCATTGTAATTCCAGTTTGGTCCTCAGACTGTGTCAGTGTAACTTCCACTCACTTTGCCACCATTTTAGTACTCCCTTTCCATTGAATTTTAGAGATACTAGAATGGAGGAGGAGAGACACAGAGAGAAAAACATCGATGTGTCACACATGATTGGTTCCCTCCTGAACCACCCTGACTAAGGCTGGGGATGGAGCCCACAACCAAGGTATGAACATACACTTGACTGGTATTGAACTAGGGACACTTTCAGTCCTCAGGTCGATGCTCTACCCACTGAGCAAAACTCCTTGGGACGATGTTTGACTTATTATAAAATGAAATTTAGCTCTACGAAAGAGTTTTTTTATATGTTTGACACATTATTATAAAGCCTTAGTGAACCAATTTTAAATTATTTGTTCCCAAGTTGGTTAAAATCTCATGTTTTAAGATGCTAAAAAAGAACTTCCACAGGGAAGGACATCAGAAATGATTTCCTTCCAGCCAAACACTCAACATGCAACTTTTACTTGGAACTGACTGCCCTCTACTTCTGGCTCCCTTATCACCATACTTCATGTTGGTATGACAGCAAACCATAGAGCAAGAGACTAAATTCTAAGTCCTGGGATTCAAGTTGGGAAGTGAAATTTCAAGTTACATACATTTAAATTACACAGGAGTGTTTCATAAGAATACAATGGAAGGCAGCCTTTTGTATTTTATAAAACCATAGTAACCAAGAGGGGAAAGAATATGCTGTTATTGGGTAGAAATAATATTCCCTAGATATGGATTCTTTACCAAATATTAAAGTACTATCTATAAAAAATAAAGAAGAGACATTTATGAGATTTTTCTTCTCACTTGAGTAAGAAGTTAATTTGTTAAATAAGAAGAGATAATATTGTAGCAAAGTTGATTTAATAACAGAGTAATAACTATCATAGCAATGTTTGTTAATTCAAATCAGAGAAAATGTACTTAGGCTTGCAGCGTTTAGTATTCCTTTAAAGATTATTAACTTAATCTTTAAAGATGAGTAATTCTAAATAGAGACTTTAAATAAAATCTAAAATAAACCTAGATATTGTAGTTCTTTAAAAAAGAAGTTACAAATATAATTTTATGCATTTCTTATCTATTAATAACTGGTTAATAACTTTATGCATCTTAACATCTGTATTTGTCAAAATGGGAGAAACTATGATTCAGTAACAAATAAACCTCCAGCTTTCAGTGGCTTAATGCAACAAGATTTATATGTAAGTTATTAAATGACCAATATTATTCTCAGGGACAACCTTCTTCATTCAGTGACTCAGGAAATTGGGCTGGGAAGTATACCAGGATGGATATTTACTAAGTCCTAAATATTGATACAATGCAATCAGGCTTTAAAAGCCCATATTTTAAGAGTTTTTTTTATTTTTATTACTAATCTTGGAAGCTTAAATATGCTTATAGTGATTTATATATCCAGTTAGTGAAATTTATGATTGTTTATGTGTGTAGAGACTGAGTAGACACATACAATGATGAGCAAAACAGACTTCTCTTTTGTTCTAAGGAAGCTTATAGTCAGGGGTATGTTTGAGAAGAAGAGGGTGAAAAAACATCAATCATAAAATCACTCCAAAATATAAGGGTCTATGCAAAAAGTCTATGCTATATGCTGCCATTTTTATTTCCCAAAATAGATTCTAAAATGTTGGGTATAGAGCATGTGTTCAAAAATATTAGTGACTGATTATTCGATATGACAGCAGAAACATCTCACATTTTCCCCAATTTTCAAGGATTAAAATTATTTACCTCATATTTTGGCCATTTATGTTTCATAGTACCTACCTAGAATAGGCTTTTGAAAATGTTTACTGGAAGAATAAGACAATGAATAAGTACATAAGTTTACATATATTACCTCCATTATAATTAATTGTGCACACCATTGTATCCTCCATTTCCCTGTTTATAATAGATATTCAGAAATCACTTTGAAATAAATAAATAAAGTAAGAAACATTGGCATATCTTTATTTAATTGTGTTCTTCCAAAATCCATACTTTGAAGCCCTGGTCACTATATTTGCAAATCAAGCTTTTAGAAAATAATTAAGGTTAAAATTAGGTCATACGGGTGGGTTCCTGAAAGGATTGGTGATTTATAAGGAAAAGAGAGAGAGAGATCTCTCTCCATGTACATGCAGGAAAGAAAGGCCATCTGAAGAAACAGGGAGAAGGTGACCATCTACAAGATAGGAAAAGAGGTCTCACCCAAAACCAAACATCCTGCAACCTTGACCTCCCAACCTTCAGAACTCTGAGAAAATAAATTCCTGTTGCTTAAGCCACCCAATATATGATATTATGTTATGGAAGCCAGTGCAGACTAAGCATGAAAAAAATAAAAAGAAAAAAAATGATATGACTCTTTTTCAACTTCACATTGATTATATAATGTGGTGTTGAAACCTTTGCAGGAGTCCTCAAACTTTTTAAACAGGGGGCCAGTTCACTGTCCCTCATACCTTTGGAGGGCCGGACTATAGTTTAAAAAAAATCTATGAACAAATTCCTATGCACACTGCGGCCCCGGGATGAGTCGGTTGCTAAGCAGGACAGGCAGCGGCACCCAGCGGGCCGGATAAATGTCCTTGGCAGGCTGCATGTGGCCAGCGGGCCATAGTTTGAGGACCCCTGCTTTATAGCATTAATAAGAATCTTGCCATTGGTAGTAAAATATGTCTTGAAAAAATAAACTTTTTTTGGATAATTGTGTAAAACAAAGCCTGAAAATACAGAACTTTATTTATTTGTTTCTTTAAGTGACTATCCTTTACCCTGTCTTTGAATTGCAATGGTGTCACGATCAGATCTTATTTCAGGCCTACTTGTTACTAATTGGGGTTACCAGCTGGGACTTCAGTTCTTCTCATGCCCACAGAAAAAATTTTAAGGTCAACAAAAATTAAAGTAAAGAAAACAAGAATGTATTGACCTCAACAAAAATGTACTTAGGAAAGTGAAATAAGGAAGGGCATAGGAGAAACAACAGGAGAGCTTAGGCTGGGCTACTTTAGCTCACTGGGAAGTCAGAGAAAGGGGGGCTTGGAGACAGGATCATGGGGTTAGCCTGGGATGAGCTGCCATTGCCCATTGCTCCCCTGGTTGCATGTCTCATGGGGTTCCTTAGAGGTCAGGGGAAAATTCCTACGGGGGAATGGCACAGGTATGCTCTTTGGAGGGAGAGCCCACTTGGGTCCTTTGTCCTGAGTTTATTTCTCTCTCTCTCTCTCAGGTAGAAATCTTGGAGGAGGTCTTTGGGAGAGTCTTAATAGAATATTCATCAGCTTTCTAGGTGTGCTCTTTCAGGGTCCCGGTCTCCACTGATTGGTTGGTGTCAGGGAAGGAGGTCATTAATCAACATAGCTGGTCCTGATGCAGCCATAGCGTCATTTGTCAGTTTTGCTGTTTTTCTGGGCCTGGGGCTGAAATACAACTGAGGCCTAAATGTTATATTTAGGGAGGAAAACATCAAGGGCAGGGGGGCGTTGTCTAAACTGCAAGACTAGCAATATGAAAGATCAGGGGTCCAAACCACATGACCAGGGATATGCTAGGGAAGGAAAGGTTATCTTGAGGATGAGGTTCTCGTTTGCCCAGGTTTGCTCCTTGCTAGGCATCCGGGGCTTTCTGCCCTTGTGAGGTTCTGTACCTGGCCCACCATCCTTGCTCTATACCACATGGTTAACATACTGGAGAAGGTGGGACAGACACAGCCTACTAGAACATGAACAGTTTAAGATATGGAAAAATAAACAGTTTTTGGACCCTTTATGTTGCTTCTGGATTATCTTCCTTAACTCTATTTTGAACCAAATTCATTCACTCTGTTTTTTTGTCCCCATTTATACCAGTATTTTTCTTGTGTGTATGTACTATTAATCAGATTCTGCTCATTTATCTACAAATAAGATTTTGACAAATAAGTGTCAAGTTTATAGACACTGAAAGCAAGTAGCAAGTTGTGTGACACAAAACAAGTATTCACTATATAGTGGTCTCATTTTCCTTTTCTAATATATTTTCTTTACATTTAAAAATATTCTATGAAATAGTCAATACTTACGTAGAGAAGGCAATAAACAAACAAAAGTAATATATAGAGAGTTGGAAAGGCAGAAATAGTTTTAGGTACTGACTTAAGAGCCAATAGCATTGTGGTCAGATAGCTGTTTTGTGCAGAAGAAGGCAAAAGCAAAAAAGTATTAGAGTTAGAATCACAAAAGCAAGTATGTTAAAGATTAAAAAATAAATAGTGTGAAACATTACTCTAGGTTAAGGTCATATTGACCTACTGATACATGACATTTAAGTGGTAGTAATATAATCCTGCAAAAAACTAAAAGCATGTATATTGATTGAATATAGAGAATTAAAATTTATTAATATTTGGTATACAGCATATCTTTCCATAATAGTACCTTTGTTCAAATACATACATATTAAAATTTTTATTTTGTTTGATTTGTTTCATTTAAAAAATATAAGATTATACTTAAAACATTTCTACTTTTTTCTACTTAAAATATGGATATCCTTCCAAATTGATAAAATATATATGTTTATGTAATATACATTACACTTGTCATCTTTTAATAGTTTATAGTTTCTATCAATCAATATTCAACCATTATTCTCTACTTGGGAATCCACGTTGTTACTGAATTTTTCTAATTGTAGTCATGCCAATATCTCAATTATTGATACTTCCATATCTGTAGAGAAATTTCACCAAAGAAAAAGGCTGTTTTTAAATGCACATATATTTTAAATTTTAATAAATACTATAACTTGCTAAAATTTTTGTAATTTCCAGTTTCACCAACAATGTGTAAGAATATTTATTCCTCTATACCTTTCAGGGTGACAGTAAAATATGATATCTAATTTTTAGTTCAATTTACATTTTCCTGGCTTCTAGTAATGTGAGATATCTTACATAGAGAATGTTAATAGTCCTTTTGCATTTCTATTCTGTGAATTATTGGAACCTTTAATATTTTTAATTGAGTTATTTTACTTATTAATGTATAGGAGTTGTTTGCATTAATTTAAAATTGTTATTTGTATTTCTCTATCAAGTACACTAATAATATTTATCCCAGTGGTCTGTTATTTTTGTTTCAATAATGTTTATTATGTCTTTTACCAAATAAACACTTTCATTTTAACTTATTCAGTTTCTTAGTCTTTTTATTTATGTTTTTGGTTATATGTCTTATTTATTTGGAAAGATAATCTAGTATTTATTGATATATGAATGTTTATATTTCTATGAAAAACTAGAGCGAATAAGAGGTAGGTACTATTCCTTTGTCATCTCAAGATGGTAGCTGAACATTTACATTTTTTTACTTCATATGTGTGAGCTTTGAATTACAGAACCAAGAGATGAAACTGCCTGCTGCCTAGGAATCAACCTCATTAAAATTTTCTTGGGACCAATGTGAGAAAAAATATGTGATAACATTATGTTAAATAAGATACTATCTTGCAGGACTGTGAGAAATTATCCTGTTGGCATTAAAAAAGGGTCAATACTGCTTTTTTCTGAAGGCCACATGGGCAAGGATCTGAGGATGGCAAGAAAGTTGGGACCTTAGTTTTACAGTCACGAGCAACTGAATGAGTCAACAACCTGGCTGAGCTTGGTATAGCACCCCAACCTCCGAACACAGTATTAGAGAGATCCTTACTTTTAAGATCCCTCTAATCACTGACATTGGATTTCCTAGCACTCTGAATAGTTTCTGAGTAGGTTAAATTTGACTTATAAAAATTAGGAATTTCAGCATTCTTTGAATCCTAACTTTCAAAAAAATAACTATTTCTACTACATTAAAGATATTAAAATATTTGTACCATTATTATTTTTATAGGTTTGTAATAAAAAATAATTGTTAAATATAAAATATCTGTTGTTTCAAAATTTAGCTTCATTCTTTCCAGCAAGTATTTAGTTTTTCTGTATCTTAGTTCCATTATATGTAAACTAAAGATGGTTGAAAAATTACTTGGCTCAATTGTAACAGTGACTTACAACAGCACCTGGAAAAATATAAACATAATGATTATTAGTTATATTCATAATATTAATAATTCTTATATTAAAATATTTAATTTATATTGACTTTATTTTGGAATGCTGTAGAAAGCAGGGATATAATGTATATTCTTGCAACTGAATAACCTGTTGGCCTTTTTCATTTTCCTGTATAACTGAACCCTTCCTTTAATTGTCATATTACCTCCCTTATTTATATCTTAATTGGATCTATTTTTAGACTCTGTTCCAAATACCTATTTGCCTATCCTTCCACAGATACTACATTATTTTTATTATGGTGCTTATAATAACTTTTAGTCAAGCATCACAAATTTTCACTCAGTATTCCATTTATCAAAATTTTCTTGCCGAAACCGGTTTGGCTCAGTGGATAGAGCGTCGGCCTGCGGACTCAAGGGTCCCAGGTTCAATTCCGGTCAAGGGCATGTACCTTGGTTGCGGGCACATCCCCACTAGGGGGCGTGCAGGAGGCAGCTGATCGATGTTTCTCTCATCGATGTTTCTAACTCTCTATCCCTCTCCCTTCCTCTCTGTATAAAAATCAATAAAAAAAAATTTTTTTTTCTTATTTACATTTATTCTCTATATAAGTCATAGAAACATTTAATCCAGTTAAAAATGTGACAAATTTAATATATCATTAATCCATTTGGTATTTTAATGATACTAAGGTTTGAACTCTTGGAGAATGGTTTATTTACCATTTGTTATAATTTTTTATTTATAATTAAATTTAATAATGTCACTATGGGTATCTACATTATGCATTTTCAGTGTATGTAGTTGTCATAAATTTGACTTTTTTCCAGGCTCCAGGAATAGAGCATGTAGCCTATACCTAACCTTAGCCATGATGGCTGGCTAAGTGTTTTGCATGTCACCAAAAGCAGGCCAATCAGGTTTCATTGAACTTCAAAATTAAGAATGTGTGGTGCTGGAGCTGATGTTAGGTACCATTTTATTGTGTGGAATCTCGTTTTACAGTCAAATTTAGAAAACCCAATAACTTCAACCAGATGACGTTTATAACTGTCAATAGATTGGTAAGATGCTTGGATGCTCTATAACTACTGTTTGCTTTTAAGTGTTAATATACTGGGTATCCCTTAACTTCTTTGTTCATCTTATCTCCACAGTCTATCCTACTTGGTACATAGGATTCTATCTCTTCCTGAAGCTTTTGGATGTTCTGGGCATTGGAAAGGTAGAGTCCATTTGAGTTATATATATATATAAAAGACCAAACAATATAAGTGTGATAGAGATGCAACTCCTATCTGATAGACAGGAAGTAAGCAAGTTAATGGATGAAATTGGAGGGGAGTCACCATTGGACATTGATAGGAAGTCACCTGGCAGAGGTTCTTAGACAGGTAGTTAGAAATTCTCAGTCAAGTGAGTATCGATGCATTAATGAATGAAGTTTTGGCTCTCAGGGCTAATGGTCATATGGACCATTTTCCTGGAAAGAGTCCTTTTGTATTTCCTTGCCTGGCAACTGACCCTCTTTCTTGGGCAACTTCTGTATTAACAGCAAGGTCCCCAGTTGGGAAATACTGCTATTATTGTAGTTCACTTCTTTTTCTTCTCAGTAGTCAGATTTTCTCTCAGATTTTTTTCACTGCCTCACTCACTAAATACCCATTCTCTATTTTTGTCTTCTGCTGAAGTATATTTTTATACACTTTGATGGCTTATTAAAACAATGCTCTTAAATCATTAATGAATAAAAACTTATAGTTTTTCTTTTTCTTGAAGACAGAAATGTTTGCAACTTGTAAAGAGATGAAAAGAATATGCCATCATTTTAGTGTAAAAATAAATGAGAATAAAAATAGTAGAGTTTACTTTTCATTAAAACTCCATGAATATTCTTAGCCAGTTACACCAACAATAACCAACTAAAACAAAAATGACAAAAGAAACGTGTCTTGATAAAATTTATATAGTTATCAAGAATGCATTTAGCAAAAAAGGTACAAGAGCTATATAAAAAGAAATTTATAAATTTTAATGCATTTCCTAAAGACAGAATCTCATATTCCAGAGCCAAAACTATCAAGAAGCTATTGCCCTTATTATTATCTATAATAATAAAAGCATAATATGCTAATTAGACTGGATGTCCTTCCGGACATCCTTCTGGATGACATTCGGGATGAAGCCGTGGTAGTGGGGGCTGAGGCAGAGACGACAGAGGCTCCCGCGGCAGTGGGGGCTGAGCCCCTTGCACGGATTTCGTGCATTTGGCCTATAGTAAACTTGATAAAATGAGAAAAACACAAGATACAGTATATAAACAACTGTCTGTGCATTGTACATAGCTAAGAGAATGGAGACTATATGCTGCTATCTTAAAATGCTGTGATGTCTGTAGCCTCACACCTGCTTTACTACCATGTTGGCTTTTCTCTGCCTAGTGATGTGCCTCCCTGTGTTAGCTCTATGTTCTGGAACTTTAGATACCATCTGCTGCCAAACATTTGCATTTCCACCAGGCATTTGTTGTTCAATCTATTTCCTTGATCTCTTTTCATTTCTGTAAATTTACTTCTCTTGGTAAGGGAGATCTTTCACTTACACTATGTGTGTGGAGTCTGGTTATACATACATTTCGTAACTTGAGTCTTAGCCAGACACAAGAAAACTTCTCTCTCTCTTTTTATGTTATTTTTTTTTTTCAAAAGCTACCTACCTCTACCAAAAGCAAATAAGGAGAGTCATAGTTTCATGTTTTCTCTTTCTTTACTCTTCAAGTGTGTGTGTGTGTGTGTGTGTGTGTGTGTGTGTGTGTGAGAGAGAGAGAGAGAGAGAGAGAGAGAGAGAGAGAGAGAGAGAGAGAGCTATCTCTTTGGTATGTATTTGAGAAAAAGAAAGTCAACCATTCATGTAAAATTACCCCAGAGTGATCTTGATTTTTTTGTATAAAGAATGGAATTAGATCTTTTGTATATTACTATTTTTAATATTTATGACACCTAACAATGAAATCAATCTTATTATCATCTGAGGTCCACCAGGGCTGTGATCTTTTAATGTTTATTTTCCTAACATACCTCAAAGCTTAGAATCATGCTTCTTGTATAGTAGTTGACCTAAAATATATTTTAAAAATATGCTAAATGAACAAACAAATGATATCTGACTCTACAAGCAGAATTCCAAATTTGAACACAATCACAAAAAATAATTGTTATTTAATCTGAAAGATCTGTGAAATGTAGAAATCTAAAGTGAGCTGCACTGAGGTATTATATAAAGTGACAATTTACTTTTAAAGTTATTTTTAGGGAGAGTTGGGGGAAAACTGGATCTATAATAGGTAAAATTAAAGCTTAAAATAATTGTTATCATTTAATGAGAGTATGTCATGTTGAAGCTTGAATTATTTACATATATATTCTGTATGTTTTCAAAGTACTTTTTTACACGTACTCTGCAGACAATTTCCCAGTTTTACAAATGAAAAAAAAAAATCCTGTAATTTTTTTCATGGTCAAATAGTAAATAGAAGATCCAGAATTAAAAATCTATCTCTGTCTACCATAAATAATGTTTTGCTCCCAAAGTCACTTTGCCTCTTCAAAGATAATTGTCATTTCCTAGGAAACATTTTATGTGCTAATTGCATGATATAAAGATTATTTAATTCTCACAATAACACATTTAAAATATTTAGTCTTCAAGTAGAAGTGAAATCTTGTCTTCCTTTTGCAGCCTCATGGAAGCTCAAGTAATTTGCTTTGAGACTCTATAGACATAAACACTGAAAAGAAGTGTGAATACACTCATCATGTCTCTTTAGAACAGTGGTTCTCAACCTTTCTAATGCCGCGACCCTTTAATACAGTTCCTCATGTTGTGGTGACCCCCAACCATAACATTATTTTCGTTGCTACTTCATAACTGTAATTTTGCTACTGTTATGAATCGTAATGTAAATATCTGTGTTTTCCGATGGTCTTAGGCTCTATAGCAGCGGTTCTCAACCCGTTTTTATTTTCAAAATTGATAATGTCTCATTTTGCCCAGTTGTAAAGCTACCTCATTTTGATGGGTAATTGTGTTCTAAATAAGCTGAGTTTAGCCAAATTTGGAAAATGAAATTATATTCCCTATAGAAGGGAATGGCTCAATATAGAATGAAAAATGTTGGTAGATACTGTAATTGAAAAGCTCTCAAAATGTAAATATTAGCTCCATAACCTATCTGCTGACAATTAAACGTTTTGCCTTTTGTGTTGTTGTGGAGTGGGAGTGTGATTGAACATGGGTGTGAATGTGGACAGTATGGGTTAGTAAATGTGAGTGAAAGTGTGCATGTGTGAGAATGTAAGAGCACATGTGAACCAAACTGCAGACCAGTGTGTGATTGTAAGTGATCAGGCCCTCATGGAACTGAGGTGAAGGCTTATATATACACTAGAGGCCCGGTACATGAAATTCGTGCATGGGGGGGGGGGGGGTCCACTTAGCCCTGTCTGCACACTCTCCAATCTGGTTTAAATTGGCAGTCAGACATTCCTCTCACAATCCTGGACTGCTGGCTCCTAATTGCTCACCTGCCTGCCTGCCTGCCACCCCTAACTGCCCCCATGCTGGCCTGGTCGCCTCTTACTGCCCCCTCTGCCGGCCTGGTCACCCCCAATTACCCCCCTCTGCTGACCTGGTCACCCCTAACTGCCTCTTCCCTGTCGGCCTGGTCACCCCTCACGGCCCCCCACCAGCCTGGTCACCCCATGCAGCCTCCTTGTTCAGTCATTTGGTCATCGCTCACTAACCCCCCTGCAGGCCTGGTCGTAGGCAGCCATCCTGTGAGTGTGGATTAATTTGCATATTACCTCTTTATTATATAGGATAGGGAGCATGTTCAATATTCCAGTGTTAATTAGAATCTCTGAGCTTGCTTTACCTCTGCCAGCAACTCTGCTGAGGCCTCTTGGATGAATATCACCTTTATTTATAAGGTTTGAGAAAGTTCCCAATGCGTTCCTTACACTCCTCCCCTCTCTCCATGAGAGGCCTCCTATAGATTATTATTTTCATGAGATCATACCACTGGTGTGCTTATTTTTTCTCTCCTTTTCCTCCCTATAGGCAGATACTAAGGTTGCTAATATCTTCTCAGTTGTGCAAATGTTGCCTAAAAGACAAATCTGACTCACAGTTAGGTGACATTATACATATGCAAAAGACTCAACTTTGGGTTTTTAATCTTGTAGCACTTTTGTTCAAAGTGACAGCCTATTTTGGAATGTAACTGCTGAGTTAGTCAAGGTTATGTCCTTTTCCTTAGCCTTCACTATTGTTCAGCATCAATAATATTTTCTTATAGGTATGAAGCTAATATTCAGTCTTTTTGTGAAAATATATTTTTTCACTTAATTTTTTTCTTACTTAATCTATTCCAATAGGTAATGTTTTGCCATTCTTTTCTATCCTGAAAATCAGTCCAGAATTTATTAGTTAACATTGAAATAATTTTTTTTTTGTTTTGAACTACAATATAACTCTAAGAGACAAATTGTTTTAATTTTTAACATCAATGAAAAGATAACTTCAACTGAAAGTTTAAGTTTTTAATGTAAGCCAACTAGTGTTTTGTTTGTTTTTCTACTTTTAATCCTGCATGGCTCTATTTGTTCCTCTACATGTTATTTTGTACCAAGATTTTATACTTGATAATGGTCCCTTATGTTCAATTTGACTGGCATAATGTTTTTTTAGGAATTTGAATAATTTTAGAAAAGGCATCAAGTTTTAATTATCTAGGTTTCTAATGATTGTATATTTCATGAGCTTTCATATATACATAAATTTATCCACTTGGCCACTCAAAACACTTAAGACTTTCTAAGTAAAGGGATGTTAATGCCCTGTTAAAAAAAAATAGAAAGAAGTTCAGTGGATGCAGAACAAGATGAACACCAACAACAACTTGAAAAGCTTAAATACAGCAAATTAAAAAAAAAAATAGGTATATACACTGTTCCCATGAACACATATAGATGGCCAACAGATATATGAAAAGATGCTCAACTTCACTAGCCATTAGGGAAATGCAAATCTAAACTGCAGTGAGATATCACCTCACACCTGTTAGAATGACTATTATCAACAAGACAAGGTATAGTAAGTGTTGGAGAGGTGATGGAGAAAAAGAAACCCCATTCACTGCTGGTGGGAGTGTAAACTGATACAGTGACTATGGAAAAGAGTATGGAGGTTCCTCAAAAAATTAAAAATAAAGCTACCATATAACCCAGCAAACCCTCTCTGGGTATCTCTCCCCAAAATGTGAAAAATGTATTTGAAAAAATATATGCACCCCTATGCTCATTGAAACATTATTCACAGTGATCAAGATATGGATACAACTGAAGTGTCCTTTGATAGATGGTTTGGATAAAGACGATGTGCCACATACATACAATGGAATACTACTCAGCTATAAGAAAACATGAAATCCTGCCATTTGCAACAACATAGGTGGATATTGAGACTATCATGCTAAGTGAAGTCAGACAGAAAAAGTCAAGAACCATATGATTTAACTCATATATGGGCTATAAAACTGAAACAACAAATAAACAAATTAGGCAAACAAACAAAAATTCATAGACATAGATAACAATACGGTGGTTACCAGAGGGAAAGGAGTGGGAGTGGAGAAGAGTAGCGGGGGTTAAGTGTGTGATGACAGAAGGAGACTTGACTTTGGGTGGTAAACACACAAAGCAGTATACAGACGATATATTATAGCATGGTATACTTGAAACCTATATAAATTTATTAAATAACTAGAGGCCCAGTGCATGAAAATTCATGCACGGGGGAGGGGCGTCCCTCAGCCTGGCCTGTCCCCCCTCACAGTCCGGGAGTCCTCAGGGGATGTCCTACTGATGGCTTAGGCCCGCTCCCCAAGATGAGTGGGCCTTAGCTGGAGTCTGGCCTCCCTCTGCGGAAGGCGACCGGCGGATCATGTATATAGATACTTTCTGGAGGCAGCACGGGCTCCTTCCTTATTTCTTTCCTCTGTGGTTGGAGAACAGGGGACTAAAAGTGGAGATAGAACTGTGGCCGGGCCTGGGGCTTTTGTAGGCAGCGGAAAGAGGGAGAGGGCTGGGGAAAGTCACATTTCCTTCAATTGTCCTCCCTTCCTCCGGGCCCCTCCCTCCATTTTTCCTTCTCATGGTGGACCCTCAGGCCCCGGACCGACTGGAGCCCAGCGACATTGGTGTTCAGCCCCCTCACTTCTCATCTGAATGTACAGCCACCTCGCATTCCAAGCGGGGCTGTTTTCAAGTGACTAAAGCACTGGGGATCCACAGCTGCCGGCCTCTCCCCTCTAGGTTTCCTCCTTGGGTTGGTTGCAAAGTTCACCAAGACACTGAAGCAGCTGTGCGCTGGCGGGGGGCGCGGGGACACATGCAGACAGCATCACATCCCTGGCCAGGGATGCAGGCAGGCAGCTTCACCTCAGCACTGGGCAGGACATTAGCAGGCCTGGGCGTGCCTCTGCTGGGGTCAGAAGTCCCCACCCCCGTCCCCGCCCCCCAGCTCCTGTGCATGCACAACCCGTTGACTGGTCCTGACTCGGACACTGGAAAGGATAAATTAGCATATTACCACTTTATTATATGGGATGCCACCCCAATACATTTACTAAAGATAAATAAAATAGATATAATATGTGATGAGTTTACAGATTGTAGTACAGCTGGATACTTAGGAAAAGTGAAAGAAACAAGTACAATTTCTTTCCAATCTAGGAAGCCCCCTGGAAGAACTGGGACTTTAAAATCTATAGTTACAAAGAGAAGATATTAAAAACAAAAGACATGCTACTCCCAAAAGTTACTTATATAACCTGAAAAAAAATGGACAAAAGTAAAATGTTGGGAGGAAGTTATGGGAAGGGGAGACAGAATCTAGAAATCAAGAGAGCCTGAGTTACCTTATTAAAGGTAAGGACATAATTCTCTGCTTTATGTATATTTTCAGTCTCCTATTTAGTTAATTTGGTCCTATAATTCTTTCTAGTATATATTTTTGTAACATTTTCCTCCAGTGAATATGAATTTCACTTTTACTGAAATAGGAATCACCTCCTATTTTGCCACTGCATCACTGCTATATGTCAGGCCAGGCCCACCTTACTGGTTTCCCATATTTTACTTGGTAAAATGTGAGGACACAACATTTTAAAAGTTTACATACCAGAATACTAGAAAATGCAAAGAAAAATCCACAACCCATGTGTACTTAAGTGCAGGGCACAGGAATATGTATCTATGACCTCCTTCAAAATGAAATAGACCAATAAAAATACAATCTAAGGATAAAGTTACGCATTACCTTTTTTTTTTTTTTCATCTAGGCCAAATGATATATACTGAGTTCTCAGAGGTGTAATGTGTCTCTTTATCTGATGATATGGAAAGCCTATACTTGCTATGTTGGCTCTCAAAATGGTGGTTAGAGAGAAGGTTAAATGAGTTTAGTTATATATTACTTGGCTTTACCAGATTAGCACATACTAGTACAATTGTTGCAATTAGAAAAATATTTGAGTGAATTTAAATCTAATTCTGAATATGCTTCCAGTGAGTTAGCGGACACAGATAAGATCTAATAAACAGAGCAGTTAGTGAAAATACATCTGATATTGAAGTCTTTCTTAAAATTGCACTATTTTCCATTTTATTTTGAGTTAAGATATATACAACACAGAGGTTTTATATTTCCTTAAATCCTTTTGGGTAGTGATCTAACCTTTAATAAGCTAACCTTCTGAGTTCAAATTCAGTTCATAAAATGGCATTTCCAAAGAGCAGGAGAAGTCATATTTAGAAAATAAGAGGACATTAGCCAAAAGTCAATTTGTGCATTTGCTATTCATTTTCCTCAATGTTCTCAAATCATCCAAAAATATATTTCTATGTGCTGAAACCAAAACAATGTTTTCCTTCATATATTAACAACATACTCCTGTTGGATAATAATATTCAGTGTTTCTTTCTTCAAAGCATCTTAAAATTTAGTTGGCATTTCATACGTTTTTTATAAGCTTGTACAAAATATCTAGGGAAAAGTATACCGTGGATGAAATTTGATTATTAATCTTTTGAAACAACTACAACAGAAAACTTAGCCAAAAAAAATAGAGGATGGTAAAAATCTGTTGAAACGTATCACCGAACCTGTTTGATTTCTAAGTTAAATTAAGGTAATTTTCTAGTACAAGTTTAGAGAGATCTAATAATGCTCAGCACTGCAGTGTTCTCAGAGAGCTAGACCAGCCTCTGAAACTTTACCAAACACACAAGATTTGCAGGTATTTTACCTCTAAGAAATGGTGCTCCCGAGTCGATAGACGTAGGGTAAAGGAAGCCAACATAAGGTTTAGCAAATGCATCTTATTGCCACTGGAATCTATTTAGTATGAACAACTTACCTCACTCTCTGCCAGGTGTGTGTGGATTGAGATTGAGAGAAAAACTAAATCAAAAATAAACAAACAAACCAAAAAACACCAAAAACAACTTCTGAGAGCCACAGAGCAATAAACTGCCAGAAAATAAGAGCCCTTGTTGATTTTCACTTGGTTTCTGGCTCTCAGAGATGGGGTTGTGTTTGGACAATCATGAAAACAGCCAAAGCACAAACAGCCATATTATTGTTTAGTAGGAGCATACATAATAAAAAGCAAACATAATTATGACAGCCTGCTTATATATGAACTCCCTCTTTCCCTTATTCATAGCTTTAGTATATTATGTAAATCTCTTTTATTGTAAGCTTCAAAAATAAATTATTTTAGTACTGTTTTGAACAAAAGTTTAAGAAGACCGCTTTCTACAGAAATTGCCAAACTTTATCTAAACAGCATTTTCCCTCCTTTCATATTTTTATTATCATTTTTAATGTTTTCTCTCCTCCTACACTCTTTTCTGTACATATGTTCCAAAAGACTCATAAATATGCTATGTACATGGAAGTGAGTGACAGGCCTTTCAGGCCACTGTCTGTTAAGGTGCTGGCTAGTCAGGGCAGGCCAGCAACATCAAGTGATCCTTTGATTGGTGGGCCTTGCCACACACCAACAAGGTGCTGGGTACTGAGGAGAAAATAATCTATAATAATAAAAGTGCAATATGCTAATTAGACCAGACAGCTGAACAACCTTCCAGACATCCTTCTGGATGAAGCCAGGGCTGCGAGGGCTGAGGCAAGCTGCTGCAGCTACAAAGGCCTAGCCCCTGGCACGAATTTCATGCATCGGGCCTCTAGTATGCTAGTAAAATAATCCTCTGCTTTGTAGAAATCCATGTTCATATATAAACAAGATATATACATAAATATGCATATCTATTCCTTATTTTTAAAAACACTCCATGTGTTGTATAAATGTGCATGCATGTGTGTATATGTATATTGTATCTATGGTTAAAATAAGAACTTGCTAATTAGAGGGTTGTTTGCTGAGCTCTGTAGTAGGTTTGGGTATACACATTGAAAAAAATATGTATTTTTTATGTCAGAGAAGAAGGGAGAGAGAGAGAGAGAGAGAGAGAGAGAGAGAGAGAGAGAGATCAATTGACTGGTTGCTTCCTGTATATCCCCCTACTGGGGATCAAGCCCACAACCTGGGCATGTGCTCCAGCTAGGAATCAAACTGTAATCTCCTGGTTCATAGGTTAAACTTAGTGTTTAAGTGTTACACATTTTGCCAGTGGGTGTACACATTTTGAAGTATGGACAGAGACAGAGCTGAACATCACTGCATGATTAAGGCATGAGGAATATGAAGAACCTGAAGAAGGTAATTAGGAAAGCTGCTTAAACAGAAAGAGAAAGAAAAAGAATAAAGGGACCCTTTGTTAGGGTTGACCACAGAACTAGTTTTGGAAAATTACATTTACTGAGGATGGAAGTTGTTTGTTATGGGTATTTCACTTAAAAACTTCCATTTCCACAATTATTTTCCTCAGTATATTATTTGTCATTATTGTGTTTATGCATATTTCAAACATAAAAAATTATAGCAAATTATATAATAAGCACATGTGAAACCACCACCTAGTAAAAGAAATTTCATCTTTATAGTTATAATTGAAGCACATTTTATATCCTTTGATCCCCAGAGGTAGCCACTGTCCCAACGTTTATTTATGATACAACTACATGTTTATATACAATGTAGCATGTTGTTTCAATGAATATAATAGACATCTTAGAATACTTACTCTTTTCTGTACTTTTTAATAGACTATCTTTTATAGCAATTTTAGGTTCAGAGTAAAATTGAGTGGAAGGTATGGAGATTTTTGACATACCCCTCACTTTTACACATGCATAACCTGCCCCTTTTCAACATCTCCCACCAGAATGGTATATTTGAACCTACATTGACACATTCATATCACCCAAAAGTCCATAGTTTACATTAGAGCTCACTTTTGATGTTGTACAATCTATGGGTTTGGACACATCTACACTGAGAGGCCAGATTATTATGATCTCTGAACACATAATAATCTGGCCACTCAGTGTATATCCTATATAATAAAAGGTTAATATGCAAATTGTCCCCTCGACCAGGAGTTTGACCAGCAGGCAGGCCAACCGCCCATGTCCCCTCCCCCTGGCCAGGCTGGCCAGACCCCACCTATGCACGAATTCATGCACCGGGCCTCTAATATATATATATATATATATATATATATATATATATATATATATATATATACACACACACACACACACACACACACACACACACACACACTCACACACACACACACACACTGATCACACACACACACACACACTGATCACACACACACACACACACACACACACACACACACTGATCACTGAGTGGCCAGATTATTATGCGTTCAGAGATCATAATAATCTGACCAATCAGTGTATAATGACATGTATTCACCATTTATAGTATACAGAACTGTTTCACTGTCCTAAAAATCCTGTTTTCCACCTATTCATACCATCCCTCTCCCCTAACCTCTGGAAACTACTGATCTTTTTACTGTCTGCATAATTTTGCCTTCTCTGGAATATCAAATAGTTGGAATCATACAGAATATACCCTTTTTAGATTGGCCTCCTTCACTTAGTAATATGTATTTCAGATTCCTCCATGTATTTTCATGGCTTGATAGCTCATTTCTTTGTAGCACTGAATAATATTCCATTTTCTGGATGTACCACAGTTAATCCATTCACCTATCAAAAGGCATCTTAGTTGTTCCAAGTTATGGCAATTATGAATAAAACTGCTATAAATAGCCATGTACAGATTTTTGTGTGGACATGTTCTCAGTTCCTTTGGGTAATTATCAAGGTGTAAGATTTCTGGATTGTACAGTAAGACTATATTTATTTTTGTAAGAAACTAAACTGTTTTCCAAAGTGGCTCTGCATTTCCAGCAGCAATGATTGAGAGTTCATATTGCTCCATGTCTTTGCCAACATTTGGGGTTTTCAGTGTTCTAGAACTTTTGCCATACTGATAGGTGTGTAGAGTTATCTCATTGTTGTTTTAATTTTCACTTTCCTGATTATCTATAATAATAAAAGCATAATATCTATAATAATAAAAGCGTAATATGAAAATTGACCAATCGGCCAAACAGCAGAATGACCTTTCAGACAACCACGTTATGACACCCACTGGTGCCAGGCCAGCCAAGGCGGGTGCGATGCAATTGGTTGGGGACCAGGCCATCGCCCCATTATTGCCCCTCAGAGGGAGGCCCAGGCCACCAATCAGCAGGCTGCAGCAGGTGGGTGGGGCCTCCCTCTGTGGGACCATCTATTGTGGGGCTTCCAGACTGTGAGAGGGCACAGGCCAGGCTGAGGAACATCCCCCCCCGCCAGTGCACAAAATTCATTCACCAGGCCTCTAGTATATCAATGAAACATCTTTTCATATGCTTATTTGCCATCTGTGCATCTTCTTCAGTGAGGTAGGTACCTGTTAAGGTCTTAGCCCATTTTTTAATAGTGCACTTATTTTTCAGTTTGTTATGTGCTCCATACACTTTTTGGAGATATGTTTTGGAGAGTCAGTTTATTCATATAAATAATTTATATAAATTCACTTATTTTATTGGTTTAATCACTTTTCATAATTTCTCCTTTCTTGATTATTGGTTTGAGAATTATTTATTTCTAATCTTGTAGAAGTTACCTTAAAAAAACTTAACATGAATACTTCCCCTAATAAAGTCTGAAGTTATTGAACATTTTTACTTTATTCCTAAAATAATTAAAGAAACATAGTAGTGAGAGCCGCCCTGACCCTCTTGACCCCAACAACTACTCTTCCCTGCATCACACACACAACTGTGTAATCTCTCTCTTTTGGATAAGAGATTTCTTTTTCTAGACTATTTGATTGCTGACTCTATAGGCCACAGAACCATTCCAGCCTTATACAGGGACTCGGTGCAGCTCTACCCTCTCCTGCAGGACTGCATGTTTCCTGTCCATGAGTTGTCATTTCTGCCCTCTGAGATCCTGAGAACTGTTACTCCTTTACCCTTCGGTCACCCATGAAGGGTGCTACTTTTCAGCTCAAGTTTACTACTCTGGTTTTTGTTCCCACTTTATATATGGCTACTAGGACATTTTTTGCTTTCTAGAAAGTGAAGGTATATATTCATATAGTCAACCACAATTTATTGAGCACTTACTCTATGTCAGATATTAATTCTTGACACAAGGCAGACAGCATTGAGCAAGACAGACAAAATTCTTTTGCTTCAGAATGTTAGCTAAATGTCATCCATCATTTCTGGGTGGTTTATGGCAAAATATTTTGTTCTTTAAGGTATAGCTACTCCATTGTATTTCTGGAAATGATTCCCTTGACTATCTATTCAGTACAAATATGCACATACAATTATGACAAAATAAATTAGTATGGTCAATAAACATTCTTAAATTAGTTATAGGCTCAGAATTCCCAACTTTCCACTTGCCTTTTTTTTTGTCTCTGCTGGGTTATTACCTGCAGTAATGACCTACATTAACTTTAAAGATCATAGTGACTCTCTGGAACATAAAAATACTTAGCATATTGCTTAGTGTCATATAGTTGCTCCATAAATAATAATTACCTATTTCTTTGTTCTCTGCCATGAAATGGGGCAGATTATTTTTCTATTTCTTCCTTTACAAAATAATAAGACTTAACTATACAAGAAATAAATGGGTCATTAAATATTGCACAATAGATTGTGCTGTCCTCTGGGTATTGATGTTTCTTTTAAGTCTCATCTCCTTATTGGAAGGTGAGTACCCAATCTACTAAATGCCATGAAGTCAACTGCTGCCTGTCATTATGGTGCTACGCACCTTGCAGCCTATATATTCTTCCCTTGAATGCCATGACCACAGTTAGATTTCTCTTCTGTTTTTTTAGTAACTCAGAAAGAACCTCAAAGAATCATCAAGGAATTAGCACAGAGACTGATATCAATGCTTGTGAAATAATTAATGTTAATATGATAATTTTGATTGTTTATTATTAACATAATGTGACTTATAAAATGTGTTATATGCCAGAATCTGCCATTTTACATGTGACCTATCTTTCTTTAGAGGTTTCTTTTTCTTTTTTCATCCCCGCCCTCCCCCCGTGTCAATTACAGTTGTAATGGGTAACTAACTCTGGCCCTACTGTGTTCAATTTAGATGACACATTTTATTCTCACCTGGTTTCTTCTTGCCACTTCTGAACACCAGCACAGGTTAAGCAGCCTTAAGTTATTGTAGTAGACTGCTTGTGTTGTCATAAGAGAATACCACAGATGAGTTGGCTTAAACAACAGTCATTTATTTTCTAACAGTTTGGGAGACTGGAAATTAAAAATCAAGGTGCCAGCAGGGTTTGTGTCTGGTGAGACCGTCCTTCCTGCTTTGCAGAGGATTGCTTTCTCATTGTGACCTCACGTAGATTTTCCTCTGTGCGTCTGACCAGAGAGTGAGCTCATTGGTACTCTTCTTCTACTTTTAAAAACAGGAATTTTTTCAGACTAGGGCCCCAACCTTATGACCTTATATAACCTCAATCACCTCCTAAAAGGCCTTGCCTCTAAATAGTTCCAGTGGTGTTAGGGCTTCAACAGAATTTGGGGGCAATTCAATCCAAACAGGGTTATTTCATTAAATAAAGATCTTTTTGTGATTACATACCTATAAGACAATATCTGTAAGTTAATGTTAGTGCTTGTTTATCTGATCACATTTTGTTTCTACATGTTTGCTATAAAATAAAACATTTCTATAAAAATACCATTTCTATAAGATCTTGGAGCAGTGATGCTCAACTGGGATTATTGTGAAGCAGGAATTTTGGGGGAACATAAGGCAGGCTTAGGGATTTTTTAAAATTGGGTCCCTGGGAAAAACACAGGGTCCTAGACTGGGAGAAGGTACATTTCCAAAACACAAGGAAGCCAGGTGCAGTGACATCTCCATAGGACAAGGAGGCAGCAACAGGTATATTTCCATAAGACAAGGGAACTGGAAGTAGCCAGGAAAGGTCTATATTTACAAAATAAAGAGAAGGAAACCCTTCATTCAGAAGGAGGAGAAGAAAGCCCAAAGGGAATAGGAAAACAATAAGGAAGGAGGGGGGAGAACCTCACACATCCTAAGTGAGGTTCAACCTTTGAGCCCAGGAGTTACTATAGTAACCAGCCTAAGGGAATAGTGACCAATCAGAGGGAATATCCAGGCACCAGGATCTGCAGCCTATATAAGCCATAGGGAAAGGGAACCTGGTGGGACCCTTTTCCCCCTCCCCACGTGGGAGTCCATTCTGTGGGACTCTCCCTCTCTCCGCATGGGAGTCTGTACTTGTTCTTCAATAAATCTCCACCTTTGCTATACCACTTTCTGTCTGTGGATTCATTCTTTGATTCTGGTGGACAAAGAATCCGGGTTCCAGTCCAAAAATTCGGTATCAATTGGAATCACTCAACTTCACTATTATAGCATATATGCCACCAGCGAGTCTACACAGTAGGTTTGAAAATAAGCTGGAAGAATCTAGTCTTCAAAAGTCTAATAGATCATTCTAAATTATCTGGGAATTTAAAGCAACTACCTAAATTGTATATTTCAATCTATTGGGTGGCCAATAGTTTTCCTACAAGTGATCACTTTTTCCAGGTAAACTATGTGGATATTCCTTTTTCAGAAGATGTTACTCATGCATAATACTTTTGTTGCTTGGCACAGAACAGTGAACATATCAGGCATCAAAGTTTTTTTTTGTGGACTGAATTAGCAGATGAACTAAACAAATAATAGGGGACAGTGATGAAAACCTGTGAGGAATAAAGGTGTACTTCTAAAATGTGGCATGACAGAGTAAGTTCTATGAATGAGCATTTTTGATAGACATTTTGAGAGAGGAAAATAAAGGTAAAAGGAATTCTGTGGCTGAGAAGGGAAATTTCATATTTAAGAACCTCAGAAAACTTAGAAAATTGGGATGATAACTTCATAGAACAAGAAAGTGACTCTGTCTGGTACAGGTGCTTTATTGTCCTTAGCATGAGTCACAGACTGTTGGTTTATTTATAACTCCGCTGCCATGTTCTGCAGTCATGTAAACCCTTATGATAGAATAGAGTGAGGGTACATCCAGCAGGGTCAGCTCTACTTTTCCACACATTTTCTTTAATGAGACCTGGGGACTTGCAGAGGCTGACTGCCTATCATAGAGCTGACTGTTGACCAGGCACGGCACAGCATTCCTCTTTAAACTACTTTTTCAGTGACTACTGACATCAGCAACATATTCTTTCTTATTACAGAGCAGGAAGCCACATTAGTGATTAGCACCTTAATGCTTCAAGGAAAAGAAAGAGAATGCAAAAACTTTTGAACCCTGCAGAGACTAAGAAATAAAAGGAAGGAAATCTCAGTATCTCTATGATACCAGGGGCAATTTCAGTGCTGTTGAAAGGGAAGTTCTTTCTCAAAAAAGCCAACACCATGAGATTGCACTTAAAGCAGAATTGGTTCTATAAAGAGGCTTTCTGCTTGACCAACTATATTTTCACACTTAAATGTCACAGTAGGAAAGCCAAGAACCAACCATTAGAAAACTTTTTTTTTTTTTTAAATGTAAGAATCAATGTTTGTCTTTAATCAGGAACAAATGACCCCTTTGAATCTAAAATGGGGAAATAAACAAGTCTGGCTTTCTCGGGAGATTAGTGATAGGATACAAAGATGTTAACTTCGAGCTCAAAGATGCATTAAATTCAAACCAAACCACTAGTGACTAAACATTATAATATCTAATAGCTTTTTCAATGGCCTAAGTGAAATTACTTGATATCCCTGTTCAATTTCTAAACATAGAGGAAACATAAATACAAAACATGGCTCAATTAGTGATTTCAATCTTTAGCTTCAGCCACATGTTAAAGAAGCATGTTTGTTTTCTTGAATCTGTAAAGGAGACCTGCAATGCAGTTGGAAAACATTCATTTGTGATTCAAATAGTGATCTCAGAGCAAGAACTTTAAAATCAGAAAATAAAAGTTAGCAGTTAAGAATTTGAACATTCTTTCTAAACCTGAAGTTGTCCTACCCAGTTTTGAACACTCCAGATGATTCTATTTGAGGTTTCTTTTCATAAGAGTAAATATAATTTCTCTCTGAGTAAATTGCTCTTTGTCTTGTGAAATTAACAATAAATTTCATAGCAGAAGTATAACATTACAAAATAACTCCCACCAAGCATAAAACAGGATAATGTTAAACTAGAAAAGTTAATTCATTCATCTTGGGAAGCTACTTATTCTGGAGATATTTATTTCTTTTTTTGTTTGTTTGAAGTATTACAAATAGTAGTACATATGTCTCCTTTTTTCCCCCATTGACCTTCCCCTGGCCTCTCCTACCCACCCCGCTACCCCCCAACCCCCCCACCCCCGCACATGCCCTCACCCCACCCCCCAGTGTCTTGTGTCCATTGGTTATGCTTATATGCATGCATACAAGTCCTTTGTTTAATCTCTTACCTCCCCCGCCCCTCCCCAGCCTTCCTGCTGTAATTTGACAGTCTGTTCAATGCTTCTCTGTATCTATCTTTTTGTTCATCAGGTTATAATGTTCTTTATTATCCATAAATGAGTGAGATCATGTGTATTTTTCTTTCACTGACTGGCTTATTTCACTTAGCATAATGCTCTCCAGTTCCATCAATGTTGCTTCAAATGGTAAGAATTACTTCAGGATATTTATTTCAAAATACTCTATAAATGTCTGCTGGATATCGTATACTTTTCATTGTCTACTTATTTACTTTTTTTACTTATTTACTATCTACAGATGACAATTCAAGTCCTCTTCATATGAAAAGAAAGATGAAAAATTATTGCATAGTAATTGATCCTAAAATATCTGTAATCTTAAAAACTGGTACAGTTATATTAAAATCAATGACATACACTTATTTTCTAAGTGTATTTCTATTTACCATTTCAGTCTGTAAACTCTGAAATGCTCTACAAGTACCAAATGTATTCAATTGGATGCAATAATTATTTAAAATTTTATCATAAAAACCAGTATTTCTCTTGATATTTATAAATCTAGTCTCTCCAAATTTACATCCTCTATGTCTACGCAGTTCAACACAGTAGGCATAAGCCACATGTTGGTATAAAATTAAAATTTTACTTGCATAGTCTCATTCCCCATATTTCAAGTACTCAAAGCAACATCTGGCCAATAGCTTCCTAATTGGACTGTGAAAAAAAACACATAGCATTTATATCACATCAGTAAATTCTATTGGAAAGCACATACTAGATTATAACATATTGATTCATGTGAAATATACAGTATATCACATATGATGTATGTGATTACATTTAGTTCATGTACTTTACCTTCCTGTTACTCGTGTGTAATTTACATTTGCCTCAATACATTAGAATTGCTTTCAGTTTAGTATACTTACCTATATAATAATAAAAGGGTAATATGCAAATAGAACAAATGGCAGAACAACCAATCAAAGTGTAATATGCTAATGATATGCTAAGGCTACTCAATCACTCGCTATGATGTGCATTGACCACCAGGGGGTAGATGCTCTGACCAATAGGTTTGTTTGCTGCTGGGGTCCAGCCGATCAGGACTGAGCGAGATGGGCCGGACATGCCTTGGAGACCTCCCGCGGTCCCTCCCAGGCCCAATAGTGCACCACTGGGGTCCTCAGCTTAGCCTGTGCCCTCTCGCAATCCGGGACCCCTTGGGGGATGTTGGAGAGCAGTTTTCAGCCCAATCCCGCAGGCCACTTCCCTTGGGAGGGTGCCAGATGCAGGGCTCATGGCTGGTGAGCCTCTCCCGATTGGGACTGATTGAGCGTGAGCCTGAGGCAGGCACAGTGAGGCCAAGATGAGTGGGAGTGGCAGGTAAGAGCTGCAGGCGGCGTTGGACTGCTGGTTTTGGCCCAATCCCTGCAGGCCACCCAGAGAGACCCCACCTGTACAAGAATTCATGCACCAGGCCTCTAGTCTATACACACACACACACACACACACACACACACACACACACACACATATATATATATACATACACACATACCTAAGTGACCATTTGACTGTCCCACCATTTGACACACAATGACCACCAGGGAGCAGACTCTCAATGAACAGACTGATGAATCTCAGAGGAAAGGGGGGAGTGTGGGTGGGAAGAGATTAACCAAAGATCTTATATGCATATTAGAGGTCTGGTGCACAAACCCTGCACTGGTGGGGTACCTCAGACTGAAACTGGCAGTCCAACATCCCCCAAGGGGTCCCGGATTGTGAGAGGGCCTCTAGTCTATACTAATAAAAGGGTAATATGCTAATTAGACCAGGAGACCTTCTGGGAGACCTTCCAGACGTCCTTCCAGATAAAGTCATAGTGGTGGGGCTAAGGCAGAGGTGGTTAGGGGCGATCAGGCCAGCAGGGGAGGGCAGTTGGGGGTGAGCAGGCCAGCGCGGGGGGGGGGGGGCAGTTGGGGGCAAGCAGGTTGGCAGGAGGGGGCAGGTGGGGGTGAGCTGGCCAGCAAGGGATGGCAGTTGGGGGTGTTCAGGCTGGCGGGGGGGCAGTTGGGGGCAATCAATCCGGCAGGGGCAGGCAGTTAGGGGCAATCAATCAGGCAGGGGCAGGCAGTTAGGGGTGATCAGGCCTGAATGGGTAAGACAGTTGGGGTTGATCAGGCCGGCAGGCAGAGTGGTTAGGGGCGATCAAGCAGGCAGGCAGGTGAGTGGTTAGGAGCCAGTGGTCCCAGATTGCAAGAGGGATGTCCCAGATTGGAGAGGGTGTAGGCCAGGCTGAAGGACAGCCCCCTCCTCCCCCCATGCACGAATTTCATGCATCGGGCCACTAGTTTAATACAAACTCTTTCTCCTTTCTTTATGGTTACTCTCTAAATTGTAAACCAGGAAGGTATAGTGTACATATTTTACATGTATTAAATTATTACAATGGAGAAAGTCAGATGAAATAGATGGATAAAAAGATAGATGGAAAGAAAACCCCACAATGATGGTCAGAGAGAAAAAGACAGGAGAGACAATAATGAGAAATAACAAAATGTTCTATTATTATCCCATTCATCTGCTTAAGCTTTTCTATCACTGTGACAATGCTACATTGGCATAATAAATTATTCATTTTCTAAATAAGTAAGTAAATTAATTATTGCTTATTTTATGTTTTTTTATTTGAAAGTTTGATAAAAAGGCCAATAGGAAAACGTGTACAGAGGTAAAAGCACAGTCTCCAAATAGTATGAGCAAAGTAATACGTTCTGGGAACTTCATTATATTTATCTCCATAAATAAGCCTGGTATTTTTTTTTTGGGGGGGGGGGGATTCACTAACATTAATATCCATATGTCAGCTACCATAATTATTAACACATCTTGTTAAAGATACTCAGAAAGCTGATGAACTTGTTCATAAAAGGTTTTCTTTTTCTTAAAAGAGCATCCAGCAAATAATGAGTGCATATGGTATAGTGATTATGTACATAGCTCTGGTACAAGATAGTCATAGACTGAATTTCCTTAACCTCTTTCAGCCCATTTTGTCTTCTCAATAATGGCATTACCATCACTGGGTTGCTCTAAAGATTTAAATAATGTAAGACATTTTTCATTTACCATCTTGCCTTTAGAATAAAGCTCAATCAAAGGTAGATGTTTTTATTTCTTTGCAAAATATTTTATTGTCAAATTATAGATATATCATCTTTATAAGAAAACAGGTAGGTTTTCCTGTGAATCCAATGCTAAGAATGACATTAAAAATTTTACACAGTGCAAAATAGAACACAGGGAAATATATGGTAAAAACTGTTCATGTGTACTAGTTAGATGTGTAATTTGTCTTCTACTAAAACAAACTTAAATTGAGCTACTTAAAAATATATATTAAAGAATAATGAGTTAGCTCAGTTAGTATGTCAAATTTTGCTGATGCAATCACCTGCCAGTCTTAAGAATTCCAACAACAGAATCAAGGACTTGGAACTTAACAATTTCCTCCTTTGTCTCTCTCTAGGTTTGTCTTCATTTTTTAACACTTGATCAGGTTTTTCCTTGTAGTTGTAGATATGAGCACTCCCAACCACCACACACAACTTTCATAGCTGATCCACATGGAAAGAGTTATTTTTACTAGCTTCAAAATAATGAGGAAATATATGCTTAATTTGCCTGTCCATGCTGTGTTCTAATCACAACAAACAAATTTGTATAGTTTTGATTAGGGGGTCCATTTATTCAACAATCACTCTGTCCAGGGGAAAGGAACAATATCCCCTTACACTGGGACTTTATGCTACATGGAGAGAAGCAGAGAACAGAAGAAGGCATTGTTTCCAGATCAAGGGAGAGCTCAGAAATTAAAGCAATAATGTCTATACCTAGATTCATTCTCCTAATGTAATATTTAAATATTAAGCATTATTATTTGGTATATATAAATAAATTAAATGATTGATAATATGATAAACTGATTTCTCTGGAAGCAGGTGGAATGAATAAATTATCACAAACCAGTTTTTACAAGGGGGTGTGAATCCCTATTAATTAATGCAAAAATTAGTAAGCCTCTATTTTTTAATCTTTAATGGAAGGTTTTAACTGCAGAGGCTTATAGTAATATGCATTTCAAAGAATCTGTTTAAAAGTTAGAATATTGAAATTTCAGAAAATTGAGAAGTATTTTGAGTATAAGATGTGCCATTCTCATCCATGACATTATATTACAATACAAAACAGTACATGTTGCAATAGTAGGTGATAGTGTTTTTAGGCAGGACATATGACTTGCTCATATTAGAGATACATGCTTTTGCTCTTTGGACAAGATTGCACATCACATTTTTTGTTTGCAAAGAATTGGAAAGTGAAAACAGGACAGTTTCACTTGCTATATCCAGCCAGATTTTAGTAATCTAATCCTCTGTCTAGTCCTCTGCATGAATGTGTAACTCTTCAATGGTTCAAAAATGTTTGTCCTTTGTGTTCTACACTGTGGCAAGAGAATAGGTTCTTGGAAATTGGTTCTCTATAGCTAAATGTAAATTATTTTGGAATGTAACAAATTTTATTTTTTCTTAATGTTCTATTCAGGGAAAAATTTAAGGATCTGTGATTATATCCAACTATAGGCCCGGTGCATGAATTCTTGCAGGGATGGGGTCCAGCCTCCCCCCATTGGGGACGATGGGCTGGGCCAGCCGGCGGGGAAGGGCCATGGAAGGTTGGCAGCTGGCCCTGCCCCTGATCAGGGTTGGGGGGCCAATCAGGGGTGGGGTTGGTCTGGGGGAGGGGCCTGGAGAAGACTCACTGAGCTGGAGCTGAGCATGGGACCCAGGATTCCCAGGGAGGACGGCCTCAGCAAGGAAACAGAAATAACCAGAAGGCTCTGCAAACAGGCCCTGAACTCCCTTTGGCCAGGCCGACTCAGAGCTGTTGTCTCTGTGTGTACATTAGACATAGCCTGACACTCGCCTTTGTCTGTTGGTCAAATCCATTGCATCGAAAAACTTGTTCCCCTTCTTCTCCTTGGGCCCTTACAACAAATATAGGCAATTGGAAGACGCGGCCCCAGTGGCAGAGCCTGGCACCACAATCACCCGGAATTTAGGCCTAAGACAACTGGGCAGCAATCTCCATGGAACAGAACACACTGTTTTAGAGTCTTAATTTCCCCTAAAATGTACCCAGCCGCTCCTCTTTAGCTGGGATAGACTGAACTAAGGAACCAAAGATTGAGTTTTCTTTGAGGTGGGATCCGCCTGGAGCCAGCTAGTGGCCAGGCACCTCACAGACAGCTGCCTTCCCCCCAAGCAGTACCCTCCAGCCTGGAGCACCAGGCAGCTGTCCTAGTGCCAGGACTCAGAGAGAGAAGGAGCAGGCCCCCGCCGAGAAGGACCTGGAGGTGGCCAGGCTGAGTCCCCCACCCCGCTTCTCAGTCTCACTAGGGTGGATCGGGCCAAAGGTGGATCGGGCCAAAACCTGCTGCCCAAGACTGGCACCATGTGGGGAGGGTTGCACAGGGAGAGGGGTGCCCTGACCTGCCAGCCTTGGTGAAGATCATCCTCATGCCCAGCTGACAGAATTCGTTCCACAGAACCTTCATCTCAAGCTGCATGCTCACACTGGCCACCTTCGTGTTCTTCTTTATCTGTGCCTTCTTCTTTAGCAGGAGGAGTGGCAGTCCAGCCCTGCAGAAGCCGCAGGGGGAGGCTGCGACCCTGGGGCCTGGGACAGGCTGCAGGTGCCATGCCCTCTCAGGAGCCCTCGTGGTGCCACCCCCGCTCTGCAGCGTCCAGCACTGCCAGCACCTCCCAAGGCCCTCTACTGCCACTTCCCAGCCCTCCGCCGTAGGCCGCCCGCCACTTCTATGGGAGCTGGAGAGAATTGCAGTGCGCCGCCAGGAGCTGCGCTGCTTCCACAGGAGCTGTGCTGCTTCTACAGGAGCCATGCAGCTTCCACGGGAGGCGGAAGCGAGCGTGGGCACCAGCAGGAAGACCTGCTGCTTCCGTGGGAGGTGGGCCCACCGTCTCCTCTTCGAGCCTGAGCTCAGCCACAGAGGCTGCAGGCTGCTCCATGCCCGCTGCCCAGAGGCCCTCCGTTACCGCGGCAATGAAGAAAGCATTATGCCAGGCTGCTCACGCTGCCCACTTTCAGCGGCAGCCCCCCTAGGACTGAAGGACTCTGGCGAGGCTGAGGGGACTGGGCACCACCATTTTGTGGTTATGGGTGCCGCCATCTTTGTGAGGGAGTGATGGCTAATTTGCATATTGCCCTTTTACTAGATAGGATGATATTATTATTTTATTATATCTGAGACATGGATTTCTTATTTGAACAAACAAGCTTTTTTTAAAATTAACAATGTATACAATAATATAAATGGAGATAGAGCCACCATGCCAGAGGAACTGCCTTGCATTTCTTATGCCTCCATTTTTTTGAATGTTCATTAGAACAGGGCAAAGTAATCTGGACTGGGCTTATGTAACCTTGTTTCCAAGAAAAACAAAAACTGTTTCCAAACTTAACAAAAAAGCGGTTATTATGAGTACTAGAATGATGACTATTGGACTGAAAATTAAAAACATCGTTTAAAATGAATACCACTGTGTTATTTTATCTGCACCAATAAAAATGTCTTCATCCTATTGGTGTAATTATCCCCCTTCTGCTTCTCATAAATACCCATTGCCTTCTCTCTCTTCATCAGAATCATATTTGGGCTTCTGATTAATCAGTGCATACTGAATAGGGATTCTTAATAATCTTAATAAACACTTGTTGCCTCTTGCTTTGAAAGATCTTTTATTTTTAGTTTAACAATAAGGAAGACCTTTTTTTTTTCATAAGGTACCTGAAGATATCACCTGTGCTCATCACTCAGTGAATGAAGGGAAATTATCTTTTAAAGGGCATATAGGTCTTAAAATAACTTATCTAAGACAAAGCCAGTAGGCACAACCACAACCTCTTAGTTACATCTGTCTTTCATGAGAAATACATGTGATTCATGGACTTATGTAAGAAAGATAGGCAGGCTGTTTTGTTTTATTGTTTCCTAATTTTTGTTTTGTTTTTTTTTATCCAGAGCTAGTCTATAAAGGTATGTGTTCATAAGTTCTAGAATAATTATGGACATTTTGGCAAGTTAAGTTAGACCTAGAAAGATTGCTGGATTTGGATAGAAAACATAAGTTTTTGGAATGTGTTGAAAGGTAGAGTTGGTTGATTAAAAAATGTACAGAAATAAAAATGAAGAAAATATTCTGACTGAATAATTTTTGGTATTAAGAAATAAGTTTTGAAAAAAGAACAAAATATAAGTTAGGGTAACTAGGTTCAATGGTGACAAATGTTATTGTTACTGCTGTTTTGTCAGTTACTTATTATGCATGTTTCTCCTTTTAAAAGAAATTCTGTTCATTTACATTTTAATGAGAAAAAAATTAAGAGTCATTACTTTATCTCAGAAGTTGGCACATTATATGATATAATGTAATTTATGTATATTATAAGATGTATTATATGCATAGTATATGTAATATTATGTTATATAAATATATAATACATATAATATAATAAATATAATGTTAATATATTAGAAATATCATTGAACATGTACTTTGGTACTGCTTTCCCCTCTATTTTTAAAGTAATCATGCACAGAGACTTTTGATTCTCTATGTCTAAAACACTGACCCTTTATAAAATGTACTAGAGGCCTGGTGCACAAAATTCATGCACAGGTAGGGTCCCTAGGCCTGGCCGGAGATCAGGCTGATCGGGGCCTTCCAGCTGCCGGCCAGGGCCTTCCTTCCAGCTGCTGGCCAGGGCCTTCCTTCATTCCACACTGCCCTCTGGTTGTTAGTGCATGTCATAGTGAGCAGTCGAACTCCTAGTCAGTCAAACTCCCAAGGGGACAATTTGCATATTAGCCTTTTATTACATAGGATTTCTGAAATAGCATAATGTTTTGACTGATATCAGCAATATATCTGCCATGAGTATTACCTGCCTATTTTTTAATACCTTTAATGATCTCCAATATTATCAAAATGTATTTACATATGATTTTTTTTTCTTTTTAAAGAAGTAAATGATCATTTCTTAAATGTGAGGGTTGTGTCTTTCATCATTCTAGAAATTTCTCAGATGAAATTTCTTTCAACGTTTTCTCTATGCAATCACTTTACATATAGATATGTATTATCTTTTCTCATTTTATTCTCTAAAATTTCTTAAGTATTTTTTATTTTATATTTCTTATATTGTATTCACTGTATTTTCTTCAGATGGTTCATCCATGCAACTACTCCTTTCTTTAACTGTCTATTCTTCTATTTAACTAATATATTTTTTGAGTTATTAAAATTTTTAAAATCTCTACTAGTTGGTGTTTAGTGCCCCCAAATTTGCATATACATATGTATATATGCATATATATATTCATAGTTTCCTCCCTTCAGAAAAAATTTGTAGATTCTAACAATTTAAGCTTTTTAAGTGTTCTTATTTGTACGTGTATTAGTTTCCTGTTACTTAACAGATTATCACAATAATTTGTGATAATTATTACAACAGTTATCTTAGTGAATTGAAACTACACATAATTATTCTCATATAGATGTGAAAGTCAGAAGTTATAAATGAATTCTTAAAGGGCTAAAATCAAGATGTCCTCAGAGCTGGTAGCTCCAGAGTAGGCTCTGTTTCTTGACTCTTCCACTTTTTTTTTTTTTTTAATAAATGTATTTTGATTGATTTCAGAGAAGAAGGGAGAGGGAGAGAGAGATAGAAACATCAATGATGAGAGAGAATCATTGATTGGCTACCACACTGGGGATGGAACCCACAACCTGGGATGTGCCGTGAACAGGAATCCAACTGTGACCTCTTGGTTCATAAGTCCATGCTCAACCATTGAGCCATGCTGGCTGAGTGACTCTTCTACTTCTTAAAGGCTACTGGTATCCCTTGATTCTTTGGTTTATAGCTGCATCACTTCAGTTTCTGATTCTTTTTTTAAAAAATATATTTTATTGATTTTAGAGAGGAAGGAAGAGGAAGAGAGAGATAGAAACATCAATGATGAGAGACAATCATTGATTGGCTGCCTCCTGCATGCCCCCTCCTGGGGATCAAGCCTGCAACCCAGGCATGTACCCTTGGCTGGAATCGAACCCAGGACCCTTCAATCTGCAGGCCGAAGCTCTATCCATTGAGCCAAACCAGCTAGGGCCAGTCTCTGATTCTTGTCATCACATTGTTATAGAAGACCAAAGAAATACCAAGCACGCTTCCTAGATAAAGGGAGGGACCCCGTTTATTAACACTAGTGGACTCCGGGAATAATTTCCAAATCAGAGTGAAGAAACATGCAGAGAGCCTGTCTATATATATATCCCGCTGGGGTCTTTGTCTTGCAGAGATGCCCCCTACCCCCTTCATGGCCCTGCAGGAAAGCCCCCAGATGTCAGGCCACATCTGATGGTCTGTCCTGGTACCAGCATAACAACCCTCCCCCGCAAGGGCAGTGTATTGTTCACAGTTCCATGGCCCCTGCATTTAGATAACAAGTTCTGCAAGACCAGTTTCCTCCTCAACATTACTTCCTCCCTGTCTATGCATCTCCTCATTGTATAAGGATATAGTGATTACAGGAGAATTCAGCATAATGTCCCCATAATAAAATCTTTAACTTAAATCACATTTTTAAAAAATATATATATTTTTATTGATTACAGAGAGGAAGGGAGAGGGAAGAGATAGAAATATCAATGATAACAGAGAATCATTGATTGGCTTGCCTTCTGCATGCCCCCTACTGGAGATTGAGCCTGCAACCCCAGCATGTGTCCTAGACCGGAAGGAATCAAACCCTGGACCCTTTAGTCCACAGGATGATGCTCTATCCACTGAGCCAAACCAACTAGGGATTAAATCACATTTTTAAGTCCCTTTTACCATGCTCCAGGCTCCAGGGATTTAGATGACAACATACTAGGTGTACCAGTTAATACTGCAGACTTTTTTCAATAGATGGAGTTACACATATGTTGATATATATGCAATTTGATATGTATGCTATTTTGTTGTATTGACAGCAAGCTTCAAAATTTCATATGTCAAATTTTCTGAAGGTGTTAACATCATAGATATTTTTACACTTAAAAATGTCAAATTTCGTGCAAAAAAAAAGCACTTGCGGGAAGTTTTAACTCATTACTTTATTTTGAAGAAAAGTGCTGCTGAAAGTTATCATATACTTCAGGAAGCTTATAGTGAACATGCTCCATCTCAAGATACTTGTGGACGCTGGTTTAAATGCTTTAAAAGTCATGATTTTGATGTGAAAGACAAAGAACATCCAGGTCAACCGAAAAAGTTTCAAGACCAATAATTACAAGCATTATTGGATGAAGATGCATTTCAAACTCAAAAACAACTTGCAGAAAGATTAAACTTTGCTCAGCAAACAATTCCCGATCATTTACAAGCAATGGGAAAGATTTTAAAGGAAGGAAAATGGGTGCCACATCAACTGAACGAAAGACAAATGGAAAACAGAAAAGTCATCAGTAAAATGTTGCTTCAAAGGCATGAAAAAGTCTTTTTTGCATCGAATTGTGACTGGCAATGAAAAGTGGATTTATTTTGAGGAACCCAAATGCACAAAATCACTGGTTGATCCAGGTCAACCATCAACATCGACTTCAAGGCCAAATGGCTTCGGAAAGAAGACAATGCTCTGCGTTTGGTGGGATCAGGAAGGTGTGGTGTATTATGAGCTTCTAAAACCAGGTAAAACCACAAATTACCTGAAAGATGGGGGAAATGTGTAGCTAGAGAGGGACATTACTTTGAATAAAGCACTTTTGATTTTTTTCTTGCAATTATTGATTTTTCTTTGATTATAAATATCCTCATTATTAACCGGTTTAAAGTGAGGATTAATTGTCAACTGACTAATAATGTGGATTTACTGTTAACCGTATTTTAATAATACAGATTGACTCTTAACCAGTTAATAATACGGATTAACTTTTAACTGGTTAAACATTCGGATTTTGTAATCAAAGAAAACATGGTAATTGCAAAAGAAACATCAAAAGTGCTTTATTCAAAGTAATGTCCCTCGCTAGCTACACATTTCCCCATCTTTCAGGTAATGTGTGGATACCGTCCCAATAGAACTTTTCTTGTTTTGAGGCAGACCATTCAGAGACCCAATTTTCTACTTCTTTGTATGTTTTGAAGTGTGTGTGCCATCTGTCAGAACAAGTGGTAATCTGAAGGAGCAAGGTCTGGTGAATACAGCAGGTGGGTTAATACTTCCCAGGCAAGACCTTTTAACGTGTCTTTAACTGGTTTTGAAGTGCATGATGGTATGTCATTATGAAGCAAAATTACTTTATTACTTTGCCATGTCTTCTGGCACATTCTGGTCGTTTCACGATCAAAGCATGATTCAAATTGATCATTTGTTGTTGGTAGCCATCAGTATTAATGGTTTCACCTGGTTTTAGAAGCTCATAATACACCACACCTTCCTGATCCCACCAAACGCAGAGCATTGTCTTCTTTCCGAAGCCATTTGGCCTTGAAGTCGATGTTGATGGTTGACCTGGATCAACCAGTGATTTTGTGCATTTGGGTTTCTCAAAATAAATCCACTTTTCATTGCCAGTCACAATTCGATGCAAAAAAGACTTTCTTTCATGCCTTTGAAGCAACATTTTACTGATGACTTTTCTGGTTTCCATTTGTCTTTCGTTCAGTTGATGTGGCACCCATTTTCCTTCTTTTAAAATCTTTCCCATTGCTTGTAAATGATCGGAAATTGTTTGCTGAGCAACATTTAATCCTTCTGCAAGTTGTTTTTGAGTTTGACACGCAACTTCATCCAATAATGCTTATAATTATTGGTCTTGAAAC
Organism: Plecotus auritus; assembly: GCF_963455305.1. NCBI lineage: Eukaryota > Metazoa > Chordata > Mammalia > Chiroptera > Vespertilionidae > Plecotus > Plecotus auritus. Next base: position 71,549,687 of record NC_137772.1, on the reverse strand, counting down.
TTTTTCGGTTGACCTGGATGTTCTTTGTCTTTCACATCGAAATCATGACTTTTAAAGCATTTAAACCAGCATTCACAAGTATCTTGAGATGGAGCATGTTCACTATAAACTTCCTGAAGTATATGATAACTTTCAGCAGCACTTTTCTTCAAAATAAAGTAATTAATTATAACTTCCTGTAAATGCTCTCTTTTTTGCACGAAATTTGACATTTTTAAGCGTAAAAATATCTATGATGTTAACATCTTCAGAAAATTTGACATATGAAGTATGTCAAACATATGTATAACTCCATCTATTGAAAAAAAGTTCACATTATTAACCATTGGGTTAATAGTAGTTGGGGGCCATTATTCAGCCTACCATAATGTGCAATAATTCTAATGTATAATTTTTATGTATCTAGTCTTTAGGTTTCCTGATGAATATAATTCATGGAGTCATGTTTCTTGTAATATTTAATGTAATTAAATTTGGGTTCTCCTCCTCCTTCTTCTTCTTCTTCTTCTTCTTCTTCTTCTTCTTCTTCTTCTTCTTCTTAACTCTCTGTGGCATCTAGTATACCTGGTTCCAGGATCAATTCCCTACAGTGGATGATTTTCCTTTTCTGCTTGAGACCTGAAGGAAATACAAATCCAGCCTACATTAAATTGGTTTTCTTTGTATTTTTTTAACCAGACATATAGTACAAATTTAATTCTCATACCTACCCAGTTGCCATAAAATCTCCTGGGAAGTAATTTCTACTTTATTTCCACCTAGAGCCTGGAATGAGAGAAATTCATTTTTCTTACTTGCTGTCTTCGACGTTATTTTTCAGTTAACTATTTTTCTTATAGAGTAGGTCTTTATCTGTTCCTAACTCTATATGTGGTGGATTCTTATATAGTTTCACACCCTGAACAGTAGAGGTTCACAGACTCCCAAGAGACCTCCTCAAAAGTATACAAATTCCAGACGTACCACAGCTCCAGCAATCACTTATTTCCTTAGCTTTTTCTTACCAATTTGTTTTGACCTCAAAGAAACCCCATTTATCTATGGCATATACTGCCACTCTTTAAGAAATATTATTTTTATGTTGTCTAGCAATTTTAGATATTCTGTAAGCATTGGTTCATATTAAAATTACTATGCCTTAATTTTTGTAAATATTAATTTATTTAGTAGTTTAAAAATGAATTTTTAGTCAGATGGTAATTTAATTGTACTTCAGAGTTATTTTAAATAATTAGAGCTTACAAAAAAGGTTATACCAATTCACTTTCATGTCTTAAGTCTTATTGTAGTAATTACTACTTATTGAAAGTTTGTCAGTATGCATTTAATAATTATTAATAGTTATACTTTTTGAAGTAATATACTATGTGCTTTCAGGATACAGTTTTCTCCTTGGTCTTTTGAAGTTAAAAAGACTTCAAAGTAGTTTTTAGATTAAACAATTAGGATGGCAATATTCTGTAGCACAATGCTAAGCATGGTGTTGATAAAGAAAAGAAGCTATACAGGGTGGGGTAAAGAAAGGTTACAGTTGTTAATATAAAAAACAATATAAAATTAATAAATAATAATACAAGAATCTGTGTTTCACTTCACATACTCACAACTGTAGTAGTAAACCTACTTTTGCCCCACCCTGTAAATTCCTTTCTCAAACCTAAATGCTAATTATTAGTATTATTCCTATTGTTCAAAAAATAATTTGCTATACAATTTCTTCTTTTTTAAATACATTTTATTGATTTTTTACAGAGAAAAAGGGAGAGGGATAGAGAGTTAGAAACATCGACAAGAGAGAAACATCAATCAGCTGCCTCCTGCACACTCCGCACTGGGGATGTGCCCACAATCAAGGTACATGCCCTTGACCGGAATCGAACCTGGGACCCTTCAGTCTGCAGGCTGATGCTCTATCCACTGAGCTAAACCGGTTAGGGCATGCTATACAATTTCTAATTCTAAAAATGTCTAGTAAAATGCTGAACTTTATTAAATGAACTTTATTAGTTGTCTTCTCATTCATTTATATTATTTTCAATATATATAAACAAAGTACCTCCATTATTTTTCTGTGTTATGAAACATACCTCATATTAATAAAATCAACTTCATATTCATTAATTAGTAAATATCCATGGGTTTTCTTATATTTCATATTTAGTGTTTTTTTTTAATTACCCTCAAAATGAATAAGCTAAAAAGATATGGATTAACCCTTGGATAAATGACTGATCCTAGGGTAGGTAAGGAAAACATAAAATGATCCTGGAACATCCTGCCATGTCAGAAATAGAAGATGCTACCAATTTATCATGCTGTACACATTAAATGTCTACAACTTTTATTTGTCAATTATACCTCAAAGCACTGTCAGAGATTCCATAAAAAAATATTCTGCCTAATTCAATATTTATCAGCATCCTTTGATCAGACCTCACTGACAGCAAAATGCACCCCCCAAATTTACTCATTCTGTTTTTAAGTGAAATCTAAATAAATTGTATTTTTAAAATAAAAATAAATTTTATATTAATTGGCAAAAATGCAATTTTAATTTCAAATGTAATAATAATTACAAATGGTCTACTTCCTGTGTATTTAGAATTGCATTTTCTGGGAAATTTAGAAAAATAATTGATTTAATATATTTTCTTTCATAATCACAAAGGCCAGTATTGAAGTTACTAGCATTTTCAACATGGAATCTCTACTATAATACATAAGTGATATGATATTCTTGTCACTGACATTGAAGCAAATGAAATTTTAATATTTATATACTATAAACCTGAGGAAGAACCAGTATGAATTAATATCTTTGACAAGAGAGCAAAATTCTTCTTGTGTATCAAAGCAACTGTATATTGTGAATTTCCATACAATATATCAATAATCGCATTTTAAATAACAAACAGAGTAACCATTTTGTATTTTTTCTGTTACTACTCATTTTAGTAAAATGTTGTTCATTATTTTGTTTTCACAAGTAATTTTAATTTGTCCATACAATTTGTCTATAAATTTGAGCAAAGATTTCTTTCAGGATCTATAATCTATGAAGTTTATAAAAGTTTGAGGTAAAGAACATGGCAGCACTTGTCTGATAGATCTTAAGCTGTATATTCAATAATGTGACTTAATGTAAGATTATAGAACTAAATAATTCTATAAAAATTATATGATGTGGCATTTATTGTTTTATTTTTCTGCATTTGGTTTTCTACATACATTAACCTAAATATCTTTTTAATTATTTTTTTGCTAGGAATTCAATATGAAATTATTATTTTTAAATAGATTTTTATTGATTTCAGAGAGGATGGGGGAGAGAGAGAGAGAGAGAGAAAGAGAGAGAGAGAGAAGCATCATGATGAGAGACAATCATTGATTGGCTGCCTCCTGTACGTTCCACTCTGGGGATAGAGCCCACAACCCAGGCATGTGCCCTGCCTGGGAATCAAACCATGACCTTCTGGTTCATAAATCAACCCTCAGCCACTGAGCCATGCCAGCAAGGCTATGACATTATTTTTTCAGCATATAGTTTAACCTAGCAGAACTAGTCTTACCAAAAGTTTTAAACAGTTCACATACATATTGTTAACACATTACTTTCATATCTACGCATGTACCATACTATTCTGAGGCTGTATGTAAGTGTGCTCATGTAAGTCTGTGTTTATATGTCCCCACACAAAGGAAATAGTATCCTTTTATTACTTAATTTTCTAAAATTCCTTGTTCATAAGATAATAATATAAGCCATCTTACATTTTTAATCAGAACAAATCATGTTATAGTAAAATCACATGTTTGCCTTTATATATGCATGTATATATAAATGTCTGTGCGCTTGTGTGGTTTTGTGTGTACATATTGATATGTGCACACAAAACCACATATAGGTGCATAAGGTATATGATTTGGCCAAACAGGATCATGTAAAGAAAGTTTAACTTAAAATACTAAGATAATCAAAATTGAAAGTAATCTCTTATTCTTTAACTTATCCAGTATCAAAAATAAATCTTTCAGTCCTATCTGGTTGACTCAGTGGATATAGCATCGACCTATGGACTGAAGGGTCCCAAGTTCAATTCTGATCAAGGGCACATGCCTGGGTTGTGGGCTCTATCCCCAGTAGGGGGCATGCAGGAGGCAGCTGATCAATGATTCTCTCTCATCATTGATGTTTCTATCTTTCTCTCCTTCTCCCTTCCTCTCTGAAATAAATAAAAATCTATTTTAAAAATAAATAAATAAATCTTTCACATTCTCAATGCTCAATGCATTTTTGTTCAAAAGACTTAAGGAACTCTCATTTCTGTGTCAAGTATTCTAATACCTATAAGCTTAAAATATAAAACAAAGTCAAGGGCTAAAGAAAAATTTTTAGTGTGATAAATCAATGATCTAGCCCCAGAAATAGCTTGAAAATTTGCATTGAAGTTGTTTTAGTGTTGTTCTTTCCAGATTCTGCTTCATTCCTCATTTGTAAAAACAAACATTTGTTATGAAGACATAACTGCCAATTTAGTCTAAATAAGACAAATGAGATAATGAGATCAGTGTCAGATTCTAGTTGACAAACTCTGCAGAATGCCCCATCTCCAAGTAAAGAGCTTTCCTTTTCTGCCAAAAGGTCTATATGCTAATACTAACTAATTTGGCAACCTTGGCCCTACATTATTTGACAATAGCTGAGCATCCCAATTCCTTACAGTTGTGACATTAATTTGGATGTGAAATGTAGCTTGATCTAGTAATCTATGCAACCTTTTAACCCAGCAAGGAATCACACAGATGCTTACTTTGTACTGAAAAGGCTTAGAAAAGCATATATATATATATATATATATATATATATATATATATATATATATTTAAATATCAGAAAATATTAACATTTAGAAAGAAATAATATGGACACCATAACTTTCACTTTCACCTGCTCATATTGTTAGAGCAATAGAGGTGAAATAATGTTATTTACTTTAATATTATAAGTTCACTCAGAATATTTAGAGAATTACATATATATATATTTCTTTGGAACTTTCCATAGAGTTTCAAAATAATCACAGGTATTGAAATCTCATATATATTTCAATCAGTTTTCCATATATTTAAAAGAAAAATGTTCCTATGTGTTTGCATTACTAATATGACATAATTTTGTGTATTAGAATAAAAAGAAGTTAAATTTTCAGTTTGGAGAAATCTTGAATTTTAAAAAAATTGATTAAAGAAATGATTTCTTCATTTCTTTAAAAATTATCTTAGACCCTCCCAGAGGAAAGGTGGAGGCGGGTAGGTGGGTGGATGGGAAGTGATCAGCCAACGAACTTGTATGCATATATGCATAACCCATGGACACTGACAATAGGGTGGTGAAGGCCTGGGGCAGGAGACAGGGTGGGCTAGAAAGGGTTAATGGAGGAAAAAAGGAGACATGTAATATTTAAATGATAAAGATTTAATTAAAAATATCTTAGGTTAAGCAATAAGAGTACTATATTGAATACAGAAAGAATGGATATTACAAAAAATGTTTATTTTGAGTAAGTATAAATCGGTGTGATAATCATTTAAGAAATAAACTGGAATACCAGGGCTTTAATTCAGAATTTGTAAACTGCAGATAGCTAAAAATAAACATAAAACATTTTGTAATTGCAAATATTTAATAATCCTACCATTATAAAATCAATTAAGGAAAAAATATTTGCGTGTTTGGGAAAAGAAAAACCTATCAAGCAAATAGATATCTGGGAGAATATGTTGACAATACCGATAATACTTAAAAATCTATTTAAATAGAGAGCCTTTTAAATTTCATTTATAATAGATATAGAAGGTTAAATACTTTAAAATTACAAAAATAGAATTTTGACTATTTTGAATTTTTATATACTGAGTCTGTTTTATTATTAAAGGAAAAGTAACCTATAAAAATCCATTCAGTTTTTCCAAATGTATTCAAAATGTTTCTATAATGTCTTTATTCTATCATTGAATTACAAAATTATAGAAATATAGAGGTAAAAATAACATGGAAGTCATATGAACTCCCTTCCAGACAAATGTTAATTTGTTGCTTGAATATTTTCTATCATAAGTGTGGTAAGCAGCCTTTAAGATGGCTCCCTGTGATTGCCCCACCCCACCCCACCCCACCCCTAGGACTCATACTCTTAGATAATTTTCTTTCCTTGATTGTGGGCTAGATCTAATGACTCACTTCTAACAAACAGAATATGGCAAAATTATGGAATGTCACCTTTAAAATTAGGTTACAAAAACACTGTGACTTCTGTCTGACTTGCCCTTCTGCACTTTCTTCTTCATTTGAAAGCAGGGAATACATCACTGTCACACAGTAAGATAGTATTTGCATTCATGGATTTCAAAATAGCTAAGGCTCTCTGAGGTCTGTACTACACAGGGCATGTTTGAATGCAAAAGAAGTGCAATGGGCGCAGACACAGCCCTTCAGGGAAACAACCACTTTCATTCCTCGCCTAACTTTTATACTGCTTTCCCAGGAAGTCCTCCTAGCCATATGTGCCAAGGTGCATTGTTCTCAGGGCAGAGCAACTTACCCATGGAGTTTAACAATGAACAATTCTGGTCACCACCTACAATATGCTTGATGCATCTTTAACACGTTCCAGTGGGCAGAGTTACAAGAAGGTAAATCCAGGGTCACATTCTTAACTGTCCCTGGGTATGGAATATGAATTCAGACCCACTGTTTAACAATTGTCTATCCTTGAATTCTGAACACAGTCATATTTTAACTCCCTTTTCCATCCTTTTTGAAAGATATATTTTTGATATTGCAAACAAAAAGGAAGATTAATTTTCTATAGCAGATAAGATATGTAAAACGTATTCATTTACATATGAGTGTTAGATGATTAACTAGATATGTTAGTCTTGATCACATTTTTTCATGTTTTAATATTTTTAACCAATTTGACTTACTTTTTATCCTTTAATTAATTATTAATTGTGCTTTTTAAAAATTGGTATGAAAGATACACTGAGTGGCCAGATTATTATGATCTCTGAATGCATAATAATCTGGCCACTCTCTCTCTCTCTCTCTCTCTCTCTCTATATATATATATATATATATATATGTATATATATATATATATATATATATATATATATATATATATGTTTTAGAGGCCTGGTGCATGAATTCATGCATTGGTGGGGTCCGACCAGCCTGGCCAGGGGGAGGGAAAATGGGCAGTTGGACGGCCTGCCTGCTGGTCGAACTCCTGGTTGAGGGGACAATTTGCATATTAGCCTTTCATTATATAGGATATACATTGAGTGGCCAGATTATTATGCATTCAGAGATGATAATAATCTGGCCACTCAGTGTATATCTAGTTATTATGCAACTGAATTTATTTCCTCTTCAGTCAAATCAGTTTCAATGGGACCTACTTCAATTGAGGATTGAAATTTTTCTCAAATGACATTCTGTGATTTCTTATTGGAATATATCCTTTTCTACTCAGTATTTTTCAAACAACCAAAAAATATTTTATATACCAAATACCAGATGTGTTAATAAAGTAATATTTTGCACACCAGATATATACGCACAATATATTAATGCCGTCTCATTCATAGTAAATACTTCTAATAGAAAAAGTAGTTATTAAAATTTACTGTTCATTAAATTTGGGGCCTATCAAGTCTATGTTTCAGTCATAGCTCAGTTACAATCAGTTTGACAAATACTGAATTTTAAATATCACTGTGAACTATGGTCTATTCAGTTTCTAATGGTATGACTTACTGCAGATTATATTCGCCCTGTTCTCATCAATTATGTTACCAGGAAGCCCCTCCTAGTCAATGATGCTCTGTGACACTCTTCACAATTTGGAATTTTCAGACTGTTTACTGCCATAAGTGAGCTCCTCTATGCTGTACTTCCATCATATTCAGTTATTCTTTTCACAACATATTTGGCTCCATGGTTATCAACACTTAAGACAGCCAGCCCATCCTAAGTAAGGGGTCATGCCTTCTCCCAAAGTTTCACTCAAGAAAATTGTCTCATCATTTTATGAATATAAGTGCTCCACACACCTTTCCAACTCTTGCCAAATTTGGCTAGTTTCTTGACAAAGTAATCCCCTTGAAATTTCTATATTGGATAATATGTACTTCTCAAATGTGTGGCATGCTTCCAAAAATGTTATTTTTGTTTGGCTCAAAACACCTAGTTACAAATCAATAGTTTCTAAAACCTCTTAAGACCAATGGGGTTGGTGTTGACTTCACCACTATACTTGCCATTTCTACAATGGAACGTGAATGTAGTCTAGAAAAGTTGTATTTTGCATACACATCATATCATGGTTATTAGGATATTATTAATTTGCACATTCTATTCCTAAAATCTACTCAGTCTATGTGTACCATAAGAACAGCTGAAGAGGGTTTCTTTGGAGTTTTAGAAGAGAATATCAGTGAGTGTGGACCGTGTATCTTCCCTGTATTATCCCTCTCATAATCATCAACCTCTTTTCAAGTCTCACTCTTGAGTTCATCATATTTACATTTAGTATATTCAGATCAGTAGAGCCCAGACTCTGGCATACAAAGCAAGTCATAGCAATGCAACATCCCTCATATCCCAGCAACTGCTTCTGCAGTGCATCAGCCTGGTTTGCAGTTATCTTAATGCATATTGATAAAATATTTTTCAATTACAGATCTGTGCAATCTCCTTGAGATTATTTCTTAAGAACTTGACTAGTGAACAGAGTCTATAAACCTTAAACTAAATGAAGGGTCCAAATGATCAAGATTCAGTAGGGTCATTAGAGAGTGCTGCATCACCTTTTCCCCCTCTGAATTCCACAGGAAGACATTTTCAGTAAAGTTCCTACCTCTTCTTCAGTGTAATGGACGTGTCCCAGAAGAAAACAGTGCTGGTGGTCTTCCCCAGGGAACAAAAACTAACTTAGATCATTCTCTTGACTTGAGACTCTTTCAAGGGAACAAACATGATCAGTTTTTCTGGTGTTATCACTCACTTAAAATTGCCTTTACATTAACTACCACTTCCCCTGTTTTTAGTTATTCCCAGATTTACCCTGACTCTTTCTCTTTCTACCTGGATTAGGTTGAAGATTTCAGGTACAGTTTTCAACCATGTCCATCAAATGCTGACATCTTTATATTCAAACTAGAGGCCTGGTGTATGAAATCGGTGCATGGAGGGTGGTCCCTAGGCCTGGCCGGCGATTGAAGTGCGAATGTCTGGCATGGAAGGGCAGGTCCCAGCTGACCTCTGGGCCCTGGGAAGCACCTGGGCCCCCGGGCCTCCACACACTCCCCTCCGCCTGAGTCATCAGGACCCCACCCAGCTCCCTCAACGCCTGGGAGTAGGGCAGTGGCCCTACCCCAGGTCGCCACAGCTGGTCACCATCTGAGGGGCAATTGGGCCCTGCTCACACCTGCCTTGGCCTGGCACTGCCCCTCACCTGCTCCACCATCCTACTGCAATCCCACTCTCATTGGGGCCTATCAGGACCCATCGGAGCCAGCAGCACCTCCACTTCTGCCTGCTGCCAGTGCCATGTTGCCGATGCCAACCATATTTCGCACCAACCCCTGGTGGTCAGTGCACATCACAGCGAGTGGTCGAACTTTGGATCGAACTCCCAGTCGCGGGGACAATTTGCATAGTAGGCTTTTATTACATAGGATTCCTCAGAAATAGTAATTTAGTTCTAACATTGGAAAGATCTCTGAGGCAAATGATTCCCAAATTGCATATTGTTAGCCAGTTTTGAATTTTCAAATTTTATCAACCATTCTTTACAAGACTTATGTGTAACTTGTTGTCAATCATTTTTCCCCTCCTTTCTCCATTCTGCTACTATTATAACATCAAGAGCACAATGATTCTGCTTGCTCTTCACCAATATTATGCCCATACTAAGGGCCCAGTGCACGAATTCGTGCACCTTAAAAGGAACTGTGGGCCGTGAGGCAGCCAAGGCACAGGGGCCAGGTCTCGGCCCATCCTCCACGCCCTCACCCAGCCCCTCCCACCTCAGCCGCAGTCCCCTGTCTGACCACAGACCTGCTCCTGCCGCTGCTGCTCCCATGCACTGACAGTGCAGAGCAATTGGGGCTGGCGCCAGCAGCAGATGTGAGTGGGGCCGGTGCTGTCAGTGGTGCGAGAGCCTGGCAGGACCATGGTGTGCAGGAGCAAAGAATTTTTAGTAACTACCAGAGGTTCTCCCTGATGACAGCCTTAGTCTGGCTGGTCAGCGTACATCATAGCGAGTGGTCGAACTTTGGATCGAACTCCCAGTCAAGGGGACAATTTGCATAGTAGATCGAACTCCCACTCACCTGCTCCACCATCCCGCCACAGCCAATGCCTGCCATGTTCTGCACTCTGCCGCCTGCTGCCGATGCCCGCCATGTTCCTTGCAAGGCCCCTGGTGGTCAGCGCATGTCATAGCAACTGGTTGTTTGGTTGTTCGGTTGTTCCCCCGTTCGGTCTATTTGCATATTAGGGTTTTATATATATAGATAAGTATACTAGTACTTGGTAGAATTTTAATATCATAGGCAATGTTGTAAACAGGTATTAAATTTATATCCATATAAAGGCAACATGAGTTTTATTTTTGCTACTGTAAGTATGAAAACAAAGCACTAGCACAATCAGTTGCATTATATCAGTCTCCATTAGCCTATTGCATCTTTTGGATAATTTATATCAGACACTGCTATGAAGTGCACTACATTATTCATTTCTTGTGAGTTTACCATCATTCTCAACAACCCTCTTACCTTTCTCATTAGTCAAACTCTAATTATTATGAGGTGCATTGATATTCTTACCCCTTTTCTACCATTTTTAAAGTCAAAGTGGACATTTTCTGCTTCCCTTTTAGAATTCTAAATTGCTGAATATGCACCACCAAATAGATCTACTAGAAGTTTCACTTTGTATGTCCAATTTATTCTGAATGAGGATGCACTTGGTTGAAATGTGACCTAAAAGACATATCAGTCATGTTTGCTATTTATGTCACATTCATTGCAAACATGAACTTAGATAAATATTTTGTTGCTTCTAGTATATTGATCTGAAATTTTATTTCATTTATGAATAATTCATTCATTGTTTTACAAGAAGCATCTCTATAAGTCCCCAATCCCACTGAAGTCCCTGCAGTGTCTTTTCACTGTCAGAGGCAGGGATGTTGGTCTATTACAGACTTGTATCAAACAAGCCCAAGAAGAATGCTCTGCACATCCTGTAATTTAACCTAAAAATTTTTACATAATCTTAGAGATCCTTTGTGGAGATGCATGTACAGCTTCCTAGAGTAAATCATACATCATAGATGAGATAAATTTTGCACCATGTTTCAGCTCTCATATTTAGTTCTTTTATTTTATCTACTTTAAATGCACCTAGGTGAGGGTAAATTGAATGTGACAAGATTCTTTCAAGGAGGTGACTTGTAGAGTAGATGCTTGCAGGTACTAGTCTATTCTTTTCTATTTTAATTCCTCCCCTTTAAAATATTTAGTAGAACAACCCTACCCTGACTTGATCATTTTTTCTTTTTTCAACCTTAGGATCAGTTTTCTTTTCTTTTTTTTTACTTTTTATTTTTAATTGCTTGAATTTTTTATACACTGTCAAACTCCATGAAAGATAATTAAGAAGTTAATCCACTACTATATTACAATTTCTCTGAATTATTGTACCCAATTGGAATTTCTCTGGGTTATTGTACCAAATAATGTTTGGGGAATAAGTATGTCAGTAAGGACTATTCTATTTTAATTATGATATAACTAGAGGCCCATTCATGAAGAGATTTGTGCAATAGGCCTTCCTTCCCTTTGCTTCCAGCACTGGTTTTCCTCTGGCACCCGGGACCCAGGCCTTTGCTCTGGCCAGAGTCTGCCTTCTTCGTCTTCACTGCAGAGTCAGGCCGGAGTCTGCCATCTTCGTCTTCGCTATAGGCTATGGCCAGAGTCTGCTGTCTTAGTCTTCACTGCAGACTCCAGAATCTGCAGTCTTCATCTTCGCTGTGGAGTTGGAGTGCCACTCTTATAGATCCCCTCACCCCCCGCCTTCCCTCTCATAGCAGGCATCCTGCCCCACCAGCCACTCCGTGCCTGGAGCAGCTGGGCAGCCGCCATCTTTGTCCTTCTAATTTGCACGTTCCCTCCTGATTGGCTGGTGGGCATGGTGGAGGTACAGTCAATTCACATGTTTGTCTATTATTAGGTAAGATAAATCCAATGGGGTTGCCACTCTTAGTATTTTATTGTTCAACAGGCATGTTCTATTTTAACATGGAATAGGAAACAGGACACTTCACTCTTTTTGTTTTTTGTTTTTGTTTCATTTTGTGAACACTCACATAATTAGCTTTCTCTACCTTGAACAGACTGCTGCACTGTTGTCATTAATGGGTTAAATCATTCTAAACAGATGTCTTTATTCTGTAATATCTAAGCATCAAACTATTAGATGAACGAGAAATTTCAGAGTACTAAAACACTAATATGAACCATTTTTTCAAATACTGATATTAATTGCTTTTTAATGTCAATCTCTAGTTAATGGTTTCATTGTTGTGATGTAGTCAACTATAGTCACTATTTTTTTTGGGGGGAGGGTAATTTTCACTGTTTGACTCCTTTTTTTCTGTTTAACTGTAGTTAAATTTACATCTTATAATTTCCATGGCAAAATTTTTTACCATCTCAGACCACAAATGGATTGACCATCAGGGATTAAAGTCTTATCAGTTCTTTTTTTCCCATATTGTCTCATTCCTCTTAAATCATTTACTATATTGGAGTCTTTGTGTCAGTAACATTTTTGCCCCAATATGCCTGCTATATGACTAGTGATTGAACATCAGGTAATATTAACTTTAAAATTTATTAAGATTCACAAGAGCCTGGCCAGTATGGTTCAGTGGTTGAGCATTGACCTATGAACCAGGAGATCATGGTTTGATTCCCTGGAGTGGGCACATGCCCTGGTTGCAGGCTCCATCCCCAGTAGGGCTCATGCAGGAGGCAGCTAATCAATGATTCTCTCTCATCATTGATATTTCTATCCCTCTTTCCTTTTCCCTTCCTCTCTGAAATCAGTAAAAGTATATATATTTAAAAAAGAAAAGAATTCTGACAGCTAGATGCAATTACCCAGCTTGGTAGAACATAAGGTGTCATTTCACATTTATTTCTGGAGGTAGTAGTCGTGGGTCATACTTCCAGGATTTCCTGAATCTAGGCTAATATCCAAGCAGCTATTATCTTTTCATCTGCATATGTATCTGAACATGTCAGCATTATAGTTATCATTCTTTATCATCTTGTCAAAGATATTTTTAATTGTGGATTTCAGAAATAGACTCCATACTCAAGATGTGTCTGACTAGCAACATCACAGAGGCTTTATTGCATTTTCAGGAAAATTTTTCTTCATTACAAGCCACTCCAAAACTTAGTAGTAGCTGTAAACAACAACCAATTGATTGTTCATATTTCCACCAGCGGACAGTTTGGTAAGTTGGGCTCAGCTGGGCAGTTCTTCTGATGGTCTGGCCTGTGGTGACTCATAGTTATCGTTATCTAGGGCTGGATGGTCCTAGATGACCTCACTTACATGTCTCAGGCTTTTCCTGGATGGCTGAATGTTCTTTGTCCATGTGATGTCTCTCTGCATGTGATTTCTCATCTTCAAGGAGGCTAAACTGCACTTACTTGCAGAATGAGGGTCTCAGGGTTCCAAGAGTGCATATCTTGTTGGTGAAAAGCAAGCATCAGGACCATCCGAGATTCCACAGGAAAGACCATAGATCCAGCTTCTGTGGGAGGAGCAGACAAAAAGGTGACATTTTAGCCCACCACAATCCACTCAGCACACTGTATTTCCAGTAAAGCAGAATGATATTATACAATGAAAGATAATATAGTGATAAAGAGTGAGGACGCTAGAGCCTGGTGCTTAATGAGAGATAATAATATATAAGGCAGTAGAGCCATGGGGTTAAAATTAAAGACTTTGGAACCAATCTGCCTAAGTTTGATTCTTGGTTTATTCACCTAATATGTCTGTAACTTGGTTAGGTTACTTTAACACCATGACTTGGTTTTTCCTTTGAAAAACAGAAATAATAATTATAATAACACGTGTCATCTAGTTGCTGTTAGGATTGAATGAGCTAATTATATGAAATGCTTGGTCTAGTTCCTAAATCATTTCAAGAGCTGAATAAATGTTATGAATTCTTTGTTACTTAATTTACATTTTATATGGTTCATCACATAGTTATTTCTTTTAAACATTTTATGACTGGTTATTTGGCTTGTGGTCAACTATACCTCACAGTATTGTTTTGTCAAATTTATTACAGTTAATTTCAGGTTGACCTAGATGCAATTGCCTAGCTTGGTAGAACATAAATAAGGTGTTGTTTCAATTATTTGAAACTTAAAACTTTTGCACTGTTTTGTTCTAATAAATGACTGGTTTTATACCCTCATTTTAGTTTATAAGTATATTTTTGATTTCTAATTGTTATGCTAAATTATAAAATACTTTATTTTTTTCTAGTTATGTTTTTTTTGTCTTTATGTTTGTGACATTTTAACAGTATATTTTCATTCTAATGTATATTTGTTGTCAATTACAGAATATTTTGAACCACTGTCTATTTTAATTTGAATGCTTTCCCAATTATTCCATTCTATTTTACTGAAACTTCCACTAAATATAATTCAGAATTATTCAAACTTTTTATGTTTTTTTTTTATTTCATAATGTCTTATATTACTATCTTTATTCTATTGATTCAGTCTCTCTTTCCCTGTTTCCAGACTATTTATCTTTTTCTTTTATTTTTATTTCAATAACTATATTTCCCAATTTCTACAGCTTTTACTTAATTTGTCATATCTTCTGGTCTTGTTTTCTTGGATGTTATTTCATTCATAGTCACTCTGAGCATTAAAAACACACTTATTTAATATTTTTAGGGCACTCTGCTATTTTCAAGTTACCTATTTCTTCTGGGTTTATTTGCTTTTCTCTGTGGCTTTGGGCTTCTTTTTGTTCTCAGGGTCTACATTTCACATGAGTTTTTCTTTCTCTACGCTCATTCAACCACTCAAGCATTTTTATAGTTGTCTCATACTTAAACTATTTCCTAGGGATCATAATTCAGAGGCAATATTGCTTATGGATACCTTCAAGGGGACTGCATAATAATCTTAACAGTACAGATACACCCTAGTCTTTGGGGCTTAAAATTAGTTCTATTTTCTCCCTTTTTTAAAAGACAAATCATGAGTTATACACCCAAGTGTGAGGAGATAGTTGGATCTTCTATTATTTTTTCTTTCACTTGTGAGCAAACATAGTAATAGTCCCAGACTTCACCCATAGTGCATTTTCCCCTAGTCCTCAGTATACGTGGGACCTGTTTCATCCAGATTCTTTGCCAAGATTGATGTTCTAGGCTCCATTATCATTTCACAGTACCCAGAGATCTGCATCAGCTCCCACTCACTAATGTGAGTTTTCCTCTGATCCATAAACTCATTTCTATGGGATGAAGAAGACTTTGGGAACCTGAATGTCACTTGTTGAGGATGGCAGTCTCTCTGTCAACTAGGTTCACAGAATAACTGTGGAGAAGAGCTGCTCTGTGGACCTGTTTATCTGCTCACTAATGTTACTTGAGTAAGGGGAAGACTCCCCTTGTGTTGAGCCTTTGCTTTTTGAGACTTATTGTTACCAGAAGCTCAGCCAACCTGACTAATGAACTGTCTGAATGGAGTGTTTTATGCCTTCTGGCAAATGCATCCTTTTATTAAGTGATAAACAAGAGAATTGTGCTTTTTAATGTGTGCTTTTTTTCCTCTCAATAGTCATTTCTCTGTTGGAATCTACCCAAAAAACAAATTCATTAATGTATGAAAATGTAAAAGTCATTTATTTTCTGTATAATATTATTAAACAACTTTCTAAAATTAATTCAAAATTAAATCAGTCATTAATGTTAATTAACTTTCTTCTCCAAATAGTATAAGTTTGGCTCTGCACACCTAACAATCTGAAAATCTTTTTTTCCAACATAAGACTTCTGAAAGACTTCTTGTTATCCTTATCATCCACCCAGAGGTCACAATTCCTTATCATTCCCCTCTAAAAATATGCATTTCTAAATTAGAAGCCATGAACTCCAGATGGGGAACCTATTATTGTATTACGTGCACATAAAAATTGTATGTTTGGTGAAAACAAAATACTGTTGTGTTACCATAAAAGAAAGTGAGCCAGAATTCATACAGTTCACAGACTTTGAGGCATGGTGATATAATGGGGAACTCTTATAAGGATGCTAAAATATAGTATTTGATCTTTACTGAATACTGAGATAACATTGCAATTAATCTAAAGAAGAAATTAACTTCATTCAGAAAAGAATATAATAACTGACAAGACCTCATGCACCCTTTTTGGGGAAGATAAGTACTTCATTAGCACCTGGACAGTCACATCCTATAGGGCCTAAGTACGATGTTGATATTGTTGTTGTATGGAAGTTTGACAAGGTAGAGAGATTTATATAGTTACTGAGGGACATAAGATGGGGTGTCTAACCGTCTCTATTGGATCTTACCTCCACATCCATCCATCTATATTCTTTTTTGAGTTGTTAACACAAAGTTGAGTGTGTGTGTGTGTGTGTACACTAACCATATGCACCGAATACTGGAGAATTCAAAGTTAAAAATAAATCATCATAGCTTTAATACAATAATATTTAAAACAGTATTTAACACTTCTTGGGGACTCTGGAAATGTTTTAATAACAAACAAATACTTAACTGAAAACATAAAACATTATAGGAGGTTTACCAGGGAAACAAGAGGAAATGGGACTAAGAATCATTTCAGATAAAAGAGAGAATCTAAATTATTAGGAATAATCTCTGTACCCACCGTACTTATACAGTGCACTATGGCATGACCAGTATACCTTTTTGTCAGTGAGCACCCATGCCAAAGAATGGAATCTACCTCCTTTCTCCTGCTCACTTACTGATGAGCACATAGCACATAAACTGTAGTTTTAAAATATTCCCATCACACGGATGCTCTTAAAATCATTTTATTGGTGAAATAAGAACTAATATGAAATAATATAACAAGAACTTGTTATGAAATAATATAACTCTCTAATAAGCTTTATTTCCTTTCTGATTTTAGCTTTTAGAGTTCATCACTTCTGTACACCAGCAAATCAAAATAGTGTATTTTTGATAAAGTGTATTTCTGATACACTTTAATCTGACATTAAGGAGCAACTCTCTGCTATTATAGGTCAGGCACTCAATATACCTTTTAGTCATAGGAGCTTCAATATCATCACATAATTAGGCATTCAGAAAATTCTTGTTCAGGTTTAGAAATATTTCATTTTTGAAATTTTCTAAAGGTTCAGAGACCTTTCTGAGCTTTTAATTGTATGGTCATGCATTCTGATTTTTTTTTTTTTTTTTTTTTGCAGTATGATATGCAACCTGCAGTTCTTATTCTAAACTATGCTTAAGCAGTTATCAAAGATGAGAATCACAATGGAGTGACAGTTACTTTTATTTACCATTACGGTCCCCATGAAAGGAGACAGCTTCATCTAGACTGTTTAGAAATTATTTAACAGGAAGCTTCTCAATCAAATAATTTTAAATTATACATTATCACTAACTGTTAGAAATAAAACATACAAGTAAAATGCTGCATTTGGTTCACTAACATACAAATGGTAACGGTGGTGGCTGAGAAATATGAAGTAGCCTGATTTTTCTTTTATACTTCCATAAAAAAACAGAAGAATTGGGTAAATTTCAACAAAAGAGCAAATGATATTTATTACTTCTGCCTTGCATTCATTGTCTACTGCAAACATGTGAATAAAAACACCCAGGTGTAATGGAAAAGAATCTTCAGTTCAATTGTCAAATGTTTGTCAAATACAGAGGAGCAGAGGACAGTGTCCTAAGACCTAGCTGAGGGTGTCCAAATGCAATTCCATTAAAGACTACTTCAGTCATCATTTTCTCAAACCAGGTTTAACAGGGCCAAGTCTGTTTTAACAAAATTAATCATTGCATATGTTCTTTCAAGCCAGTGAAAAGCATCACCTTTCATCTCATTGAGAAATTGCCTTTGATGTCCACAGAGGACACTAAATTCCAATAGTTCTAGCTGATACGTAGACAAGCAATGCTGCTGTTGAATGATGTTCTTATTTTGGATGGGTCAAGGCCAAAATAGCATGCTTCATTTAAACATATAGCAAGGCATCAGTTTGTTTTTATTTTAAAGTAGAGTTACCAAGTTGAACACCTTCTCTATAATAAAACCCTAAAGCAAATTGACAGTCAGTTCCTAAACTTTAACTTGATTAATCCTGCTCTTAGCAATTGCATCATATATGATCCTTGGTTATTCAATGAAGGAATGAGTAGGTGTTTTCATAAGTGAATTTCAGATCCGTATTAAGCTTTGTAACAGATTGGTGGTATTTAGAGATTATATGTTCAACACGAGTTATGTTATTGTATTTGTCATTACTAAAAACAAGATACTGTGAACATTCTCATGGTTGTATAACCCTAATTTTAAAAGGTAGAAATAAGTAACTTAATTGTATCATGGGTAATCAAAAAGATCTTTATTTTTAAAATGATTAACTAATGAGTCCAATCTATTGATAGTGTAGTTTAGTAAATTTAATTAGCAATAGCAAGGAAAATAATCTTAATAAGTAAATAAAGAATCTAATTGTTTTTAAGTGATCAGTAACTTTAATTAAAAAAAACAGCTTTTAACCTAATCATACTATATAGCTTGCTTTATGATTTATAGTGATAAGAAAAATAAAAATATAAGTAATCTCACAATACAATTGTGACATTTATCTTAATTGCATTCATGATAATTAATATTAATAATATTCTATGCATTGTGAACAAACCAAGTGTTCTTTTGGAATATGATATTAATGATATATTTAGTTTGATAAATATAATATTTATCCATCTTTGTAAGTACTATCTATTCAGAAAAACTAAATGTAGCACAAAGACTAAGGGCAATTGTATCAACGTGAATATTTTCCACTTCAGAGCAATGATGTTGACAAATTAAAGGACTAAATTCCTATAACAGAGTGTCATAGTCTAAATAAAATCTAATCAACTAAGGTAAAATTATACCCAATCTGTGGAAGAAATACTAGATGGGTAAAGCAGGATTCATAGGAAAGTTAAATTACTTTCAGGATGGTTTTTATATTTATATTTTTTAGCATATTTCTGAACTAATAGAAAACAAAATTTATTTCCAATAACAGGGCCAGATGCATGGGATGATTAGTTGTGTGTTTACATATGCCTTCAAATTATGGATCTTTGAAAAAATAGACTTGTATACAAACTGATTTTCATGTTTTTTGGCATCCTTTATTTAGTAATTTGTGTTTTCTGTTGCTTTATGATTTTGTTAATTAAATTACTTAGTTTTAAATGAATAGGCATATTTTTAAAAAGGAGAAGAAAATGAACACATGCTTGAATTAATATTGTTTGTTTCTGTTTTCTCTTGCTTTTATCACAACTCAGCTCCTCCTAGTATAGCAATATAATATAATGATATATTCTGTATAAAGTAGCTTAAAGGTGTTTCCTTTTTTTAATATGTTTTTTATTGATTTCAGAGAGGGGAAGGGCGAGGGAGAGAGATAAATATCAATGATGAGAAGAATCATTGATTGGCTGCCTCCTACATGCCCCTTACTCCCCGATCAGAAATCAAACTGTGACCTCCTGGTTCATGGGTCTATGCTCAATCACTGAACAACACCAGCCAGACTAGAGGTGTTTCTTAATTATTGTTAAGATAGTCAAAAGAAAAAAAATCTTACAATAGAGATAGATAAATGATAGATAGACAGATATGAATAGAAATAAATAGATATATTTAAAATGACAATATACTATAGCTTAAGTTATTTCAATACTAGAGACTCAGTGCACGAATTCATGCATGGGTGGGGTCTGGCCAGCCTGGCCCCAATCTGTCAATTGGGGCTGAGCCTGTTAGGAAGAGGAGAAGGCAGATGGCAGGAGGTTGGCCAGCCAGCCTGGCCTGAATCAGGGCAATCCAGGCCAGGCCATCTGGAGGGAGGGGCCATGGGCGATTGGCAGGCAGAACCTGCTCCCAATTGTGGTTGGGGGGCTGATTGGGGGTGGGTCCAGCTGTAGGGAGGGGCTGTGAGCAGTGGGCTGGCCAGCCCTGCTCCTGAATGGGGCCAGGGGAGGGGCTGTGTGTAGTTGACTGGCCAGCCCCACCCCTGATTGGTGTGGGGGGCTGATTGGAGGTGGAGCTGGCTGGGGGGAGGGGCTTTGGGCCGATCTGGGTGGTGGGGGCTGGTCAGGGGTGAGGTCAGCTGTGGGGAGGGGCTATGGGTGGTGGGTCGGTCAACCTTGCCCCTGAATGGGGTTACAGTGGCCAGTAGCCTGGGGAGGGGCCATGGGTGGTTAGCTAGCCAGCCCTGCCCTTGATCAGAGTGGGGGAGGGAGTGATCAGGGGTGGAGCTGGGTGGGGGAAAGGCTGCAGGAGGTTGGCCAGCTGGCCCCACCCCCTATTGGTGTAAAGGGGGCGATCAGGGGTGGGGCTGGCCAGTGGAAGAGGTTGTGGGCCAAACGGGGTGGTAGGGGCCCATTGAGGGCAGGGCTGACTGGGAGGAGGGGCTGCAGGTGGTTGGCTGGATGGCCCCACAACCTATTGCAGTGTTAGGTGCAATCAGGGGTGGGGCCAGCTGGCAGGAGGGGCTGCAGACCAATTGGGGTACGGCGGAATGATAGAGGGCAAGACTGGTCAGGGGGAAGGGCCATGGGAGGTTGGCTGGCCGGCCCCACCCCACCATCAGACTGGTTTGCTGGATGCAGTGGGGGTCATAGTGACCAGTCATTCCAGTCATTATGGCATTCCAGTTGCTGACTTTTAATATATATATATATTCTTCTAATAAATATTTATATTTACTAAAGGGAGAATTTTAGATCGAGAGGAGAAATGAGGCTAAATCAAAATAAGAGCAAATATTTAAAAGTACTAAGTTATTGGTAATCTATCCTTTAAATGTGAACAAAGTGAATATGGAAGCCTGATCAAGGTATTCTGCCTAGTTTTATCATGAATATAGTTTAACTGTGTAACTCAATGCATAGAAAATGTATATGCACAAAGTGTATTTCCAATTAATTGAGTCAAGTAATAAATATTAGGAAAGTTTAGAGAATATTTTTCTAAAGTGTTTATTCTACACTTTGTTTCTTTTTCTTTGGGAGGTTGGTAACACAAAGGGTGATAATTAACAGTAAGTGCCTAACCCAGACTTTGGCTAATCTATATATATATAAAACTCTAATATGCAAATAGGCCGAATGGCGGAACAACCGAACAACCAAACAACAGGTAGCTATGATATGTGCTGACGACCAGGGGGCGTGTGCTGAACATGGCAGGCATTGGCCATGGCCAGGTGGTGGAGCAGGTGAGCAAGGGTGCTAGACCAAGGCGGGGTGCCGGTCATTGTCATTGAGGTGAACCTCTGGTGGTTACTGGAAATTCTTTGCTCCCATGTACCACAGTCCTGCCCGGCACTCGCACCTAATGCTAGTGCTGGCCCTGTTTGCACCTGCTGCTAGAGCCGGAGCCGCCACTTGCATCCGCTGCTCGTGCGCGGTACTGGCCCCGATCACTCGGTGCCATCAGCGGGTGCAAGCGGGGCCAGTGCTGTCAGTGCATAGGAGTGGTAGGAGCGGAGCTATGGCAGGAGGGACCAGGTGGGGTGTCGAGGATGGGCTGAGACCCACTTCTATGCCCACCGCAGCCTCGAAGCCCATAGTTCCTTTCAAAGTGCACAAATTCGTGCACTGGGCCCCTAGTCCTATATTATAAAAGTATGCAAATTGTCCCCTAGACCAGGAGTTGATCTGGGAGTTCAACCAGGGGGTGGGGCCAGCCGGGAAAAGTGAAGGAGGCCCTGGCCAGTGGCAGTGGCATAGGCAGCGACAGACCACTGGGGGAAAGGAGGGAAGTCCCAATAGTGGCAGGTGGCCAGAGGAAGGGAGGGAGTACCTGGCCAGCAGCCGGCAGCCTCTAGGGACCCTACCAGTGCATGAATTTCGTGTGCTGGGCCTCTAGTTATCATATGATTGCACAGTTGGCTACATCATCTCGCTAAACCCTAGACATGTTTGGCCCTTTGCTTTCAAGTTTATAAGTATGGCCCACTCTGCTTATACATACACCTAAATATCACACACACACACAAAATCTCAAACAGAGCTTTTGATGTGTTAGGTGACAGCATTTCCAAATGAGCTCCTTCATTCCACTTCATAGTGAGTGTTCAATTCATAAGAACTTGACTTGTGTGCTTTCTATATTGTCAGCATTCTATTCCTTTTGGGAAATAAATTGATATCTTTCTTAGAAATGACCAAACAGAGTGTCAATCTGTTACAATGAAGGGCAACTTGAAGGACAATTTTTTTAGTATGTTGGAATCTTCATCTTAGTAGCAAAATTGAGAAGTATTACTGATAGCACCAAGGAGTAGTTGTTTTTTTTTCTCTAAAATTATTGTTTTCAATTTTTATAGGCTCTGCCATCAAAAATTTTTGTAAATGACATGTAGCACAATTTTGTGCATATTAAATTGACAAAATTATTCTAAATCAAAATAGAAGAAAGATTATGTAAACAGACATTCCAAGAAATCAAACAACTAATATTTTAACTATCAAATAATGATACTTGATACCTAAATTGAAGATCTATAGAAAATTATTAATAGGATTTGTTAAACATTTTTTTAATTTTTTTTTGTTTACTGCATTGACATTTATGTTTACATTTGGTGCAATATGTGGGATGACTCTGTAATGCATTATCATCTTATAAAACACAAATTAATTTTTAGATGAGCAAGTAAATTAAAAAGATTTACACTAACACTACTAATCTAATAAACACTGTCATAGGGTTAAGATTGGTTCAAACTTGGTGAAACATTTTTAATAATTACCATCTGTCATAACACCTTTTTATACTACATATGAGGAATCCTGTATGTAACTTTGCCTGATTTAAAAAAAAAATATGTGAAGGAGAATAATATTATCCATAATCAATTGCTTTAGTAAGAATATATAAACTACTTTGAAATAAATAAAGAAGAACAAAGGTTTTCACATTATACTTCTTCAAAGCTTGTTCTGCAGGATCATGGGTTGGTTGTTCTGACCTAGGTGTTATGTATTATGTCACTGATACTATTCTGAACCCAGCCCCAAGAATCATCCTATATAAACAACACAAAAATAAATAAAATTTAAAATAAATAAAAATGTTTGATGAGATCATTGGGCATCTCTCTTAATTCAATCCTGCTTAAGGTGATCTAAAACAATAGTGTGATCCAAAGTATATTCAGATCCTATCTAATAAAAGGGTAATATGCAAATTAACCATCACTCCATCGCAAAGATGGTGGCCCCTATAGCGGCCAGGGAGCTGGACACTGGCGGCGTTGCCCTGGTGACGGGCCCCAGCGTCCCACATGTCCTGGCCCATGGAGGGCAGGTGGGCGGGCCTCTGGTTAGAGACCGGCTGGGGTGTTCAGGACGCTGGCGCAGCATCGCCCCGGCGACGGGCCCCAGCATCCTGTGCACCCCAGCCCACAGAGGAAGGGAGGGCGGGCCTCTGGCCAGAGGCCAGCCAGGGCGAGGGACACTGGCATTGTTGAAGGCTGGGTTGAGGACGCCCCTCCCCCGCATGCAGGAATTTCGTGCACCAGGCCTCTAGTATATTTATAAATTGCACAGTTGTGTGTGCTCTCTTCTTTGTAAGACATTCACTAATTTTATTTTGCTAAGAATTACTTCTTTGTTGGCATATTTTTTGTTTCACATTGTGTTAATGTTTTTACATTGAATGTGTCAGATAGAAGGTAATTTTTTAATTGAGGAAAAATTATGTGCTTGATGCTAAGGGGGTAGGAGAAAATGGGGAAAACATTTTTTGTTTGCAGCAGATTTATTTTGTTTTTTTTCTTTTTTAAAATATTTTTATTGATTTCAGAGAGGAAGGGAGAAGGAGAAAGGGATAGAAACATGGAAGTGAGATAGAAATAGCAATTGGCTGTCTTCTGCATGCCCCCAACTGGGGATTGAACCTGCAACCTGGGTATGTGCTCTGACTGCGAATTGAAACATGACCTCATGGTCCATAGGTTGATGCTCAATCACTGCACAACACGGGCAGGATCATTTTGTTATTTTCATGGAAAAATTCAGAACAAGTGCAGGGTAAAGAATACAAATGATTTAAACTAAGTAGATTTGAGAACTTTTAGTTACTAAGTTGAGAATTATGTCCTAAATGTGATGGGAAGTTTTTTAAGCCAAGTTAACATTGGATTTCTAAGAAATAAGGAACAAGTATTCAGGGAGGTGCAGGAAAACTGAAGAGAATTAAAGGAAGTAATACAATAGCTCCTGAAGGTTTGAGGTGTTCCAGATGGGAAACCAAGGTGCCCAAAGACAGAAACTATAAAAGTGAAACATTCCTGCTGGCCATTGCAGCAAATCCCAGAAGGTGCATTAACATGGGAGAAGGCAGACCTGGCATTATTAATAAGCTTAAAAACAGATTTAAATGGACCTCCTTAGGTTATCTGATATTTTTTATAGTCTATTCTCTCCCTGGTGTTCAGTGTCATTGAGTTTTAATCAGTTTACTTTAAAATGTTCTGAATCCAGGTTAGAATTTAGCATGAAACCAACAGAAGAAGAGAAAAGGAGACTTACTTTTCTGAGTAGAGTATTTCAAGTAACTCACCACAATTATGGTGATGAGGACTCCTGAAGGGCACAGAAAGTGGGGGAAACGCACGCGCTTGACAGAAGAAAAGCTGAGTAGCCAGAAGAGTTAGTTAGAGAGAAGACGCTGGGGATAAAAGATTGGCCACAACTCCCTTAAGAATTGCACTCTGAAGGTCTGATACAAGCTTCTTTCATTAGTCTAAGTGTTTCTTCACAAATAACTTGTCATGACAATTTGGTTTAATCTTAGAAATTGGAGGGGCAGCAGACCTGTTAGGTCATAGTACTTGTCACTCCAGTGCAAAATAGAAATAATGGCTCTCACATATAAGATTCTATAAATTAACATAGAAATGGAACATATGGAACTATTGTTTTCTATAATAAGATTGAGGAGGTACTACAATATTATTTTTCTTTTAGATTTGTTTTTAAACTGAGGTATTAGGGCATAAAGCTCTTCCATAAGGAAAGAGGCTGGGCAAGTGTTTGAGGACTTTAGGACAAGATAGCAGGACTAGTAAATGACATCATGGTGTAAGGACCCATGGAGAAGATGCTGACTTATTTACACTGTATCTTTGATAATGATGCTTAATCCCGCTCTGCCAGACTTGCAATTAAATATAGCAGTGGGGCGCTATCTCAGATCATTGCTATGGAAAGCATTAAATTATAAACTATATTTTAAACTAATCTTTCAGTTTGTTCTGTTCAGAGAAATCCAGATGGTGTAATTTATTTTCCTTCATATACAGTGGAAAACAATTGGTGTAACTGATTAGAAAACATGATTGATTGATGGGCATATTCAGATATGCTGATCCAAAAATGCTCTGATTTTACCATAGCTTTTGTTTGTTGTTTTACAGTCAGAGAAAAAAAAATCAAGAGTGTTAAATCACTAGCAACAAACGTCTCAGTTCCCAAACTGCATAAATATTACAGACAAGTGAAGATATAAATTATCTGGAAATGGTTTCTATGCGTTAGACTGTAAAAACAATGTGGCATTCGTAAATAATTTTACCCTCAGCATTGCTGTCTTTGAAAATTTAAGTTGTAGAATCTCTTTTCATCTTTAATTTCAGATTTCATTCGTTTCACTTACCTATTCATTTAGCTGACAGTGATAACATACCTGTAAAATATCATTTTTTGATCCCGTCTATTTGACAGACAGGTTTTTGTTTCTTTTTCCTGTTTCTCTAGGCTAGCGCTCTGTCTAGTGATCTACCCCTGCTCGTGATGTCAGTCATCAGTCACTCTAGCAAATGATGGGAGATCAAAGGAAGTAGGAGATGGTTTAAGTGATCAATCAATTTAATGGGTAGGTTGTTGAGGCATGAAAACATTTCAACCAAATGTAGCTTTCCTGGCAAGATTTGGATGTATGTATTGCATGTACATAACCTTCACTGGGAAATATGATTTGATGATTTATATACCATTTTTTCTTTGAATGGCAGTTTAATTCAACTACTATCCTACTGAGATTTCTGAAGCTTTTCCCTTGGGAGATGTAGAAATGGCCCCATAATCTACTCTTTCCATGGTCTATTGAAGAGGATCAGAAAGCCCAAAGTTTTTGTTTGTTAGTCTAGAAAATATTTTATGGTGACAATAGCTTCTTTCTTTTTTTTTTTTAACAAAAAGTACAAATCTCAAAAGCACCACCATTCAATTTCTCAGCAAATGAACAATATGAATCTAAGAGGCAAGGCTACAATGAAAACCATACAAGAGAAGTATTCACAAGCCCCTACATTGAATATTCATAAAAGGAGTACAAGCAACAGGGAATTTTAACTTTAGAGAAATAATAGCAATTTCTAAGTGAAGTAAAGCATTATAATTACAAGTGGAACAAGTGTTTTTCAGTAAAGTTTGAGAATAATTGTGAGTTTCAGTGATTAGGCTCCATAAACAGCAACTCTAGTTGCATAAGGAAAAACAAGTACAAACTATGCTCAGCCTGAGATGGGCTATTAGTAATCTATTAGTTGCTTTCATCCTCACAGATATAATGATCTTCATTTTAAGTATTCTAGTTGTATTTGAATAGCGGAAATGCATAAAATAGATATGTACATTTAAAAGTATTTTGTAATAATTGCTTAATTTAAGTGTTGTTTTTATTTTGGGTTGGGCTCAAGCTTCTCCCTTAACCTACTAAGATCTCCATCTAACAAGATTTATACATTTATTTACTATTTGCATGAGGTTCTTTGTGCGGAGTACCTTGCAGTGTGATCCAGGTCCTAGCTGTCCTTACTTGCCTTCTCCCCTTAAAAATTATTATGTAGCAGAGCACTTACCTGTGAGGCTTGAATGGGCATGCAGAGCCTCAGTGCTTTCTTTCTAAAGCTCTGGAATTTTCTGGATGTGGCTATGAGATCTTCTGCCTTATACAGTTGAGTGAGCTTGGAGTAGTGTTGGTAGAAATGGTCTCCACTATACCCTGCCAACAATTAACCTGAAACCAGAATCAATAGATTTACCAAGTTAGTTCCACACAGACCATAAGACAAACTTACACTAAAAATACTTAACCTCTATTCAAATTTATCTGGCCATTTCCCACTTTATCTGACAACTGTAAAATCAAATAAAAAATAAAAAGAAGTGGCTTTCCCAGCTGGTGTGGCTCAGTGATTGAGTATTAGCCTATGAACCAGGAGGTCAAGTTTCAATTCCCAGTCAGGGCACGTGTCTGGGTTGCAGGCTTGATCCCCAGTACCAAGTGTGCAGGAGACAGCTGATCAATGATTCTCTCTCATCATTGATGTTTCTATCTCTCTTTCCCCATTCCTCTCAGGAAAAAAAAAAAAAAAAAAAAAAAAAAAAAAACATTAAAAAAAAAAAAGAGGCTTAATTTTCCCTGTTAAAAATAAGGGAGATATCTTCCTCCCCTCCTTTATCTTCAAGCATTTTCCTTAGAAAATGTGTAATTGTAAGCGCTTTCACATCACTTTAAAATGCATATAATTTCTTTTAAAGACTACAAAGGCCCTTTTTTTTCCCCCATTGGCATTTTGTCACTTTTATGACCCAAGAATGTCTTTTTCAAGAACCTGGGAGCCTTCTCTTTGAAAGCAAATGTCAAGGAAGATAGGTCATTTATTTCCCAGTTTCTGGGAGAGGGTAGGAGCTGCCGACCTTCAGTGGACTCCTTGACCTACATGGCAAAACTGCCTCCTCTGATGAAGACATACAAAGTTTGTTTTTTCACTGGATAAAGACAATAAGTTAACACAGATGCTCACCTCAATTGCCAGATGAGACTAGCATGAACTACGGTTTTTGTCAAATCCTCTTACTTGAGGAATAGTTAAGGGAAAGACCAAGTCAGAAACTAATTTAGAGCTAGGATTGCCAGATTTACCAAATTTGTCCCATATATGGCATGGTACATATTCATACTAATATTATATATATACTAGAGGCCCTGTGCATGAATTTGTGCACAGGTGGGGTCCCTCAGCCTGGCTGGTGATCGGGGCTGATCAGGGCCCATCAGGGCTGATCAGGACAGCTGGCCAGGGGAGGAACCAAAGAAGGTTGGTCAACTGGCTGAGGTGGAGGGATTGTGGAAGGTTGGCTGTGGGAGCACACTGACCACCAGAGGGCAGCTCCTTCACTGAGCGCCTGCTCCCTGGTGGTGAGTGCATGTCATAGTGACCGGTAGACTGGTCATTCAGTCATTTGGTCACTTAGGTTTTTATATATATATATGTTTTCCTCAGGAACATATATTGCTTGTTCATTATTATATGTTGAGATTAATCTATGTTCAAATGGGTAATTGCAGTTTATACTTTTCACTACCAAATAGGGAAGTGAATTTAATGAATAAGCCTCAATTTTTTTAGTGTCCTATAGTAATGATAAAGAGTTGAGATGTTGGTCTAACTTATCAATTAATTTATTTATATTTTGAATATTCTAATATTAAAGAAAATCCATGAAAATATATGATGTTTATAGATAAGGTTATTAAACACTATAAGGCATCAGTTGTCCTAATATGGATTCATAGATTCAATTTAACTTCATTAAAATACCAAAAAGAATCATTTATGGTGCTCATCCAACTAATGCTAACCCTTCTTTGGAAGTGCAAAGCATTAAAAAGAATCAAGAGAATAAAAAAAAGGAGAAAGAAAAAAAGCAGAGCAACTTGCTTCATCAGGTAACATAATTTGTCATAAAGACTTTATAACGTGTGATAATATTATTGTGAATAATATGAAATTAAAGTATTAATGTAGAAATATGAAATAGATATGAATCAATTAAATAAAATAGGGAATCCAGAACACATTCATGCTCATATAGAACTGTGAGATACAACCAATTTGCTTTGCAGAACATTGAAAAGAATGGCTATTCCATAAATTATATTGACAAAAATTATTGTTCGTGACAATGCTCCATGAATTTTCACATTTCAGCACAGTCTAGGTTGTATTACTGAATGACAAACATGCCTTGGAAATTAGAGGAAGTGAATTGTTCAGGAGAAATTTAAAGTATCATCTCCCCTATATCCATTGGCACAATTTCCAAAGGTAATAGGCCTAGAACTATCCCCCTCTTTCCAAAAATGATTTGTTTATATTCTAGAGCTAAGTTCTCTACTTTTTTCTCTCAGATTTGACAGCTGCTCTGTATCAGAGCTGAGTCTCTGAAAATATTCTTGATTGTTTTCTAACTTCACCCTCAGTCATGTTTCCTTTGAGTACTGTTTATCAATAGGCATAAATTAACTCTGCAGTAACATGGAAAACTAAAGAATATCCTAAACAGCTTTAAGGAGAGAGAGAGAGAGAGAGAGAGAGAGAGAGAGAGAGAGAGAGAGAGAGAGAGAGAGAGAGAGAGAGAGAAGAAGAAGAAGAAGAAGAAGAAGAAGAAGAAGAAGAAGAAGAAGAAGAAGAAGAAGAAGAAGAAGAAGAAGAAGAAGAATGCAAAAAAAAAAAAAGATCTGAGCCTCATTATTAGTGATTGAAAGGTCCTCTCCTGTGGTACAAACCCCACACTCCATGTATAGTAAGTACATCTGAACCTCATTACCTCACTTTGTGGAGCACTTAGTGTGAGGAATATATGCTATTAAGGTGCTCTGTGAGTAAATGGTGTGGTGTGTGTGTGTGTGTGTGTGTGTGTGTGTGTGTGTGTATTTAACTGTAGCAGGATAACTGTTAACTTGCAAGTAGGGTATCTCAGACCCTTCATAACTTTGGACTTACTACCTACCTTTCAGTTTAAAAAAACACACGGTAAAACTAACATTTTTCATATAAAAATAAAGATAGATGATAAATAATAAGAAAGGGAATTGAGATAAAATAAACCTAAAGTTCTAAAATGGTCAATCATTAGCCTTTTATTTAATCTTGTCAATTAAACTATCAATTCATTTAAAACATTATTTAAAATAGTTCACAAGGAAGCGGAGAGGGAGTGGGAAGAACTGGAGATGGATATGATTACTTTTTATTTTAATTACATCTGTAGTATTGTTTTTTTACTATATAAAATATTTTAAGTTTTTAAGGAAATTAGAAGAAGAATGAGTGATTCAGCAAAAGATGACAAAAAACATAAGGTCTGAGCATAATTTATTGGAAGTAAAGGTGGGGAAACTTTTTCTAGACTAGGAAGTTATTTTCTGCCTAATTCTACAAGAAGAATTGCCTTCTTAGAATAACATTCTTGCCTGTGTTTATAGCTCCTTGGCATACCTGTGGCCATCATGCCAAGAAGCTGTCAGATTACAAAGCTTTATGTACCTCAGAGTGACACTTAGCTGAACTTCCTTTATATTTCCTAGGCTGCAATTAATTCTTCACTTGGACTAATTTCTTTTGGAGCTCCCATTCCTCTTCTTTCATAGATAAAATGATTACATATCTCATGAAGTCCCTTATTTCAGGATTTTGAGTTTTGTGGTAAGGTGCCTGTATACTTATTAATTCAAGCAGATCTAATATTACAGCAACTGAATATACATAATAACAAATTTTATAATGAAAGTAAATATAATTTATCTAACTAAAACTAATCTTGAAATATTTGAATATTTTACTGTGAGGTGAAGGAGTGATAATTAAAATGTATTCACCATTGTATATGAGTAAAAATATTAGAAATGTATCCAAGACATAGATATAAATAATAATAATAATAATAATTCTCATTTTATTGAGAGCTTATCAAATGCCAGGAGCTGATATAAACCATTTACTATATATGTAGAACTTCATTCTCTAACCCCATGAATTAAATAATATCTTTATATTCAATTTACAGAAGAAGAAACTAAAGTACAAAAGGGTTATTTATCTGGCAGAAGGCACAAATACTAAATTGAAGAACCAGAATTTTAAACCCAGGTCACTAGGTTGCTACTATATAACTACCCATGTGGATTACCTTGTATCTGGGTAAAATTTTGGTTCTGACTCAGTAGGTGTGAGGTACATCTTGAAATTTTGAGTTTCTAACAAGCCACCAGGGATTACTGTTGTTGCTATTATAGGTCCAGGTCCATCCTTCCTCAATCAAGGTTCCTCTGGAGATGAAGAACCACTGAGAAGATTGTTCATGACTATTTTCTCTATTTTCCCAAGAATGACATATAGCTAGTATATTCTAGATACATAGGAGATGTTAATTCATTCTATAGGTGGGGCAAAAGTAGGTTTACAGTTGTTCATATGGAAAATAATACAATAATTAATACATAATAATACAAGGATAAACTCTGTGTTTCATGTACTCACAGCTGTAAACCTATTTTTGCCCCCCCCTGTATCAAAGGGACTTCAGGGAGCCATGATCAAAAGAAACATCATTACTAATTCAATTGCAACAGAATTCTAACAGTGCTCCTAACACACTGAGTTAGAATGGTAAAATAAAAATGGGAAAATGGAATAAGATGGTGGTTTTAGATTTTGATTGCATTGAGTTATTACTGTTTTGGCTGGAGGGGAATATCATCATTAACCATCTATGAGTATGTCATGGGGAAGTGAAAATTCAGCTTTGATTATTTCCTGCCTAGAAAAACAGGAAAACTTGATTTGGTTTTCCACAAAGCATATAAACAAACAAATAAAATAATAAGTAACATGTACAGAATATCTCTTTTCTTTGCGAATTTCCCCCTTTATTTTTTCTTTTTTTCTTTTTATTATCGAAAACTTCAAATGTGCAAAAGTAGACTAAAAGTATAACAAATCCCCATGTTCTCCAAGAACTGTTGTAAGAGCTTCAAATACATTATCCAATAGAACCCTCCCAACCGTAAATGGGAAACAAAATCTGAAACATGGAAATAGGCAAAAAATTAATGGGTAATTTTTCAGTGCAGTGCTGAAATAGACTTTGTGTTTATTGGAGTATTTTACAGCTTTTTAGTGGCAGGATTTATCTTACCATTTTTTTTTTTCTGGTAGAGAATCAAAGTTATGGTTTCTAGTCCAATTTCATATTAACTAGTTTTGTATCCAACCGAGCAATTTTATTTTGCATAAATAATCTAGGTTCTCAAATGCTCTTTGAAGGAGTCACAGTAAGTTATCCATTATCTTATTAATCAAATAATTAAAGAACATCTTTGGCACAAGTTCACTTTATATTGGTGCATGAGTCACATTATTTACCAGTAAACTTTTTAAACGTATGTTTTATCAGTTTTGGAGACCATCTTTGTGGATGAAAAGGGGGTGCTGTAATAAATTATAAATTCCTCACTGGGCAGGTCATGGTGGGTAGTCACAGTTGAGGTCTATAACTTTTTTAGTGAAAGGTTTTAAAGCAAGCCTTGTCCATGGGTCTTCTGCATCTAGGTTAACATACCTTTGAAATGCAAGAAGTAATAATGCTCCTTAGAGGAACAACCCTTCAGAAAGCATATATTTTTTGTAATTCAATCCTTGTCTTGCTTGCTCCCACCATCATGTAATCTTCCTTAAGTTCTCTTCTTAATTTCTGATGCATAAAAAAACCTGCAAAACATATTACCTGTAATCTTCCTTAAGTTCTCTTCTTAATTTCTGATGCATAAAAAAACCTGCAAAACATATTACCTGGAACATTTTAGAGCTTGTTTCTTGGCAATTGTCATCAGTTTTGGCTTAAATAAACTCTTATAAAACTTCTCTACAAGCTTGGACATTTCTTATGTTGACATCCATGAAGATACCCAAGTAGGGGTACCTCTAAGGTTCAGAAACTGAGTGGTTAAAAATGCTATTGTCAAGAATTGTGAAAGGTGCCAGATGTTATCATACACGCTAACAAGTTAGTCTGCTTTAGTTTCATTGACACTGGCAGAAGATACGAGATTCCCAGTCGGATCAAAGGACTTGATTACAGCACAGCAGGCAATATCAATTTCATATTTGCTTAGGTCTCCTTGCATCCCCACGGCCTTGGGACAATGCAGAAACAGGCCCAGCTGAATCCCAGACACAGTGAGTTTGGATCACATCTGAGGAACCACAATTTTATATAGTTCCCATCTTTATAATAACTCCTGGGAAACCTGTCCAAACTTTGACATGAAAAGAGGTATTTTCTTTATCCTTCCCTGACGTGGAGTGAGGAAGACACTCTATCTCCAAAGCCTGGTGTTAGTCCAGGGAAAAAAAACTGTGGCTTTTGCTGAAGAGCTATGATATTCACATGGAGAACTTTTTCCCAACATGAACCTCATGAGCTGTTTAGCCCAGGCAAGTTTTTGTTTGTTTGCTTGTTTTTCTTTCTTGGCTCCCAGAGAGCCATACGAGGATTTCAGAAAATTTCAAAAAGTAATAAAAATGGAACTTTGCCCCTTCTCAGCCCCCCTTTTATTTGTTTTATTTTTGTTTGTTTGTTTGTGTTTTTTAATTTTTGTTTTGAGTCACACTCTGTTAATACCTTATTCCTTATTGATGGCAGCAATTGACTGGGTTTTAGTTTTAGGATCTGATCATTTGGTGATTTCTGTAGGACAAACAATTGAGAACAATTCTCTGTTGAGTAAGAGATGACAAAGAATCCAGTCCATTAGTCTTTTTGTTTGATTGTTTATGAGATTAGATGAATGAATTATTTTATAATTATTAGGAAAGAAAACAGCCCTTGAGAAATGAACAGTTACTGCATTTCAGCATAATCTGTGGGTAATATTGTAGAACTAAAAATATAAACTATGGTCTGTGACTCTGCATGTTTGTACTTGAGAAAAGATTTGCTTTTTTGTGTGTGAGTATGTGAAATACTTTTCTACTTAAATAAAAGGAGCTTTGTTTTTATTCATTTATAGATATTAACTAGGGGCCCAGTGCACGAACTCGTGCACCTTGAAAGGAACTGTGGGCCGCAAGGCTATGGTGGGCACAGGGACAGGTCTCGACCCATTCTCCGCGCCCCCACCCAGCCCCTCCTGCCCCAACCCCCTGTCTGCTGGCAGCCCCGGTCCTGTCGCCACTGCTCCCATGGGCTAATGGCACCAGCCTCGCTCACACCCGCTGACAGCGTGGAGCGATTGGGGCGAGCACCAGCAGCAAGTGGGAGTGGGGCTGGAGCCGTCAGCGGGTGCAAGCAGCGACTGCTGCCTTGATCACCCCTCAGAAGCAGGGGGAGATGGAGAAGCCCTCAGAGGTGATCAGGGCCAGCAGCTGCTACTCAAACCTGCTGATGGCACCAAGCAATTGGAACCGGCACCAGGTGCCAGCAGTGGGTGCGAGCGGTGGCTCTGGCACCGGCAGCAGGTGTGAGTGGGACTGGCACCAGCAGCAGGTGAGAGTGTCCAGCAGGACCGTGGGAGCAAAGAATTTTCAGTAACCACCAGAGGCTCGCCCTGATGACAGCAACCGACACCCCTCCATAGTCTGGTGCCCCCACTCACCTGCTCCACCATCCCACCATGGCCAATGCCTGCCATGTTCTGCGCTCTGCCACCTGCTTCCAACATCTGCCATGCTTGACACGTGCCCCTGGTGGTCAGCTCACGTCATAGCAACTAGTTGTTTGTTCCGCTGTTTGCTGTTCGGTCTTTTTACATATTAGGGTTTTATATATATACAGATAAGTGTGTAAGTAAGTAAACTATTCCCAAATTCTCATAGAATAAAGAAATCAAATCTCAGTACTTTAAATGTATAGGATTTTAAGAAAAAAGCAATCCTTACAGAAATTACTAGCTTAGAAACATTTCTAGAATCTATATTCATAGTTAAGGTAACTCTTTAGCTTAGTGTAATAATTTTGTGTGTTTTTTAAATATTAAATAGCTACATGTATTTTTCTTGAGGCTAATACACATGTACATTTTATTTATTTATTTATTTATTTATTTATTTATTTATTTGTATTTGTTTTAAATGAAGAGACTAATTATAATATAATCATTTAATGTTTACAATAAAAGTTTTTATATCACCATTTTTTGTCAGCTTAAACTATTTTCAAGATTTTTAGGTATCTTAAAATTTTGGTTTATTAAATTGAGTTAATTAATAATAATGTTGATTATTTGAATACTTTCTTAGAAAAATTGAATAATAAAATTGATTATGAAGCACAGATTTAAATTTACATATTATCTTATTTGTACATGCTATAGAGTGGTTCTCTCTTTTAGTAATGTTAATGAGTCTGTTCATTTTTTGCATATTTAAAAATGTGTAAAGGAGTTATGTGTGGCTATAGAAAGTTGTGTTCAAGTGTATTCTTAATCTTTGCTAATCTTTTAAAACATTTGATTATTATACAGTTCTGAGCTTTCCACCTCCCACCTTTCTCTGTGAATTAGAAGTTAGCTATTTTATTTAAAAGTTATTCATATGGGTAGTTTAGAACATACTCAGAGCAATAGTGACAGAGAAACAGAACCATACATGGAAGATAATGGGATATATTTTAAATTTTTTTAGAGTAGAGTAAATAGTTTTGTCTGAAAGTGTAGAAATAGGTTGTCTCAGAATATGAAAAAATATAATGAAAGACCAAACTTGAGGGAGTATAGCTGTGGTAGGCAGTTAGACAGATATGAGCAGAGCAAGGACGATGGGCCAGGTACAGAAGGTCACCAGGGCAGAAAGCCCCAGGTACCCAGCAAAGGACAACTGTAGGGTGGAACCTCACCCCCAGAGTGACCTTTCCTCCCCTAGCATATCGCTGGTCATGTGGTTTGGAACCCCTTGATTTCTAGGCTTCAGTTGTATTTCAGCTCCACACCCAGAAAAACAAAAAAAACAGCCAGGGTTGTCCTCAGGACCAGCTGCATTGAATAATGACCCCCTGACTCTGCTGGCCAATTAATCAGTGAAGGCCGTAATCCTGAAAGGACACATATTGAAAGCTGCAGGATATTCTGTTGAGATCTTTCCCTGGGACCACCCCTAAAATCTCCACCTTCAAAACCCTTAGGATGGTGGACCACGTGCTGCTCTCCCTCCTGGGAGCGTGCACAGGTCTTTCCCTTTCCCTTCCTCTTCTCTCCCCCCCTCCCCCTATTAACTTCCTCACATCCAAGCTCCAAGGTCCCTTTCTTTATCTCTCTAATTGTTTTCTTAAACCCATTTCTTCTACAAATTACTTTTTCTACCTCTGTGATTTTCCAATTAAGTGTTCTCTTATTGTTGAGTCTTGGCTCTTAATTCTTTCCTAGCCAGAACTCAAGTACGGAGGTGGCTGAACCCAGGTCCAGTCTGACCCCACCAGTCTAACCCCTTTCCTAGCGCCTACAACATAGCAAGTTATCAAAAGGTAAGTGGAGAGTGAATATTATGTGCCTTAGTCCATAATACTTACATTAGTGTTCTATTACTGCTTAACAATTTACCACAAGCTTAGTGGCTTAAAACACTCCAAATTTATTTTCTTACAATATTGGAAGCCAGAAGTCCAAATTAGGTCTCACTGGCTTAAAGATGTCAGCAGGGCAGTATGCCTACTGGGGGCTCCAGGGAGATTTCTGTTAACTTGTAGTAGATTCTAAATTCTACAACCATTCCTTGGCTCCTTGCAGCAAGCAATCACATCACTCTGACCTCTTCTGCTGTAGTCACATCTCCACATCCTGGACAGTCACTGTGTCAGGTATAATTAGAGCATTCATTGTGTTATAGCATAGTAAGAAGCTAGGAAAATTCCAGGACAAGTTGAAGAGGGAAACTGAGACAGATAGTAAAACAGCAATTTGTAGCCACCTAGTAAATATTATCTTCCCTAAACCAAGGGTAAATGGTTTGCATTTCTCCTCCCCAACCAGAGAGTAAATAGCTTAAATCACCCTACACAGGAAGACAGCTGACAGAAACGAAATTAGTGCCATTTGCTAACCATACTCAAGGACAGACAAATTAAGAGAATAAACCTCATTTTGGTACATCAGCATAAAGCAGATGAATATTCTATTGATCCTCCCTTAAGACCTCCCCTAACCACCCAACCTGGAAAACCCCTGAAAATGAAGGTCCCAGTGTGCTCGCCCTCCAGGGAGAATGACTGTGCCCTTCTCTTCCCCTCCTCCTTTCCCCACAGGCACATACCCCCCCAACCTCTAAGGGACCCCATGAGACTTGCAACCAGGGGAGCAATGGGCAGTGGCAGCTCATCCCTGGTTAACCCGCTGGACCTGTCTCCAAGGCCCCCTTGTCCCTTTTTCTCTGACTTCCCAGAGAGTCAAAGCAGCCCAGCCTAGGTTCCCCTGTTGCTTCCTTAATGCCCTTCCTTGTTTCGCTGTCCTAAGTATATTTTTGTCAGTAAATTCTTGCTTGCATAGTATTCCATTCTGTAAATGTACCACAGGTTTGTGTTGTTGTTGTTTGTTTATTTATTTATTTTTTATTAACTCATTGACTGATGAGTACTTGGTCTGTAAAAAAGATCTCTTCCCCTTTGAGACAGCATGGAGGGAGCTGGAGAGTATTATGCTAAGTGAAATAAGCCAGTCAGAGAAAGACAAGTATCACATGATCTCACTTATAGAATCTAAGGAACAAAATAAACTGAAGAACAAAATAGATCCAGAGACATTGAAGGATGCAATAGATGGAAGTATTTCAAAGGGAAAAAGGGGGTTAGGGGTTGGGAGGGGATGAAGGGGAAGAGATTAACCAAAGAATTTACATGCATATATGCATAATCCATGGACACACAATAATGAAGGCCTTGGGAGGGGGCAGAAGTGGGGTGAAGGGGGTCAAAGAGGGGGATAAAAAGGAGACATCTGTAATACTTGCAACAACAATAAATTTAAAAAATAAATAAGTAAATTACTGCTTGTTCTTCTATACTTTGTCTTTTGATTGACATCTTCCCTTCAAAAAGACAAGAACCAAAGTCTCCTTGTTTCACTGGTAACAATAGGGTTCATCATATGTGTTGTTTCTTGGTTGGGATCAATGCCTTGAGCTGCCAATTGTTTGAGTCCTAAAACTATTTTTGGAAAAATTCTGTACTTTTGAGTGTTTCATGTGGGAGGGTAAATCCAGGCCCTGGTTTTCTGTTTTGTTCAGAAGTGAAACTCAAAATTCTGTTGGCATTATTTTAATCTTTATTTTACATGGTATACGAAGAAGCTCTTTTTCTTTTTAAGTTATCTGTAATTCACAATTTAGTAGATTATGCTTTTTAAAGATAAATATCACATGATCTCACTCATTTGTGGAATATAATGAAAAACATAAACTGATGAACAAAAACAGATTCAGAGACAGAGAAGTATCGTCAAACCTCAGAGGGAATGTAGGGATGTAGGGGAGGGTGGGGGTAAGGGGAGTAAGGGGGAGAGATCAACCAAAAGGCTTGTATGCATGCATATGAGCCATGGACACAGACACCAGGGGTGAGAGGGCATGAGTGGGGGGATGAGGGGGACAATGGGGGGATAAGGTCACTATGTAATACCTTAATCAATCAATCAATCAATCAATCAATCAATAAAAAGAAACAAACAGTAGATGAAACTCTTATCAGTAATCCCATTAAAGGTAAAAAAAAAAGATGAAATGAACCATTCTAAATTAATATCTGATTTTCACTGTCTTCTCAAAAATCAAACACAAATATTTTTGCTGAGTCTTCCTACTTATAATAGTACTTATTTGCACAGATACAGTATGACTCTGTCCTCTGTCTTACCAGGATATAATTGGGCAAAATCAATAGTGTAACCCAGGCTATACTTGGAGTGTTACACTTGAGAAAAATTTCATTTGATCAGGTCTGAGAAACTCATTTTAAGGTATAGGAATAGACAATAGTTGAAGCAAATTTCTGTAATATCTTCTCAAGAAACCTGACTTTCTTCTGAATTATGAAGACTTAGTCTTGCAGTTGTAGAATTCAAGTTTCTAAATTAAAAAATAGAAATTATTTTTTATTAAAATGTTTACTATCTAGTAATCTAGGTATTTTAAAAAATCATAGAGAACCTCAATTCAAGGGAAATTTACCCCAAACTGTACATTAACAGTTAAAATGTTATGGATAGTGTGTCTTGGGCCTGGCTCTACATCCTCAGGGGAAAAAAAAAAAAAGTAATTTTGAGTCAATCTATGATTCTTTTGAAACTGTATACACAAAAGTTAATTACTGGACATTGTTAGTTACCCAAACTATTCAAGTCTGATTTGCAGAACAAATTCATGGTTTATTGAGTTAAGGAAAACATTTGTGTAATGTATACAAATAATTGGGCCAAATCTAATGAGAACAGCTTTTTTTTTTTTTGTGATCAAGAAGAATCTTTGAAGATTCTGATCACAGCAGGGGAAAATGTCATAACAAAGTACCCACAGCTTGGATATAGGTAAGAGAGATTGCTGAGTATCCTTTTAGTGCAGTGCTGGATTCAATTACTGGTGATATTCAACCCTCGAGAGGCACCAGTAAACTTGTAGAATTTTTGCTGGTAGAGATGTAAGTAATTTCTTCCTGTAGAAGAGATAATCCTAAATATTATGGTTTATGGATTTGTTGAACATTAGCCAGTTTTGCATTTTACCCAGCAGTCTATCAAATTTCATATCCACCTCTGTATCTATTTTCATATTTATACTTATGTGCTCTATAAAGTGTTCATACCATATTATTATTTTTTATATATTTTTAATGATTTCAGAGAGGAAGAGAGGGGGAGAGAGAGATAGAAACATCAATGATGAGAGAGAATCATTCATGGGCTGTCTCCTGCACACGCCCCGCCCCTCTGGGGATTAAGCCTGCAACTTGGGCATGTGCCTTGACCAGGAATCCAACTTTGACCTCCTAGTTCATAGGTTGACACTTAACCACTGAGCCACACCAGCTGGGCACTGCTTCCATTATTAAATAGCGAGTTAAATATCAACTTTGACACATGTTCATTTTATATTTGTAAGTATGGGATTCAGTCATGCTTTATAACCTTTTGAAAATTACACCTTAACAAATTATATTAGAAAGTTTCTATTATTACTCTGAATTTAAAGATGAATATATTGGTGTATTATTAAGCTTTTTAACTACTTCAATATTATATATTTAGGATTAGATGGAGTAGGATTTGAATACAGGAATCTGGATTCATAGGATATATTCCTCTGTGTGTGTGTGTGCCTGTGTGTGTCTATGTGTTTTTTTAAATCATTTTGTTTGCTTCACCTTTTTTACCCAGGATTCTATATGAATAATGTCACCTTAAAAATTGATCCCATTTCATGATACCACCCTTAGGGGGAAAATGGGATTAAAAAAAAAAGTTTGAAAAATTTTCTTCCATCCAAATGATTAGAATATTCTATATTCTCAATAGAATGTTTTGAGCTTAGCTTTTTTTTTTAGTCTTATCAATCCTTACATTTTAATATTCTTTAATCTAATTATAGTCTGAGTTGGAGCTTCACCAATGAGTGTTTGTACCAAGGTTCAGGAATTCATTTTTTTTTTTTTTTTTTTTTGTTAATGCTCACCCAAGGATATTTTTCCATTGATTTTTAGAAAAAGTAGAAGGATGGGGGAGAGACAGAGAGAGAAACATTGATGTAAGAGATACACATTGATTGGTTACCAAGGCCGGGATAGAGCCTGAAACCAAGGCACGTGCCCTTTTCCAGAATTGAATCTGGGACTCTTCAGTCCACAGGCTGATGCTCTATCCACTGAGTCAAACCGGTTAAGGCTGAGCTTAGCCTCTAATGTGATTCTGAAAGCTATTTGCAAGAGAAATTATAAGAGCATAAATCTGATTTGATGACAGTCTGGTACTTGACTTCACATAACACTCTTATATTTTTGACTATAAAGTCCTCTTCAAAAAATATATTTTGGATTAAGCACATCTTTCTGCTGTAATCAACAGGATTTGAGTATTTTTACTATCTTAAATCAGCATGGATCTGACATAGATAATCAATATTAACTATACCAAACATAAATTTTATATTTGGCAATATATTGAGTGAATAATTAACATTTAATTATCAAATAAAACTTCAAGATAATTTATGCCATAAAATCATCATGATAGTCTCATGAAAATATTACAATATATTTAAAATCAGACATTATTAACCTTTAAGGGAAAACTCCATTAATTAATAACAAATTCCCTTTAATAAAATTAATATTTATTAGGATGTTTCTGTGTTGTATTTTTTATTAAGCTTAGCATATAACACTGATATTTAAATCTAAGTTCAATAACAAAGATACATAAAATTGAAATAAATGTATATACACATTCTTTTCTATTTACTATCCTATACATAAGAATACAATTATGAGTCCACAATTTAACATTTATTAAAAAATAAAAACACATACAAAAACTCAAATTGCCTTCTGTTCTAGATGAATTGGAGGAGTTTTGCAACTCTGACAGCCCACATTGCCAAAACAGTAAACACATATTACATTGATTTGCTGAATGTACTCTGAAGTAACAGTAACGTCTGAATGGCCTCTGCAGTGCTTTTTCATATTTGAAGTGAATGGGATATAGACTGTTCTTGTACTACATCACAAGAATTAGTTTCTTGGGATTAGCATAATGCAATTCTCTGAAACCTCCTTTCCACTTTACTGTTTCTATGTGCCTGTTAGTTTGTAAGAAAGCACTATTACTCACTCCAATTCATTAAAGAAATGCCTAAGCAGCATAGCTCTGTATAATTTTGAGCATCGTTTTAAAAATTGTGCATGATAAAACTGGATCTGCGCAATTTTTTATTCAGCTTTAACACTTTTCATTGAGACATATACTAGATTTATTTCAGGGCTGATTATGCTAAAATATGATCAAACTGCAATAAAAGTGTGTAAAAGAAGCTACACTTTTTATTCAATAGGTTCATTTTGATATGAATATTGTTTGTTATGGGCTAACGGAGAAGATGTTGTGCTATTTCTATTATGGAAAAATTATAGCCAACTGCTACCTAGCATTTCATCACAAAATATAGCTCAAAATGACAAAACATGGTGCCAACAAGGGTACACACCATGCCTTACCTTAATATTTTGATTAATTGTAGACATTGATGGGCTAATGTTCAATGTAGTCTTTTAAGTATTCAGGACATCACTCTTCATTGGTCAATTATCTGGATCAATTTGAAACATTCACTGTATTATACTGAGTTTATAATTTTTAAAAAATTTTTATTTTTTAATTATAGTTCACAACATTATATTAGTTTTAGGTGTACAACATAGATGTATATACCTTACAAGGTGATAACCCCAATAAGTCTAGTACCCATCTGGAATGATATCTAGTTATTACAATACTAGAGGCCCAGTGCATGAAAATTCATGCACTGGAGGGCGGTCCCTCAGCCCGGCCTGCCCCCCTCACAGTCCGGGAGCCCTCATGGGTAGGAGGCAACCTGGCGATCAGGGGAAGGCAATGCCCCATCACACCTCTGTTGCTGCCACTGCCAGCAGCGCAAGCCTCGGCTGGCCCTTGTTACCTGAGCCTCAGGAGGCCCTGGGAAGCTGGGCAGCTGCCATCTGAGGCTTGCCTGTGCCTCAGGCCAGCCCTGAGCAGCTGGGGGGCTGAGGGGATAGATTGGACATCTTCCAGATGTCATTCCGGACGTCCTACCTGACAAAGCCGGGGGCATGGCCGGCCTGCAAACTGCTGGTGGCCCCTCACCCAGGCCAGCCCTGCCCCCCAGCGGGGACCCCCACCCCAATTGGGTCCCCCTTCAGGGCAGGGCAGCTGGCCCCCACCGTGCATCAAGCCTCTATCTTATATAATAAAAGGGTAATATGCAAATTGACCCTAACAGCAGAACAACCAGAATGACCGCTGGACCAGTCACTATGAGGTGCGCTGACCACCTCTTGGTTCTGTTCCCTGGCCGGCAGGTTCCAATCTCCTGATGGCCACCCATGGCAGGGGTGGGGTTGGTGAGTGGTGGGAACAGCTGACCTCTCTGTCCCTTCCCCCGGCCATCAGGCACCAATCACCCGATGGTGAACGGGGAACCGGGGGTGCATGGCAGCGGGGAATGGGGCCAGCTGTGGGCAGCTGGGAAAGATGGCCCTGATTGTAGGCCAGGCCTAGGGACCATACCTGCACACGAATTTTGTGTGCCGGGACTCTAGTGTTTAATAAACTTACAATCTAGAATTTAAAGTGTTTATGTATATTTTATAGGTGATATGAACACACAAACACAATTGCAAATAATACAACTACAAAATATTATAATATGCTTGATAAATTAATCTATTCTAAAAATCATTAACAAATATTCTATGACAGGCTTTGTTCTCAGCACAGGAGCTCAGAAGATAAACAATTATGAAATCACAGAAGAGGCATCTGCTCTGGATTAAAGAAATGAATAGAGATGTTATTTGGTAACTGGCATATTAATTTACTCCAGGAGATAAAGTAGGATTTTTCCAAAAATTCAAATGATAAGAGCAAGGTTCTAGCAAGCAGATGAAGAGACATAGGAAAGACAAAATGAAAAATGATACTCACCTGGATTTTAATAAATTACGGGGATGATCAGTAAGAGTTGTAAACTAATGGTGTCATTATTGAGAGAGCAGTGTTTTAAAATGAGCACTAGAAAGCCAGGGGGTTTTCAGCAGTGCTTTCTGACCTTTTAGCACATGAATAACAGAATAGAGATTGAAACCATCAACAGGAAAAAAAAAAAAAAGGGTTCAGTGGAAAATAAACTCACAGGGTTACTGATCATAAATTCCTAACTGGGCAGGTCATAGTGGGTAGTTCTTTCCCAGGCCTATCA
Source organism: Plecotus auritus (assembly GCF_963455305.1). NCBI lineage: Eukaryota > Metazoa > Chordata > Mammalia > Chiroptera > Vespertilionidae > Plecotus > Plecotus auritus. Next base: position 71,505,429 of record NC_137772.1, on the reverse strand, counting down.
CTCTTCAGTGAAAGGGTTTAAGTAATCCCTGTCCATTCCTCTGCATCGAGGTTAACACACCTTTGAAAAACAAGAAACAATACCCCTCGAAGGGGGCATTCACTCTTAAGAGCACATAATCTTGTTAACTATTTTGTAATCCAATCCCTGCCTTGCTTTCCCAATCTTCCTTACATCTCCTCCTTAATTTCAAATTAAAAGAAGCAGCAAAACTGTTATTCTTGTGAGCATTGACATCTCGCTTCCCCACATTGTCATCAGTTTGGCTCAAAAAAAAACAAAACAAAACAAAACAATACAAAACTCTAACAGGTTTGTACATTTCTTACATCAACACTTTGTCATTTATTGGTTTGTAAAAAGCATCTAAACCTGTAGAAAAATTGTAAAAGTTTATCTGAGCCAAACTGACAACATATGCTGGGGAGCCAGATCTCAAATGCTCCTGAGAATAACAGTTTTGCAGCTTCTTTTATGCATTTGAAATGAAAGAGGGAATTAATGAAAATTGCATGGAAGTGGGAGAAGCAAGTCAGGGGTTGAGTTGCAGAATATTTATCAAGATTAAGTGCTCTCTTGACAGTTAATATCTCCTTCCAGGGATATTATGTCTGGTATTTTAAAGGTGTATTAACCTAGATGCACAAGAATGCACAGGGTTGGCTTAAAACCCGTTATTAAAAGCGACATAGAAAGGAAGTGGACTGACAATTCTCAGGGGGAAGGGGGTGTGAGGGGTGCGGGAAGAGATTGGACAAAAATCTTACACCTATGGATGAAGACAGTGGCGGGGGTAAGGGCATGGGGTGGGGTGGGGAATCATGTGGAGGGGAGCTATGGGGGGCGGGGAAAGAGGTACACCTGTAATAATCTGAACAATAAAGATTTATTTAAAAAGAAGAAGAAGGAGTTATAAGCCTGGGGCATGACTACCCATATGACCTGCCCAGTTAGAAATTTATGATCAGTAATCCTGTGAGGTTACTTCCTATTAACTCCTTTTTTTAATCCACAAAATCATTATTGTATTATGTCTTCATAATGCATAGCCAATAATATGGTATGCATTAGGTATGTATGTAAATAGTATGCACTAAATAATATAAACATAAATAGTATATAGTTCTGATACATTACAGTTTTTTAATTAACTAGAGAAAAAATGAAAAATTTATTCAACAAATAGATTAACCACTCCATTTTTATATCAAAAAGTTAAAATTCAATTCAATATTTATAGATTTTATTTTTTTTCTATCATGGATATACGTAATGATAAAATATTAACTTACATGGGCAAATATTTGAGGTAAAATTTTAATTTCTAAAGATATTTCTGAAACATCACTGGAAATTTAGAAGTTTTGTCACACTCATTCAGTTTTTGCTCTGCATTATGTGTAGGGAGGCGATGTATTACACAGGGAGTTTAAAGATGAATTACTCCTGGCACCTGCCTTGGGGGAGCAGATACAATGGTGAGAGAGAGGGAAACGTGTGTAAGCCTGTAATCATAATGCAGGGAGAGCAAGGTTTTGAAGGCAGTAAACTGGAGAGCACATTTACATTTGGAAAATTAAAGGTTCATCTAGCTCACAGATTATTGTCTTGCTAAGACTGAGACTCCTAATCTGTACAATGGGGATGATAGAAAATACTAGGACCTAGAGTATGGCCCTGACTAGTACAGTGTGATAAATATCCTACTGGAACACTAAAATAAAGGGCTATAGGGACAAAGATGAGGACCCAATTGCTTTTGTCTGAGAAGGCTTACTGAATACATTTTATTAATCTGGGCCTTGAAGGTTCAGATGGAAATAAAATTTCCAGGTCAGAAAATGGAGAAAAAGCAACAAATGAACAATTTTGTAAAAGCATTTGTCAAACTCAAAAATATTCAGGTCCTTGGGTATATGGACCAGTAGAGGCTGTGGAAAAGTGGGCTGAACCAGGATAAAAAGAGTCTGTTATACTGTTTGGATTTATTATGTATTGAACACAGAATTCACTGTATATTTTCAAGCAAATTGAATGCTTTAGAAATAGAACTTTAATGGATTAGAGATGGATAGATTGGAGTGGGGAAAAATTGAAATCAGATACACGAGTCAGACATACACTACAATTGTCTGTGAAAGAGATAGTTAAAACCTAGACTACGTCAGTACAAATAAAAATCAAGAAACAAAGGGAGCAGTCTGGTACTTGGCAATTAAGCATAAGTAAGAAATATTTTCTAGGTATAAATGGAAATAGTTCAGCTATTAGTTTTAAGATGCTCTTGAAATATCCTAAGTTTCTGAGAGACTGAATATACAAATGGACAATGGAGCTCTAACCCATAACTTCTGCAACAACCAGACCAGAAGAGTCAAAGACATACAGCTTCCCTAATTTCCCCGACTTCCAACTCAGGACCATCTAAGAAAGGCAAATATGCTCTCCAAAGCAATCCCTAGAAAGTCCACTTCTAGTTATCCTACCCCCAGCTTCTCCATGCAAACAAACTTCAATCAGGATATTTGAAACATTCCTTTTTTTCCACTATAAAATTTCCCTATTCCTATATGAAACTCAAGTGAAAATTCAACATTTAATTTATTTTTATAAAAGAACATGAGCAAATATACATTCTAACATACTTAATGACATTATTTCAACTTACAAATCTATAATGTATAAAGATTGATAGGATATGATAAATAGATTTAAACTTTTATATAACATATAAGGGGACATTTTCTTTTTGAGGTAGATAATTTGGCATAAGGATTTTTGCTTCAGGTGTTTTTGTTTCGTTAGAAGAGAGTTTGGGTTATAATGTTTTTAACATTCTAACACCCCTTGTCTTCATCAAAATGAAACATTTATTAAATTCAAGGATGTGTAAACTTTTAGTAATGATAATAAGAATCTGAAAAGGAAAGTCACCTTTAAATAACAAGGAAACTTTCCTTTTTTATAGCCCAAATCTAAATCTGTTTATGCATTCATTGTGAGTATTTAGTGTTGTAAAGTAAAAAAGCTTACTGGTGATTCAGTTTCTCCTCTCATCTTATTGATTGTGGAGAAAACTTAAAATGACTACCAGGCTGCCAAAAAAATTTTATTGTTAACGATAATTTGTTAGCATAATAAAACATGAATATGGCAAGCTTTAATTTCCAGAATAAGCATAAAAGATGATTGAATACAAAAAGACAACTAAATGGAAAGATACACGCCCTGATAATTAGAGAAAAGACTGGGCTTAAAATGTATTCACTTCAGAACGAAAATAAAAATCTTATAAAGTTACACTGTTTCAGTTTCAAAGGGACTGATTTTAATGTATATCATAAAACAACCTTGAGATGTACTTCTTAATTCATTCTAAAGTGTCTGATGCATGCTCTAGTCAAAATAACAACGATCTATAGATATCGCTACAGATCATTTACCCTGTTAAAGGGTTTGATCTCCTTCAAGAGTTTCATATATCACTCGTATTAACACCTATTTTATTCTATCAATCTCCTTGTGCCTAATCAGAGGTGTGATGTGGGGAGAAAAAAGCAACCATAAGCAGCAATAATAAAACTTGCTTTGTGCGAGTTAACCATGTTGAAATAACAAATACAATCTTCCCTCGGTCTAAAGCATTTTTAACTAAGATAAGCAAGCATCACATTTGTTACCATATTTATAATTTGTTTTTACAAAATATACTCTTTACTTTTTAAAATATGTTTTTATTGGTTTTCAGAGAGAGTGAGAAACATTGATGTAAGAAAAAAACTTTTATCCGCTGCCTCCCTCACATACCTGGTCTGGGAATCGAGCCTGCAATCTGGGCATGTGCCCTGACCCCGAAATCAAACCAGCAACCTTTCAGTGCATGGGGTGACACTCAACCAACTGAGCCATACCAGCCAAGGCCAAAATATATTCTTTTTAAAATATTCTTTTTAAAAATTATTTTTATTGAGTTAGAGAGGAAGGGAGAGGTAAGAGAGATAGAAACATCAGTGATGAGAGAGAATCATTGACTGGCTGCCTCCTGCACACCCCCAACTGGGGATGGAGCCAGAAACTTTGGCATGTGCCCTGACTGGGAATCAAACCATGACCTCCTGGTTCTTAGGTCGATGCTCCACTACTGAGCCATGCCAGCTGGCAAAAAATTCTTTATGTTGACTTTCTTTTTCAAATGTAACCATATTATTTTCAAGTAAACCTCAGCTTTGTAGTTGATGATGATGATTCTGAAATTAGTATCATATTTGGAAGTGGAATAAAAACACACCAAAACACCGGTTTCGGTGATAGGTCTTATATGAGCTCTAAAAATGTTTGAAGATCAAGTTGTATTTGAATTATCAATTTGAGAGTCCTTCGATGCACCATCCTCTCTACAACTCACTTATTGATAACTAGAGGCCCAGTGCATGAAATTCGTGCACAGGGGTGTGTGTCCCTCAGACCAGCCTGCACCCTCTCCACTGGGATCGGGCCTAAACGGGCAGTCAGACATCCCTCTCACAATCCAGGACTGCTGGTTCCCAACTGCTCTCCTACCTGCCTTCCTCATTGCCCCTAACTGCTTCTGCCTGTCAGTGTGATCACCCCCTAACCACTCCCCTGCCAGCCTGATTGATGCCTAACTGCTCCCCTGCCAGCCTGTTTTCCCCTAACTGCCCTCCCCTGCAGGCCTGGTCACCCATAACTGCCCTCCCCTGCAGGCCTGGTCCCTCCCAACTACCCTCCCTTGCTGGCCATCTTGTGGTGGCCATCTTGTGTCCACATGGGGCAGGATCTTTGACCACATGGGGGCAGCCATCTTGTGTGTTGGAGTGATGGTCAATCTGCATATTACTCTTTTATTAGATAGGATAGAGGCCTGGTGCACGGGTGGGGGGCAGCTGGTTTGCCCTGAAGGGTGCCCTGGATCAGGGTGGGGGTTCCCTTGGGGCATGGGGCGGCCTGGGCAAGGGGCCTGTGGTGGTTTGCAGGCTGGCCACGCCCCCTGGTGACCCAAGCGGAAGTCCTGGTATCTGGGATTTATTTATCTTCTACAACTGAAACTTTGTAGCCTGGAGCAGAGCCAAGCCTTCTGCTTGCTCTGTGGCGGCAGCCATTTCTGTTGGGACTCATGTATCTTCTATAATTGAAACTTTGTAGCCTTAAGCGGAGGCCTGGGCCGGCCAGGGTGTGCGGAAAGCTTGGCTTCCTCCATCACCGGGGGCAACCCTAGCCTCCTGCTCTTTCCAGCTCTGTGGCTGCCGCCATTTCTGTTTGGGTTTATGTATCTTCAATCATTGAAAATTTGTAGCCTTGAGTGGAGGCCTAGGCCGGCAAGGGCAGGCGGAAAGCTTGGCTTCCTTAGTTGCTGGGGAAACCCAAGTCTCCCTCCTGCTCTCTGTGGCCGTAGCCATCTTGGTTGGGTTTATTTGCATATTCGCTCCTGATTGGCTGGTGGGCATGGCTTGTGGGCGTGGTTTGTGGGTGTAGCGGAGTGATGGTTAATTTGCATATTTCTCTTTTATTAGATAGGATGACATATTATGTCAATAGAAAATAATTCATCCAAGGATAATTATACATGAACCACACACTTCTATGAAGACAGGACATTTTTAATAAATTTTTTGCTGTATGTTATCTCTCTGGAAAATATTCCCTTGTGCTTACAAGTGAAGAATAGCTCTCAAATATGAAATCCACAAAATCAGGGAATTTCTTGTATGATATTTTCACATAGTTGATTTTTATTAAAGTTTGTGTTTATAAAGAGATTTAAAGCAGAAAGTATAGATACAAAACCTTTAGGGAAGTACATGAAGATTCATTATGCATTAATAATCCCAGAAATAATTGATGCAATATATAAACCCATTTTTATAACTCAGACCAGAAAACTTAAATAATTTCCTCAACCTGAAACAGCTAACAGGTGAAAGAGACAGGATTTAAAAGCAGAACAAATTCTTTTTAGCCATTTTATGAGAGTTTTGTGCATCCAGTATTCTGAAATCAAACTACTGTTTCATGAGAAAATGTGTTTTGAATTCTGAACATTCAATATGGAAATACTTATTGGTTATAATCCATAGATATAACATGGTATATGCTCTGATTAAAAGATGGGTCCAGTATAAAATATTAATATGGGGAATCAAATAACCCTGAAAATTACATCATTTGTGAGTGAGTCATTAGCAGGTATGTTTTACAGGGAATGGGTTTTAAACCTTTAAGCTATAACTTGTTTTATGACAAGTTGTTAATACTGGAAGCACATCAGAGACAATATGATGTTATTATAAATAAAATCTCAGCAGAGCCTCAGCATTCAAATTTCCTGTTCTGATGTCAGTGAGAGATATTTTGCTTTATTGTGTATTAAAGAGAAAGAAGACATCAGAGCCATTTATATAGAAAGTAAAAGAATGTTAAAACAGGGGAATAGGGATAATGTCTGGTGAGATGGTGAAAATCTAACCTAGTCTGTTTTGCAACAATATCTTTTGACTGTAATTTTCAATTTCACCCAAGTTAAATTTGTTCTTACAAATATTTAGTTTGGCTACAGAATTATATCTCAAATCCCACCATAAACAGAACAAATGCAAGTTTAAGGCACATATTTTTAAAACATTTGTGTTGTTTATGTTTTCTGAGACTAATTTATATAAAACAATTTTTTTCATATTAAATTGTTTAAATTTTATTTGAATAAATTTTTCTGGATATTTTTGTGTGCATTGGAATAATTTCTAGAAGTAGAACTAAAAATTAAGAAACCTGATTTATTATCAGTTGATAAATTATAGTTTAGATTGTCTAAAGCTATTAGCTATAGCCTGGCTGGCATAGCTCAGTGGTTGAGTGTCAACCAATTAACCAGGAGATCAGGTTCCATCCCTGTCAGGGCACATGCCCAGCTAGTGGACTTGATCCCCAGTGGGGGGCATGCAGGAGACAGACCATAGATGATGATTCTTTCTCATCAGTGCTGTTTCTCTCTCGCCTGCTCCTTTCCTCTCTGAAATCAATAAAAATACATAAAAAATGCTTTAAAAATAAAGCTATTAACTATAAAAATTATAGCCAAAATTAGAAAATATTTAACATTCATTCTCAATTTCTTTTACACACTTACATACACAATACACCCTCATATATTGACACCCCCAAACCTCATTATATTTATTTTGTAATTTTCTCTTAGAATTATGAACCTACATAATACATTTAGTTGATACCAAAGCAATATGATAAACATATATGTATTTAAGTCATTGATTAAAATTTTTAAATACTAAAATTTACATCACTAACCAGTGGTGTTTCAGGCTTAATTTTAGAATAAATATTGGACAATAGGTAGGTTTAATAACAAAAGTAGCTAGGAGTCTAATTAAACAGAACTGTTAAATTAGTAATTGCCAGTCCACCTAAGATAAATTAAATCCATCATTAAATGAAGAAAAAGCTATTTTTAAACCTGTCATTAAGAAAATTTCCCTGATTTTAAGAAATCACTTGAATGAATGTATTATAATTACAGGTATCTTCAGCCTACCTGGTATTGATATTTAGGCTTTAGGAAGAAATATATAGGTGGTTCAATGGTCACCAAAACAGTATGCTAAAATACCACATTGATTATATATATATATATATATATATATATGTTAACTTACTCCCCCCCCAGCTTTATTGAGCTATAATTGACATATAACATTGTATAAGTTTAAGGTGCACATCCTGATAATTTGAAATATGTATATATTGTGAAATAATTATCACAATAATTGTTAGTTAAAAATCTGCCACCTTATATATTATATTTTATTTCACTTCAAAAATATTTTTAAAATACATTTTATTGATTTTTTACAGAGAGGAAGGGAGAGGGAGAGAGAGTTAGAAACATCGATAAGAGAGAAATATCAATCAGCTGCCTCCTGCACACCCCCCACTGGGGATATGCCCGCAACCAAGGTACATGCCCCTGACTGGAACCAAATCTGGGACCCTTGAGTCTGCAGGCCGACGCTCCACCCACTGAGCCAAATCGGTCAGGGCTCAAAAATATTTTTATAATTTTAATTATAATATAGTAATTCTTGATAAGTGTTAGAATATCTATAAATATATAGAAAGAAAAAAATTAAGTATCTCACTTTTCTCAAAATCAAACCTTTCCTCTCCCCATAAAGCAAGAATTTAAATAATTTTATATATATATATATCTTTCTGGACATTTTAAAAATGTATTTAGGTTTCTGTGTGTGTTTTTGTGTTTACAAGTTTAAAAAACGTAAGTAAAATTATATATGCTATATAGATACTGGTCTATTTTAAACAAAATTTCTTATGATTGTCCTTCATTTCAGCATATATATATATAAATACTTCATATATATAAATACTTCATTATTTTTAGTCTAGTATAACATTCTATATCATAATTATAATATATTTTTTCCATTTTTTGTATAACAAACAATGCTGCAAATAAAACCCTTAAATATATATATATATATGCAGCTCTGTCTACAAGATAGATCTCTAGGTAGATAATTTTTAGAATCAGAGGCATATGCCTTTAAATTTTGATAGATATGCCCAATATGGCTATACTAGATCTTTCTTTAACTGTACTGCCTTACATGTTCATCAGAAACATTTGATAGAGCCAATTCTCATGCCCACAACAGGGTAAGGTACAACCAACTAATCGGCTTGTAAATTCTGCCAATAGGATGGAACCAAATCATTGCTCAAATAATTATTATTTTACATACTCTCATATTAATGATGTGAATTTCAATGCATTTTAAGGTTCACATGTCATGTGTATTTATTGTTCTTGGACTGTACTTTTATCTGATTTGTTCATGTTTCTTTAAGTTGTTTTACTTATGTTATTTTAAGACTGTTCAAGTATTATATATTATAATTATTATTTGACATAGAGTCCTCATGAATGTGCTGGGTTTTGTTTGTATGGCCTATGTTTTGTTTTGTTTTGTTTTGTTTTTCCTCTTATTTATCAGACAATTAGATATTACCTGCCTTCTAATTTCTATGAAAATTTACTAAAATTTCTGGAAAACAGATGGTTCAGTTTCATGATATTTTATGCCAATAATGAATTTATTTAGTTAGTTAGTTATTTTTCTTTAAATATTTTTAAATTACATTATTATATTAGTTTCCAGTGTACAGCCCAGTGTTTAGACATTATATAACTAAATTATCATCCCAATAAATCTTGTACCCCATCTGATACCATACATAGTTATTATAATATTATTTATTATGTTGCCTACTTTATATCCCCATGACTATTCTGTAACTACCAATTTGTACTTATTAATCCCTTCACCTTTTTCACCCATTCCCCTAAACCCCTTTTCATATAGCAACTGGCAAAATGTTCTCTATATCTGAGTTTGTTTCTGTACTGCTTGTTTGTACACTTTATTTTTAGATTCAATTGTTGATAGATATTTATTGTCATTTTATTGTTCATATTTTTAAACTTTTTTTTTTCACCCTTCCTCTTCTTAAAAAATACTCTTTAACATTTCATGTAATACTGGTTTGGTGGTGATAAACCCATTTAGCTTTTTCTTGTCTGTGATGCTCTTTATCTGTCCTTCATTTCTAAATAATATTTCCCTAGCTAGAGTAACCTTGGTAATAGGTCCTTGCTTTTCATCACTTTGAATATTTCTTGCTAATCCCTTTTGACCTGCAAAGTTCCTGTTGAGAAATTAGCTGACAGTCTTATGGGAGCTCCCTTGTAGGTAACTAACTGCCTTTCTCTTTCTAATTTTAATATTCTCTGTCTTTAACCTTTGGCATTTTGTGATTAAATGCCCTGGTGTGGGTCTCTTTGGGGTCACCTAGTTTGGGGCTCTCTGCACTTCCTGGACATGTATGTCTATTTCCTTCACTAGGTTAGGGAAGTTTTCCATCATTATTTTTTCATGTAGATTTTCAAATCCTTGTTCTCTCTCTTCCTCTGGCACCCCCATGATGTGAATGTTAGTACAATTGAAGTTGTTCAAAGGCTCCTTATACTACCCGCAATTTTTTGGATTTTATTGTCTTTTTGCTCTTCTGATTGGGTGTTTTCTGCTTCCTTAACTCCAAATCTCTGAGTTGACCCTCTATTTCATCTATTCTACTGTTGATTCCTTGTAATATATTTTTCATTTCAGGTTATGTATTCTTCATTTCTGACTGGTTCTTTATTATGTTTTTTAGTTCCATTTTTATGTTTTCTATCACTTTGTTTAAATTCCCACTAAGCTCATCTACTCTTTTCCTAAGTTCACTGAGAATCCTTATAACCATTTTTTTTTTAACTCTACATCTAGTAGATTGCTTATCTCCATTTTCTTTAGTTCTTTTTATGGTGTTTTGTTCTGTTCTTTCATTTGGGGCATATTCCCTTATCTTCTCATTTTGGCAGCCTCCCTGTGTCGGGTTCTATGTATTAGGTAGAGCTACTATGTCTCCCAGGCTTGGTAAAGTGGCCTTATATGGGAAGGTGTCTTATATGTCCAGTGGCACCACCTCCTCTTTGATCCACACTGGGCACTCCAGGTTTCCTCCCCTTTCCATGTGGATTGTGTACATCCTCCCATTGTAGTTGAGTCTTGATTGCTGTTGGTACATCAGTGGAAGGGATTTACCCCCAGGATGATCAGCTGCATGGTTGGGGATTATCATGGAAGTTCAGCTATGCAAGGGCCTTACCCATGGGGCAGGACTTACTTCAGTGGGGATTTGGTTCCCACTGAGTCTGCCCCTTGAGGGTTTCACTTATAGACATGATTGGGTGATGCTTTAATGTAATTTTGTCACAGGAAAGAGACTGGGTTGGATTGGGTCTTTCTTGTTCTGGACAGTCGTTTTTTTTTTTTTGTTTGTTTGTTTGTTTGTTTTGTTTTGTTTTTAGTTTTTGTTTTTGTTTTTATTGATTTCAGAGAGGAAAAGGGACAGAGAGATAGAAACATCAGTGATGAGAGAGAATCACTGATTGGCTGCCTCCTGCACACCCCACACTGGTGATCGCACGCATAAACCAGGCACATGCCCTGATTGGGAATTGAACAGTGATCTCCTAGTTCATAGGTTGATGCTCAACCACTGAGCCACGCTGGCTGGGCCTGGCCAGTATTGTGTGGGTTCTTGATTTTATGCAAGAAAGATTTCACAATGTGAGTCCAAGTGCTTTTGAGATTACATTTATTAAAGCTGGGGACAGTGAAGCAAAGGAAGGGCTTAGTGTAGAAGAAGCAATAGAAGAGCAGTTAGGCTTTTGCTCTCTAGAAATGTTATGACACAGAAGTGAGCCCTCGGGGCTGCATGAATTCACTGAGAAGTAAAAGTCACAGTGACAGAATTGAGTCTTGGCAGGGCTACTTTTAGCTCACTGAAAAGTCTAGAATAAAAGGAGCATCAGGAAAAAGCCTAGGTGGTGCTTTGCTTTGACTCTCTAGCAACATTATAGGAAACTGAGCCATGGTGGGGCATCTGTTAGTTCACTGAAAAGTCAGAGAAAAGGAGGCCTTGACAGAATCAGGGTATAAACCCAGGATAAGCTGCCACTGTCCATTGCTCCCCTGGTTATAAGTCTCATAGGGAACCTTAGAGTCTAGGAGAGAACGGTAAAAATGCACACCTGAGTGGGAAGAAAGGTATGAGCTTGCTCCAAAGAGAGCTCCCACTGGGTCTTTGTCTTGATGGTTCTTATTTGTTTTCTAAAGATGATAATTTAAGGGGAGGTCTTAAGGGAGGATCTCAAGAGAATATTCATGGAATATATGCTGATGTACCAAAATGAGATTTATTCCCCTGACTTCATTTGTTATTTGGTGTGGTCAGTATAAATGGTACTTATTAGATTTCTGTTATCTATCTTTCTGATTAGGGTGATTTAAACTATTTACCCTGGGAAGGAAAAGTGTAAACAATTTACTCTTTTGTGCTTTACTATGTAGATAGCTAGGACTGCTTGGCCATTTAACTATCTGTCTGTGCCCCATTTCTACTTGTCCCGGATTACTAACTCATCTCAGTCTTTTTCTATTTTATTTTAAATAAATCTTTATTGTTCAGATTATTACAGTTGTTCCTCTTTTTTCCCCCCATAGCTCCCCTCCACCCGGTTCCCACCCCACCCTCTGCGCTTACCCTCCCACTGTCCTCATCCATAGGTGTATGATTTTTTCCCAGTCTCTTCCCGCACCCCCCTCACCCCCTTCCCCCGAGAATTGTCAGTCCACTCCCTTTCTATGCCCCTGATTCTATTATATTCACCAGTTTATTCTGTTCATCAGATTTTTTATTCACTTGATTTTTAGATTCACTTGTTGATTGTTGTTCATAATTTTTATCTTTACCTTTTTCTCCTTCTTCCAGAATACCCTTCAGCATTTCATATAATACTGGTTTGGAGGTGATGAACTCCTTTAGCTTTTTCTTATCTGTGAGGCTCTTTATCTGACCTTCAATTCTGAATGATAGCTTTGCTGGGTAGAGTAATCTTGGTTGTAGGTTCTTGCTATTCGTCACTTTGAATATTTCTTGCCACTCCCTTCTGGCCTGCATAGTTTCTGTTGAGAAATCAGCTGACATCCATATGGGTACTCCCTTGTAGGTAACTAACTGTTTTTTCTCTTGCTGCTTTTAAGATTCTCTCTTTGTCTTTTGCTCTTGGCATTTTAATTATGATGTGTCTTGGTGTGGTCCTCTTTGGATTCCTCTTGTTTGGGGTTCTCTGCGGTTCCTGGAATTGTAAGTCTATTTCTTTCACCAGGTAGGGAAAGTTTTCTGTCATTATTTCTTCAAATAGGTTTTCAATATCTTGCTCTTCTGGCACACCCATAATTTGGATGTTGGTACACTTGAAGTTGTCCCAGAAGCTTCTTACACTATCTTCATATTTTTGGATTCTTTTTTCTTTTTTCTTTTCCAGTTGGGTGTTTTTTGCTTCTTTGTATTTCAAATCTTTGACTTGATTCTTGTGATCCTCTAGTCTGCTGTTGGATCTCTGTATATTATTCTTTATTTCAGTCAGTGTATGCTTATTTTCTAGTTGGTCCTTTTTCATATCCTTGAGGGACTCACTAAATTTATCGGCAATTTCTAGAAAATGATTGAAAAACCTTATAACCATGATTTTGAACTCTATATCCAGTAGTTTGCTTTCCTCCATTTCTCTCATTTGTGACCTGTTTCTTTGTCGCCGCATTTTGGCTGCTTCCCTGAGTTGATAGAGTGGCTCTGTGTGCTAGGTGTCCTATAGGGCCCAGTGGCTCAGCCTCTCCAATTACCTGAGGTGGAGACGCTTGGTGCACCCCTTTGTGGGCTCTGTGCACAGTCTTGTTGTAGTTAAGCCTTGGTTATTGTTGGTATCACTGGGAGGAAATGACCTCCAAGCCAATTGGCTGTAAGAATCAGTTGTGTCTATGATGGGGAAACTTCTGTGCTGGAGACACCCATATGGGGCAGGACTTGCTTCAGTGGGGCTTTGGTGCTCACTGTGTCTGCCCCCTGAGTGTGTCCCTTATGGATCTGAGGAGTTGTAATCTGGATGGTCCCACTCTGACCACTGGGTACATTGGCTCTTGGATCTCCAAGGAGGTGCAAATTTAGCTCTGCCTGAGGCCATCCAGCAGGAGCTACAGAGAGATCTGCAGATTCCTCTTCTTTTTTTTAAAAAAAAATATATTTTATTGATATTTTACAGAGAGGAAGGGAGAGGGATAGAAAGCTAGAAACATCGATGAGAGAGAAACATCGATCAGCTGCCTCCTGCACACCTCCCACTGGGGATGTGCCCACAACCAAGGTACATGCCCTTGACCGGAATCGAACCCAGGACCCTTCAGTCCGCAGGCCGACGCTCTATCCACTGAGCCAAACCAGTTTCGGCTCCTCTTCTTTGTTTGGGGTTTGGAGGTGCCCAAATGAGGCCCAGCAATGCAAGCTGCTGGCCTTCTTTTGGAGGTTCTGGGGCTCTCTGACCCAGCTGCAGTTTGTTAGGTAATTTTAGATTGCAAAGGGCCAGGCCATTCATATGCAAAAGCCTCTGCACACAGCTGGGGTGGGGTTGTAAACTGGGTGGGGTGGGGTCTCAGGGAATCAACAGGGCAGAGCAAACAGCAATGGCTGACCTTCAGCCCTGCCCTAAGATGCCCCCAGGTCTCAGTGTCCTGAGGTAATTGCTGCAAGCACCCCTGAGAAAAAGCCACCCTTGTGTTCTGGCCCAATGCCAGACAGTCCATTTCCCCCCGTATGAGTCTGGGTTCCCAGAGTCTCACCTGGAACTGGAGTTCAGAACAATCGGGAGCTTGTGCCTCCCTCCCAATTGAAAAAGACAACCATATCCTCAGTTGCCAGCCCTTTCTGCACACACACCTCTGTACCTCCACACTTTACTTCTATACCTCCTCTTAGCCTCAGTGTGCTTTTCTCTTTCCTTCTAGTTGTAGAATTTCCACTCAGCCAGCCTTCCTGTGGTTCTGGATGATGTCCGTTTTGTCTTTTAGTTGTAGTTTTGAAGTGGTTGTGTGAGGCAGCAAGTTCAGGGGTTTACCTATGCTGCCATCTTGGTTTCTCCTCATCTCAGTCTTAAGCTGTCCACCAGTGTGCTGGCTCTGGGGCCTCCCAGGACATGCAGACCGGGGTCAGCCACAGCTTATGATCTGTCTGGGCCACTCAGCATAAGCTACAAAGAGATCTGCAGATGGCTGCTATTTGTGCTTGGATTGGAGGTGCTGAGGAAAGGCAAAGCTGGGAACCAAGGCCAACTGCCACTGGTGCTAGGCCTGGGGCCATTTATTGAGAGGTACAAGGCACCCTGAGGCCAGATGATGCTTGTTTGAGAGATTTTAGAAAACTATGAAGCATAAGCTAAAACAGTCCATTCATTTGTATGGGAAAGCCACTGGAAGCAGCTTGGTGGCCCCAAAAATTGGGTAGTGGGGTTTCAAGAAATCATCAGGTATGGGGAAAACAGTGATAGCCAGGTTTATTGAGACTCAGATATGGTGCTGGTTTGTTGGCTTTGTGAGGGGAGGGCTCAAAAATTAACCATAGCTTCTGCTAACACTTCTGTCTGGGGGAAAACTGCCTTCCATCTCTTGCACAAATGCCAGACAATTCAATTCCTCTCCTCGTGTTCCTGGTGCCTTTTGAGTTGCCTCATTCCATGTCTCCAAGCCTCCTACCAGTCGTGATGAGACTTCTTTATATCATTATTTTTAGGAATTCTGTTTAGCTAGATTTCAGTTGGTTCTTAATAATGGTTGTTCTGTAGTTTAGGTGTAATTTTGATGTGGGTGTGGGAGGATGTGAGTACCACATTTACTTATACCACCATTTTCTACAGAATCCCAGAATTTATTCTGAAACACATGTACACAAATATTTACCATCTCACTAAGATTTGATGAGGGGAAAGAGTTACATGCATGTTCTGAAATACACATTTAGACTTATTCTGACATTAATGATTTACTTAGAGTGATATACTTTTCTGTTGAATTGAGGACATTTGCATGGGCTCTTGAAACTTTCTATATAACAGTTCCATGGAATAGCAGTTCCATTATTCAATAGCACAAATCCAAATTAACCTCTCTAGGACTTATTTTTTATATGCACAAAGGATAGAATTATTCTACTTCATAAGGTTGTAAGGACTAGGTGAAAGCAAATAATGTTAAAGTTCCAGAATAGGTAAATAATTTACAAGTTATTGTTTTTCTTGTATATGTTTGATGGTTTGTACATAAAGGAAATATCTGTGTTCGTGTTGCTTGTTTTATTAAGAGCCAGATACAAAAATTACATATGAATTCAACTCCAGGTGTAAAGACATATCAATCATAATCAATTTATGATCATATACATATTTCTTAATGAAATAGTAATGTCTCAAGAAAAAGTTATCTATTATTTATTTACAGCTATACCACACCTTTCCTTCTTACCAAAAATTTACATCTTAAACCTCTTACTGTGAACCAAGGAAGATATATGCTTTAAAGAGACATGCAGAGGGATGGGCATGAAAGAAAACTCATGTGAATATATCTTTGATTTCTGGGAATACAAAAAGTTAGGTCTATATTTTTATTGCAAGAAGATGATTTTATTGCAAGGAGAAGAGAAAGACACTGTGCATCTTTAATTACAGCTTTGTTTAAAAAAGAAGTACTAATTATATGTTATTATTCATCTTGGGCTTATTTTTTCTAACTCGTATCATCTCTCTTAGTTCATAAATGCAAATAAAATATTAATTGTCAAATAAGTTATGAACTTTGTACAATTGCATTTAACTTTATACATTTCAAATTCAGAAATAAGGACATATTCACAAAATGGGCTTAGGAGGAAATGATTCCATTAATTGTGCATGTTTTTCTTGGATAGAAGGAAAAACAATAATTTTGTGTGTTTTTTTACATGGAAACTTGACTTTGATATGTATACTTTTCTATGAATTTTTATGTTCCCAGAGTAATGGGAAAACACTCCAGTAAAGAACAGTAGTATTTATTTATGTAAGACATACATCTCATGTTCTAGAATTGCGGAAAATGCTAATTGTATAACAAATATTTAAATATATGAAGTGATGAATATTGAGATTGTATTCAATTCAGCACTGAATGTTTGACCAGAACTATCCAGTTAATTATGAATTTTAGAAATGATGATAAATTTATACAATCAATCAGATAATTTTTTCTGAATATCTGTATTTTTAAAACTGATTGCTGTAGCTTATGCATTCTCAACTGGGACAATATCATCCCAAAGAGAAAGAACATTTTGGGGGTGATTTGGTTTTTATTGGGGTTTATGGCCCTCCAGAAGGCAACAACACATAAACAGATATAGAGTATATATGTGACATTAAAATTTCATGATTGTAGACAGTGAAGAAAATGTTTAATGTAGTGTTTGTAGGATTGAAGTTTTGCTGTATTAAATATTGTTTCAAAAGGTGTTCTAAGGCTTGAAAATATATGGGTAATAAACAAAATTCTCATAAAATCTTTAATAAATGTAATAAGAAATGTTTCTCATTTTAGGACAATTCATATAAAATAGAAATTATAAAATATATTTTCCTGCCATCATTCATATTAATCAAAGATCTTTGCTCATTTGCCTTCTTGGTTTGTCCATTTTATTCTAATTTAATACTATGTAAAACAGTATGTTTTATTCTTCCTTAAACACTTTTACCTTTTAATAAATATGAATATTTTCTTACTTTAAGATTCCGTTATGTCCTCCAAGGACACAACCTGATGCATGAGAAATGCTGGTACAAAATCCTGCTCTGCATGTGCTTAATTACTATGAAATTGTGTTGAGCTTGAGCTATAGAAATAATACCTTTTCATTTTCCCAAATATAAATTGCCTTATACTAGTGAATATGCCTTTTTATCTAAACCATCCAGGTCAACACAAAGATTTCAATTGTCTCTCCTTGCCCTGCATATTATATAAATCATTATGGAAAACTGGGACATTGGTCAACACTTTGTCACTAACTATGCTTTATAATAAGCCACTTAATCTTCATGAGTCTCAATCATCTCAAAAATGAAATATAAATAGGTCATTACTCTGTTTTGTATCTTGTGGAACTATTTTTAGGAACTATATAAATTAATGTCCTTTGAAATAATTTTAAGTATTAAATTTAAATTTCCAAAATATTGGAGTACCAATTGTCCTATTTACACTATAAGAAGCCATGATTAGTAGTGGCAATTGCACTTCGTTCCTAACTCATAGGATCAGCATCTCACCATTAAGTTGTCTAAAATCACATGGTTAAAAGTTCTAAATATATTTAATAGTACTATTTAAATTTATCTTTTCATGTACAGGGAAACATTCACATTTGTTTCTTAGAGACTGCACTGTAGAAGGTATTTAGTAAATATTTGCTGAATCTAAAAAAATCACTCTACCTCAATTTTATAAAATTTTGGAGATATATGTGACATACTATATAAAACACTGACAATATTTTTCAAGTTTAAGGGTATAGAAATTTAACATCAATGTAGTTTTATTTTATTATCCCAATATTTTGATGATAAAAGTTGAACAATTATTTGATAACTTCCAAAATTTATCCTGTATAAAAATCCAGCATAATTATTTGATATATTATACAACCTATCTAATAAGGAGGAAATATGCTAATTGACCCTCACGCTGTCGCAAAGATGGTGGAGCCCACAGCCAATAAGGAGGGAATATGCTAATTGACTACCCCACCCTCAAAGATGGTGGTGTCCATAGCCACAACATGGCAGCGCCCAGTCCCCTCAGCCCACTGGGGCAGCAGGCGCATGGCAAGGCTGGGCTCACCTCCAGGCAGGCCCGGTCACTCCACACGCTTGCCTCCGGAGTCCCCTAGTTCCCTCTGCCCCCCAGCCTCCCAGGGCCAGCCTCCCAGGGCGCAGGCAAGCCTTGGATGGTGGCTGCCCAGCCTCCCAGAGCCGGCCCGAGGCACAGGCAAGCCTTGGATGGTGGCTGCCTAGCTGCCCAAGGCCGCCCCAGGCTCAGGTAACCAGGGCCAGCTGAGGCTTGCACTCCAGCAGTGGCAGCAGCAGAGGTGTGATGGGGCATCGCCTTCCCCTGATCACTGGGTCAACTCTTGCCCCTGAGGGATCCCAGACTGTGAGAGGGGGCAGGCCGGGCTGAGGGACCCCCCTCCAGTACATGAATTTTCATGAACTGGGCCTCTAGTTATTTAATATTGGTCATCAGGCTGCAATGTAAGCTTAGAAAAGTTAAAATTTTCAGTATTTAAAATGCCTTATATGTAACATTGATAAAGTACTTAAGAAGTCATTGTGCTTATGATATCTTGCAGGTAACTAAAAAACTCATGTTTTTCTTTTTTTAACTTATCTTTATTTTTTTAAATTCTTTATTGTTTAAAGTATTACATATGTCTTCTTCCCCCCCCGCCCCCGCCCCATTGACCTCTCCCTAGCTGTTCCCACCTGACCCCCAGCACATGGCCTCACACCCTACTGTCTGTGCCCATGGGTTATGCTTATATGCTTGCATTATTTCACTTAGCATAATGCTCTCCAGGTCCATCCATGCTTTTGCAAATGGTAAGAATTACTTCTTTGTTACTGCAGTGTGCATAGTATTCCATTGTGTATATGTACCACAGTTTTTTAATCCACTCATCTGCTGATGGGCTCTTAGGCTGTTTCCAAATCTTAGCTATTGTAAACTGTGCTGCTATGAACATAGGGGTGCATATATTCTTTCTGATCGGTGTTTCTAGCTTCTTGAGATATATTCCTAGAAGTGGGATTACTGGGTCAAATGGGAGCTCAATTTTTACTTTTTTGAGGAAACTCCATACTGTTCTCCACAGTGGCTGCACCAGTCTGCATTCCCACTAGCAGTGCATGAGGGTTCCTTTTTCTCCGCATCCTCCCCACCACTTATCGTTTTTTGATTTGTTGATGGTTGCCATTCTGACAGGTGTGAGATGGTACCACATTGTCATTTAGATTTGCATCTCTCAGATAATTTGTGACTTTGAGTATGTCTTCATATGTCTCTTGTCCTTCTGTAAGTCCTCTTTCAAAAAATGTCTATTTAGGTCCTTTGCCCATTTTTTGATTGGATTATTTAACTTCCTTTTGTTAAGTTGTATGAGTTCCCTAAAATTTTGGAGTTTAAACCCCTGTCAGATATAACATTGGCAAATGTATTCTTCCATGCAGTGGCTTTTCTTGTTGTTTTGTTGATGGTTTCTTTTGCTGTGCAGATGCTTTTTATTTTGATGTCTTAAAAGTAAGTATTACAGATGTTCCCCTTTTCCCCAATTGACCCCTTCTAGCCTATCCCCATGCAAAAAAACTCAAGTCTTGACCCATCTTGAATCTCATCCATCTTGGAGTAGTCTAAGGATCATTGGTTTGCCATTGGTATATCAAATGATAATCAAGCAAATAGGCTTTTTTTTTTTGAGAAAAAATAATTTTATTCATAGATACTTTTAAAATTTGCCATTAAAGACAATTGGTAAATTCTTAATGGTTGTGTCTGAGATAAAAAGAGTGTGTAGGTTAATATTAACAGGATGTGGTTCATTTCAGCTAAACCATTTCCATGTTATTTGCACACATTGAATATGTTTGATGTTTCTTTTTGGTAGTTTTCTATAATGTGACTTTATTTTCTCAACTTATGGAAATGGATCAATCCTATCTAATAAAAGTAATATGCAAATTAACCATCACTCCGCTACACCCACAAACCACGCCCACAAGCCACACCCACAAGCCAATCAGGAGCGAATATGCAAATAGACCCAACCAAGATGGCTATGGCCACAGAGAGCAGGAGGGAGGCTTGGGTTTCCCGGGCAATGGAGGAAGCCAAGCTTTCCGCCTGCCCTTGTCGGCCTAGGCCTCTACTCAAGGCTACAAAGTTTCAATGATAGAAGATACATAAATCCAAACAGAAATGGCGGCAGCCACGGAGCTGGAAAGAGCAGGAGGCTAGGGTTGCCCTTGGCGATGGAGGAAGTCAAGCTTTCCGCACACCCTGGCCGGCCCAGGCCTCCACTTAAGGCTACAAAGTTTCAATTATAGAAGATACATAAATCCCCCCCAAAATGGCTGCCGCCACGGAGCAAGCAGAAGGCTTGGCTCCGCTCTAGGCTACAAAGTTTCAGTTGTAGAAGATAAATAAACCCCAGATACCAGGGCCTCTGCTTGGGTCGCCAGGGGGCATGGCCGGCCTGCAAACCACCACAGGCCCCTTGCCCAGGCTGCCCCACACCCCAAGGGAACCCCCACCCTGATCCAGGACACCCTTCAGGGCAAACCATCTGGCCCCCACCTGTGCACCAGGCCTCTATCCTATCTAATAAAAGAGTAATTTGCAGATTGACCATCACTCCAACACACAAGATGGCTGCCCCATGTGGTCAAAGATCCTGCCCCCATGTGGACACAAGATGGCCACCACAAGATGGCCAGCAGGGGAGGGCAGTTGGGAGGGACCAGGCCTGCAAGGAAGGGCAGTTGTGGGCGATCAAGCCTTCAGGGGAGGGCAGTTAGGGGTGACCAAGCTGGCAGAGGAGGGAAGTTGGGGGCAACCAGACCTGCAGGGGAGAGCAGTTGGGGATGACCAGGCCTGCAGGGGAGGGCAGTTAGGGGTGACCCGGCCTTCAGGGGAAGGCAGTTAGGGGAAAACAGGCTGGCAGGGGAGCAGTTAGGCATCAATCAGGCTGGCAGGAGAGTGGTTAGGGGGTGATCAGGCTGGCAGGCAGAAGCGGTTAGGGGCAATCAGGAAGGCAGGCAGGTGAGCAGTTGGGAGCCAGCAGTCCTGGATTGTGAGAGGGATGCCCAACTGCCCGTTTAGTCCGGATCCCTTAAACAGGCAGTCGGACATCCCTCAAGGGATTCCAGATTGGAGAAGGTGCAGGCTGGGCTGAGGGACACACACCCCCGTGCATGAATTTTGTGCACTGGGCCTCTAGTGGTTTAATATTGTCCCACATAAGTCTGAAAATAAGTATGCAAATTGTAAAATAAGTAGAACAATTTACAAATGCAAATTATAAGCTGAATCCTTCTGAAGATTTTTATTTGCTGAGTCAAAAAAAGAATCTGTATGACTATTTTCACAAGGATCACCCCAATAAGAAATGAAAAAAACTAAAGTTGTAAATAGAAAATTTGATAAAATGTTAAGTATTTATATTCTGCTCCCTAATAGGTTATCTATTAAGAAACTATGTCACATGTTGTCATAAAACCAGCAAAGATTTCACATAATTTTCAAACCAAAAAGATTGAATTTACTAACAAAAAATACTATAAATTTTTTGAAATAACTTTAAAATAATATTTTCCAATATAAAAATAATTAATTCTGTCTTTTCATGTGGAGACAAAGTTAAAGTTACTGTAGCAATTTTGTATTGCAGCAATTCCAACTATTTTTAAAGTTCCCTAACCATAATGTTACTGAAGTTATATACATGGAGTATAGTAGAACATCATTGTGGTAGGTTATATGATAAACAAGTACATCAAACATCATAAAGTTGCTACTATGCATACTTACTAGGCTATATTTTGCTTTTCAGTTTATAAGAACATATATGAACATAAACTGATGAACAAAAACAGATCCAGAGACAGGGAAGCATCGATCAAACTGTCAAATCTCAGGGGGAAGGTAGGGGAGAGTGGGAGTAAGGGGGAGAGATCAACCAAAGGACTTGTATGCATGCATATATGCCTAACCAATATATACAGAGACACCAGGGGGGTGAGGGCATGAGTGGGGGGTGGGGGGGTAATGGGAGATAAGGACACATATGTAATACCTTAATCAATAAAGAAAAAAATAAATCACAAAAAAGAACCTATATGTATATACTAGATATGTCATGATTTTTGCACAAATCATTTATTGTGATTTTTTTTGAAACCTGAAAAATAATTAACAACTCTTGATTCTATTAACTGCAATTTTATTTATTTTTGTACATCCTTGGTTTGTTGATTATGTTTTGTACATTCTAGTAACTGATTAAATATGTCATACGTACTAGTAGATAGTCAAAATGCATTAGTTCTTGTAATATTGTTGACCGGTCTATTCTTTTCAAAAAGAGCTTCTTTTCATATTTGTACTGGGTTACATCCAATGTACCCCAGAAATGAGATAACATCATATAGCTTAAAGAACTTAAACGTTAGTTGGTTGAAAGGCCTACTTGTTTGAAATTACTGATATAATACTTCTGGGCAAAAGATGATTATCTAGTGTCAGAAAATTTCAGGGTTTAAAGCTTTCACTTATTTAAGAGGCAATACCTTCCATTATCAGTCATTTGTAAGTTTTATATAAGCCTTATTACATTTTGAATTAATTCCACTTACCTATAAAAATCCAGAACTTCCACTAATGTTTCTTGACCACACACAGGGCATCTATATTTCTCACTTTACGTATTTTAAAGTAGCAACTGGAATCCTTCTAAAATTTTCTTTATCTAGAGTACATGAGACCCTCAATTTATACAATTTGTAATATATATACCAGTTACCAAGTTTATTTAAATAACACCAATCCCCTAACAATAAGGTTCAAATTTCAATCACAATGATGTATTAACATTGAGAAATTGCATAAACAGCCAACTTTGCTGCTAGCTCTTCAATCCACATGTCATTTGTAAACCACAGATGTCCACCATGATTTCTCATCCGTCACATTACTGATTTCAGTCTGTTGGTGATTGGTCACTGCGCATCTATTATTTGATACATGCACAGATAGCAACACATGCAGTTTTGTTGCCTCCTTTTATCCCAGTGAAAACCAAGGTGGTTTATTTTCAGAAAAATAAATAATTAATAGAGGGAAGGGGGCACCAAGGATAAAAGTACAGCAATGAAACAAAATGTCAGAATGCTGAGAGTAAAATTTGAATCAAATGTAAATGGAGCTATTGAAGAAATCAATGACCATGCAAATGCTGACATTGCCACTGTCTGAGAGACTCTAAATTTGTAGTCAGATAAATTTAGTGAAGGCAAAATTATCTATAACTGAAAAAGTGGTTGCAGTGAAAGGAGGAAGATTCACCAGAAGCAATGACAGAGGCAAAAACTTTACATAAAAAGAAGCCCTGTAGATAGTTCACAACGTGAAAAGTGCAAAGGATAAATGTTGGAAGAGATCCCAAATTTATGTTTGACAAGAAAGCAAACACTTCAAGTTGTATGAATTACTCATTTTTTTTTTTACAAAGAAATAAGACACTTTAATCCCCAGTGTCACTAATGATTTATATTTTAGTGTACAAAATAAATATTCATTTTGTTGCATTTTAAAATTTCTCCTTAATTGATAATTGAGAGTACCAGAGTTCTTAATGTTTGACAAAATTTTTATTTTATTTATGGGTATGCTGTTTGTTAATAAAGTTATAGAGGTTTCAAGTGTATAATTCTATAATATATCATCTGTATATTATACTAGTATTGTGGGTTCACCATCCAAAGTCAGGTCTCCCTCTGTCACCACTTATCCCTCCTTTACCCTTTATTACCTCCCACCATCTCCATTTCTCTCTGATAATCACCATGTTTTTGTCTTGTCTCTGAGGGTTTTTTATTTTATTTTTTTATTTTGCTTAATTCCTTCACCGTTTTTTATCCAGCTCCCCAGCCACCTCCCATCTGAGAGCTGTTAGTCTGCTCTCCATATCTATGATTCTGTTTCTCTTTTGTTTATTTTGTTAATTAGATTCCACATGTAAGTGAAATTATATGGTATTTATCTACCTCTGACTTATTTCACTAAGTAATATTCCCCAGGTCTATCCATGCTGATGCAAAAAGTAAGATTTCCTTCTTTTTATAGCTGAGTAGTATTCTATTGTGGAAATGTACCACACCTTTTAATCCATTCATTTACCAATGGTACCTTAGACTGCTACCAAATCTTGGCTATTGTAAATAATGCTGCAATGAACATAGGGGTATACATATTCTTTTGAATTCGTGTTTTGTGTTTCCTTGGATATATTTCCAAAAGTGGAATTGCTGGGTCATAAGGCAGTTCCATCTTTAATTTTTTTGAGGAAACTCTATACTGTTTTCCACAGTGGCTCCACCAACCTGCATTTCCACCAGCATGAGGGTTCTCTTTACAACATTCATTATTTTATTTACTATTTGAAAAATAATTCATGGTTATACTGTTTCTGATATCCTTAGAGATAACAGATTATATCTCTATTTTCTTATTTTACTTGTACTGTACAATAAACACTATTTTTTTTAATTTCCACTGTGATGAGAACACAATGTGAAATGAAAATTCAATAAAATGACCTTTTCAATGTATTGTTGAATCCAGTCTGGGGATATTTTGTTGAATATTTTAGCATCTATGTTCATTGGGGACATTAGCCTATAATTTTCTTTCTTTGTAGTGTCTCTGTCTGGTTTTGGAATTAGTATAATGCTAATTTTATAAAATGAACTTAGGAGTCTTCCCTACTCTTGAGTTTTTTAGAATAGTTTCAGAAGGATAGGTAATAGTTTTTTGAATATTTGGTAAAATTCACCTTAAAGCCATCCAGTCCAGGACTTTTTGTTGGGGTTTATTATTATTATTATTATTACTGCTTCAATTTCATTAGCTGTAATCTGTCTATTTAGATATTCTGATTCTGCCTGGTTCAGTTTTGGAAGATTGTATGTTTCTAAGAATTTAATCGTTTTGTGTGCATTGTTCAATTTTTTGGCATATAGGTATTATAATATTTTCTTATAATCCTTTGTATTTTTTTCTTTATAGTGTCAATTGTTACTTCTCCTCTTTCATTTCTGATTTTATTTATTGGGTCCTTTTTCCATTTGTTTTTTTTTTCATCAGTCTGGTTAATGGTTTGTCAATCTTGTTTATCTTTGCAAAGTACGAGCTTTTGGTTTCATTGACCTTTTGTTTTTTTTTAGACTCTTTGTTGTTTATGTCTCCTCTAATTTTTATTATTCCCTTCCTTTTATTCATTTTGGGCTTTGCTTGTTGTTGTTGTTTTCCAGCTCCTTTACGTGTAAAGTTAGATTGGTGTTTGTTTGTTTTGTTTTAGTTTTTTCTTCTTCCGTGAGGTACAATTGGAAAATGGTCTCTGGCCTAGCATCACAGAACTCAGTCTGTTCCAGATTCTGCTGGCAGCCCCAGCCCCACCAGACGGGCCTGCTGGCAGTAGGGATGGTGGGCTAGTGGATCTTATGTGAGGGAAAGGTGCTGGTCAGGCTTGGGTTAAGGTGAGGGGATTGGCCTTTGAACCAGAGCCACACAACTCAAGTCTGTCTTAGATTATGCCAAGATCTTTTGGGGAGTCATCGCTTGGCAGGGTGAGGCCCCTAGGAGTTGGGCTGATAGATAAGAGGGGACTACTGTATTAGTTTTCACATACAAGTGAAGATGTATTTTTGTCTTCTGTTTTATACCTTTGACTCTTAAGAATATTTTTAGAATCTTACAGAATTTTTGGTTAAACAGTTATTTCAAATTTATTTGTAGTTTCCTCTTTATAGAACTTATGAGGCAACAGAGGCT
Source organism: Plecotus auritus (assembly GCF_963455305.1). Taxonomy (NCBI): domain Eukaryota; kingdom Metazoa; phylum Chordata; class Mammalia; order Chiroptera; family Vespertilionidae; genus Plecotus; species Plecotus auritus. The sequence continues at coordinate 71,479,249 of NC_137772.1, read as the reverse complement.
ATATCTGAGGTCAGTGTGAGATGTATTATCAAATACTCAAACTAATCCTTGCTTGTCATACCTAGGACATGTCATACCTAGTGCTATAATACCCGTATTCTGAGCCTTTCTCTCTCTTCCCTTAGCATAATGCTTTTCATAGAAGCAACTTAATTTATGATGCAAATATTTTCCAAAGAGACACACACAACTAGTCCTTTAGATTCCCAGACATGTTGGGAATCTAAAAAAATCTCTGGTTAACCTCAGACTTGAACTGTACATTAAAAGTTGAATTATTTGGTTTAGATCTATCAAAAATTGCATCAGACAATGTTAAACAAGCAGGAATCCTTTATTCAAGAATACTGCAAAAGGGGAGGAAGATTTAACTCTACTGAAACAAAAGACAAGAGGGTTTTTAAGCATTGGAGTAAGCTTGTGTAAAGGTAGTGGAGGGCATTAGAAAGGAGGTTGGCCAATAGAATTAGGTCTTCTCTGTTTTCCAACATTTCCTTATTGAAGTTATTTTACTACATTCCCACGGGGACTAAAAGATAGGAACACTACTTTTCTTGATAATCACACTTCAAGACATGACCCCCAGGTCCTTGAGAAAGACATTCCTGAGTTGTGAAAACTAACAAGATGCTAGGAAAAGATTTACATCCCAAAGGGGCAGAAAAAGAAGTTATAATAGCAAGTTTCTAAAGCAAATGCTCTAAGCAAAGGGCAGACATATAGACAGAAATAAACCTGTCTAAAGTTTAGTCATGCTGAGAGGAACATTAAGGCTGTCTCACTCACAGATAGGATCCTGAAGTTCCAAATTTCATCATATCAAAGCAACCTAAGAGAGGTCATGAATACATATTCAAAGAAAAGTAATAATGTTGGTGATAATGACAGAAAAGCTGCTCTACTGATTTTTCTATCAAGCACTATGATTAGCTCTTTATATGATATTTTAATTAATTATTTAAAATACACCATTAAGTGATCATCTTATTCATTTTCCAATAAAAATTCTGAGTTTTAATAAGTTACACAAGTTCACACAAATAGTAGGTGGCAGATTCAAATTTAAAACCACCACACATCCAGTTTTTTTGCTATGAGAGGTAAAAATAACATGTATTACCAACTGAAAGTTGGCCATACATACCTAGTCCTGAAAAACAAAGCTAAATCAAAAGAAGAAGCTACAAGGATTAAATTGAAGTTTACATAATCTAAGTCAATTGGTGTTCTTACTTCACAATTTATGTCATACTAACTTGCAGTTTGTAATCTCTCTCTCTCTAGAAATCTCATCCTAAGCAATATTACCCAAGAAACCTCTTTAATGTAACATAAAAGCACATCATGAGAGATCCCTTTGGTCTCTCCCCTTGAAGTTTCAACAATTTGAACACCTATAATTCAACAAATGATTTCCTGCTCAACACACAAACACATCTGAGAGATCCACATATTGACACATTGAAGGTGGACAAGTGGGAGAGAACCAGGGAGGGGAGAAGGAAGAAGAGCTCAAAGGAGCCAGGGACACAGCTTTGCAGCCCAGAGCTCACTGTGGGGCTCAGCCCAGAGGAGGGAGGAATCATGTTGTGGTTGGAGCTCCCTCCAGCTGGAAGAACAATAAGATTTAGTGAGCATTCCTCCAGGAGGGGGCAGTACCAGTTGGGGCTGAACCCAGTGACCTGGGCAGGGACAAAGCACAGAGATGCAACCATGGCTGTCTGGCAATGCATTTCAGACATAGAAACAAAGCTATGGAGCCTGGCTGCCTTCCTTAACTTCCCAGAGCTCATCTCTCCTCACCCTTCATGTTGGAGTGCAGAGCACACTATCTGTAAACCCTAGAATTGGTACTACAGAAACACCTTTTTCCTTGACCTGAGCATGTACTCTGCAATTAATCCCAGGGTCGAGTGGAGGAGCAGTGGGAACGCTGTATAGGTGTGCCGGTCACCATTGCTGGGAGGGAAAAACAACAAAAGAGGTGGCCAGGATCCCCCAGCACACCATACCACTATAATCCAGGCTGAATTGCTTTCAACGCTGGGCTGTGGGGAAGCACTTGGATTTCACAAATTTGAAGTCCTATCACCCACCACATTCCTCTACAAAGTTGGTCCCTGGGATTGAAATAACTGAATCTCAAGGAAGGTGTTCACCTTCACAGGAAACACAGGCCATTTTCTACCAGACTGCAGAGATCTGAAAGCCAAAAAAGTGAAAGAAAGCTTTAAAAAATCCTTGTAGTTTAGCATCATCTACTGGAAAACAATGGAAAGACTTCTTAATAATCTACTAGAGAAGTGCCACTCACACACAGATATCATGATAGAGAATGAATCCATCAAATATTATGAATACCAAAGCTAACAAGGCCACTCAGAAAGAAGACCAATGAAAAAGCAATGAGATCCCAAAAGTAAAACCACATATAAATGGGCAAATAACTTGTGACAAGGGAGCAAAAAAATTACAATGGAATAAATAAAACCTCTTCAATAAATGGTGCTGAGAAAATTGAAAAGCCAAATGCAAATGAATGAAACTAAAATAGTTTGTACAAAAAATAATTCAACATGCATCAAAGATATAAAAATTGGATCTGAAATAATAAAGTGCATAGAGAAAACATAGGCACTAAACGTATGAACCTTGCTCATAGAGAATATTTTATGAATTTGATCCCCAAGACAAGAGAAGTAAAGGTGAAAATAAATGAATGGAACTATATCAAACTAAAAAGCTTCTACACAGCAAAAGAACCTGCCAAGAAAACAAAAAAGCAACCAACCAAATGGAAGAAATTTGCAAACAACAACTCTGACAAGGGTTTAATATCCAAAATATATAAAAAAAAAACTCATACAACTCACCAGCAAATAAACAATTCATTTTAAAAAAATGAGCTGAAGTATCTTTCCCCCCAAAAAAACATACAAATGACCACCAGATATCTGAAAAGATGCTCACTTTCACTAGCTCTTAGGGAAATGCAAAGAAAATTTACAATGTGATACCAACTCACACCTGTTAGAATGGCTATTATTCACAAGACTAGTAATAACAAGTGTTGGAGAGGTTGTGGATAAAATGAACTCCCATTCACTGCTAGTGGGAATGTAAATTGGTACAGCCACTATGGAAAGCAGTATGATGGTTTTTCAAAAAAGTAAGACTTGGCTTGCCATGTGACCCAACAATCCCTCTTCTGGTTATCTACCTATAAAACTTTGGCAACATTTATTTATAAAGATATATGCACTGCTGTGTTCACAGCAGCATTGCTAATGGTGGCCAAGACATGAAAATAACCAAAGTTTTGTTCAATGAATGATTGACTAGAGAAGCTGTGGTACATACATACAATGGAATACTACTCAGCTATAAGAAAAGATGAAATACTGCCATTTGTGACAACATGGATGGGCTTTGGGAATATTATGCTAAGCGAAATAAACCAGTCAGAAAAGCTAAGAACCAAATTATTTCACTCATATATGAGATATAAAAATGAAACTCACAGACACAGACAACACTATGGTGGTGACCAGAGGCAAGCGGGGTAAGGAGTTGGTAAAAGTTAGACTAAATATATTGTGAGGGAAGATGATTTGACTTTGGGTGGTGGGCACACAATTCAATACACAGATCATGTATCATAGAAATGTACACTTGAATCCTATGTAATCTTATTAACTGATGTCACTGCAATAAAGTTAATTAAAATTTAATGAGAAATTAGGTTAAGTAGAAAAAATAAAAAGCTGCATTAAAAAAATAAAAGCATATAGCTAGATTCAACAAAGTTGGGAATTTTTGCCTAATTTGTTTCCTGTTTGTACTATTGTATATTCTGTACACAGAATATATATTAGGAGGGAATCAATGAATGACCAACCAGTGGAAAATACATGACTTAATGAAACAGTGGTCTGTCTAGGTTACATCTATAGGAATGAAAGAGGATCTAACAGCCTTTTTTGTCAGTCTTTCCACACTCACATACTAATTCTAATTCTCTAGATTTTAATAATTTGATATTGAGAAAATTTTTAAATATGAAGAAAAGCATAAATAATAAAAATGCATTCTATAGGAACTAACAGTATGAATTTTATTAGACCATAAATAAATATAGATGTGATATAGTATCAAAAATATTTCTGCAGTCTTAGGATGTGCAATCAAACAGTAGTGTTTAGAATAAAACAAAATAAATGCAGATTTGAAGGATGGGAGTGAGAGGCATTACATAATTAACTATTTTAAAATGTTTAAATATTTGTCATATAAAAGCAACTACATTTATGTATAGGTCTACAGTGTAGGAAGCAAGATTAAATATATAAACTGAAGAATATCTGATATTTATTAAAATCAAAGACTTCAAAAATTGCTTCATTGTCTACAGTAGAAATAATTGTCTTGATACTCAGAAACTTCTCCATTATTAAAAGTATTCATGAGAGAATTTGACTATAAGTTTATAGGATAGAATAAAGAATAGAATAGACAGTAATATAAATATATACTTTCAGATTTATGATTTGTTTATTCTGTAATTCTATAATGTGTCACTTCAGTATTGAAGGGCCTTTGGTGTATTTTGTTCTCTCCTGGGATATATCAAACAAGTCAACATTGAGCAATCCAAATGTACTGTAACAGGATTGGGCCCAGGAAAGAAGGTAAAAGTAAATTGTTGTAGATGCCAGAGACACATTAAATTAGAGGAGAGTAGAGTATGGTATTCAGTACCAAAAAAAGTAACTGCTCCCTAGAAAGGAAATAAGGCTTAAAATACAACACTACAGAAGCAACAATTAAAAGGGACTTTAGAATTCAGCTTTAAAAAGGAAATTGTATAATTACAAGTTTTGTTTAGGTTTATTTTTTTAAAGAATGAGATTACATGTGAAATATCAATTTACTCCTCCTTGGAACATTTAAAAGAATGAGTAGAATTTTGTAACACTTCTGCAATTTGTTAGAATATTAACCTGCATAACATGTACTAGTAAGTTTGCTCTAATATTGAAATTAAATTTTTACGGTCTTTTATATTATAGAAATAGATATGTTTTGGACATTCTTTATGCTGGATAAGAGATTTCCTATGTCTAATGATTTTTCAAAACACCATCTGCCTTAAGACACTATTACAGTGTATCCAATGATATATTGAAGTGGATATTAGTATGCCACCTGGCTTGTTTAGTGTTTGAATGAACTCTCCAGTACTTTATTATGAGGCAAACACAATGGTCTAGTTGTGTCAGACAGCCACAATCCATTATGTTAGTGAATGTGAAATGGCTCTTATACCGTCTGCTCTTATTCAACAGAAGAAAACAAAACAAAAATGATTCTTGTTAGTTCACTGGATCAATACAGTAAAAAGACCACTTGTAGATTCATGTACTAGTATCCTATTATTTGTTTTCTCCTTTTAATATTTTAATTCATGCAAGGTATTGAATGAAATAGATTGAATATTCTTTTGAGTTTGTATAGTCTAATAAATTAATGATTATTTAATGTCCTACTCTTTAGTTTAATAATTACAATTTATTAAAATTATTTATTTGTTCATATTATCAAATCCAATTAAAATTATTTTAAATAATTTATATTTTTGATGTGAGTAGGTTAGTAGTGATGTATTATGTAATACATTTAAAAAATAAATCACATGGCAATGCTTTTAGAGAATTAATATACATATATAAGTATTCATTACTTTTCTTAAAACATTTTTTAAACCTGTTTTTTATAGATTTTACAGAAAGGAAGAGAGAGAATGATGTGAGAGAGAAACATCGATCAGTTGCCTCCCACAAGCACCTTGACCAGGAATCAAATCTGCAACCTGCGTATGTGCCCTAACTGGCAATCGAACCTGCCACTTTTGATATATGGGATGATGCTAGAACCAACTGAGCCACACAAGACTGGGATTCTTTACTTTTCTAGAAGTTGCAAAGTCATGTGTCTTTTTATAATGATAGAAAAAAATCATAAATATAAATATAAATAATGTGAAAGTACTGTGGCCTGAAATGTTATATTTTAATGAAAATATATGTTACATTTTCAACTTACGCTTTTGACATTTTGTCACTATAGAACAGATATGCAAATATTAAAAAAATGAGAAAAATTTAATGTAATGTTAACAGTGACAGAATTGCCCTTTTGAGACTCTTTGAAAGTTATAATCATCACAGTTATTCTTTGAATTTTGTCTTTGACAACATTGCATAGGAATGAAATAGTAACAATTATTATAACTAGCTTTTATTAAATAGTTATTATGTGACAGTTCCTATACATAGCACTTTACATATATTATCAAATTTTAGGAGTAAATTTAGAAATAATTTACTTCATCCCTTGACCCCTTCCCTGTGCCTGTTTTAGGTATGTAAATAATATCAATGTTAAGTCAAGTAAACGTAATTATTTTGCTGTTAGATAATAACCCTTATTGCAAATAATTCCAACATAAAGTAAAAGGGTTTATATATGAGAGGATGGTAATTAACATAAAAAGATCAAGATGGGGAGAGGTAGGTGAGGTAATGAGGCACTTATATACCATGGTAAAAATGTCTGATAATGATCCAAATAATCAAAAACTATTTTAGTACTGAAAAATGGAATTGTAGGATTACATTGTAATGAGCAAGATAGACCAAGTCTTGTAATATTACAAAGTGATAAGTACTATGAAGAAAATAAAGCAGGTAATAGGACAGCGAGTGACAAATGGTGATGACATTAGGGGACTTAATTTGGATATTGTAGTCAAGGAAGAATCCTTTATGCAGGTGACATTTGAGCTGAAATCTTCATAATGAAAGACATTAGAGATGAGACCCAAATGTTGAGAATGAATAAGTTATCAGAAAATCTTGTGGAATGATGTTCTAAGTAGAGGTTAGGAAAAGATAAAATATCCTGAGATTGAGAATAGTTGATGTATGTTTTAAGGACATCCAGATGCCCAGTGTATATGAAACATAATGAAAGAGAGGGAATGTGATAAAATATGTCTAAGATGAAGGGCTATGTCATGCGTATGTAGAAACCACAGTAAGTAGTCTGTATTATATTCTATAATATCAATGAGAGTGGAAAACCTTTGACATGTGCTTCTGTGTACATCGTAGACCCATCATTCAGAAAAAGTTATACAGGAAGAATAACAGATGTGAACCTGAGTAAGTGAGTAACAGAGAAAATGATGTTGACATTGAATGTATGGAGTTTTAAATGCCATTGGGGTGGTTACCTTGAGATTTCCTAAGAAAAAATAACATACTCTGTGAGTCTGTAACACAAGGAATGAAGGTTGAAATCTTGGAAATAAATGAGTTTAAATCAGTGAATAAATATAAAAGGAATGAGGCCTAAAGATGAAACTCTCAGGGATACAATTTTAACGGGTGCCAAGAGAAATGGAACATCGATAGTCAAAGAGATCGGAAAGGAAACTGGAGTGTGTAGAACAGAGGAATACAAAGCAGAAGTAAATTTTAAGAAGAGAACATGAAAGGTATCAAAACAAAAGAAATTTCAAATCAGATAAGATCTAAACATTTATTGCATTTTTAGCAACTGAGACTTGGAAACTAGGTGAATGTTGGTATCTTAGGATGGTACCAGGCATTAGTAATGTTCATAAAATACCATCTCTTTAGAAAACCTTCAGAACATTTCAAAGCTTATAAGAAAATCCCTAGAATGTCTGCCCTTGTTTTAACTGAACAGAGAGCATGGGGTGGGAACCATGCATTGTTGTGAGCCTGTTCATGCATTATGTATGCCACAGAGATGATGAAAACTGAACAGATGCCAGCTTATGTTTTAAGTATTCTTGATCAATCACTCTCCTAAACTATTAATTTAAGCATCCTTCTCCCCTGCTCTTTCTCTCTGTCTCTTATTTCTGTAATTCTCTCGCTTTAAATTTGCTGTCAATACAAATACCTGGTACAGGCTCAATTGTGTTTCCTCAAAATCTATATGTTGAAGTCTTAACACCCCGTCACAAAATGTGACTGTATGTGGAGAGAGTGAGCCTTTAAAGAGGTGATTAAGTTGAAATATTTTAATAGTCATTAGAGTGTGCCCTACACCAATTTGAATGCTTTATAAAAAAGAGGAAACCAGCACACAGAGACACCAGGAATGCACAAGAATGAAGAAAAGACTGTGTGAAGAGGCAGCAAGAGTGCATCCTTTGAGAAAGGCCTCAAAGGAAATTAATGCAATTTAACCTTGGACTTCAGGCTCCAGACTGTGAAAAAAATAAAATTTATGTTTTTTAAGGGACCCAGTTTGTGGTCTTTGTTGATGGTAGCTCTGCAAATAACACAGGGTTCTTGTGTGACTCTTTAGAACAACATCTCGGGTCTCAGCCCATATTTTTCCCCACATGCCTTCCTCTTTTGAATTTTCTATTCTGTATGTTCTCTTAATCCTGATAGTCTTAAAAAGTGCACTGATATTTTCAACAATGTAGATTTTAAGATTCCATTGTCATCTGAGATCAATCATTCATAAATATTTTAGGTATTGACATAAAATAATGCCATGGTGGTAAAAACAAACAATAACAACAACAAAAAACAATGCCTGTTGGTGTAATGAGATGTAGTGATATAGTGCTTATGGTGGTGCATGACTAAAGGAACATCCAAGAAAAGGTCTGGAAAGAAGCCAAATCCAATGAAGCAAAATTAGACACAGATGAATGTAAAACTGTGAATTAAATCTAAAAACTACATTTATAAATATAAAGTGGAGATTACAGGGCCAACAACACTCATGAAATGTCCCCCAAATCTTAACTATTTTAATAGACTATTACTAAAATATTTATAAGTGCTGTTAAGTTTGTAAAAAAAAATGCTGATGTAAACTTAAATGCAAGGGGAATAATTGCCTCTAGGTTGCTCATACTGAGCTTATACAGTTCTCTCTAGCTGGCAGAAGTAAGAGGGATATTAACCAACCTGATTAGGTCAGAAGAAAGGAGCCAGGATGTTGACTAGACCCCGTATCATTGTCTACAATGAAAGACCTGGGGAGATTGAATACTTACAATAAGATAAAGACTGGAGAATCCTCATAATAGATATCTTAAAGTGTATAAAAACTGTCATGTTAAAATTTTTTCAAAGTGGTCACAAACAAACACTTGAATCAATTGTCAGAAAATGGCACATTTAAGAATTTATTATAAAATATATTTGCTTAAAGAATAAATTGGTCTAAACAACAAAGAAAAAATATATTTTTTAAAAGAATAAATTGGTCTAATGAGTTAAGAAGTTCTGTCATTAATGAGACTCAAATTTTGGCTGAGCAAACATTGTTGATAATATTTTAAAAGTAGGGTCCATGATATTTGGGTGATTTAACTATATTGCTTAATAAACCACACTCTACAGCAAGGGCAAGATTAAAGGAGCTAAGTGGTTAAAGTTCTTCAACTTTGTCTTATTTCAACATAGAAGGCTTGCATATATATATATATATATATATATATATATATACACACACACATATATATACATATATATAATGTGTATATATATATGTGTGCATATATATATATATATATACATATATATATATATATGTATATATATATATATATATATATATATATATATATATATATACCACCCTTCTAAACATTATTATTTCACACCTTCACTTCCTCAGACTTCATTCACTACTGTACCTGTCAGGATTCAGGTAATAAAACAGAAATTACCACTCTAGATATTTCAAGCAGGAAAAAAATATTTTATAGGGACTTAGGTTGCAAAATTGTTGCAAGGACTACAATATTTTACAGTGGAGGGTAGTATCCAAGAGTCCATAACTGTAGGAAACTGATACCAGCCTCGGAAAAGCAGGTGCTTGTCTGATGCTGTTGTCATCAGAACTTATGCTTTGCTTCTTCAAAAGCCCTGTTGCTTCCTGCTCTTCTCACCAGCATTGGGGGGCTTCCCACTGGCAACACATTGGGAAACTTGGAAGGCAAGGAAGCCTAGTAAATGTAATTTATGGGCTTATAGCATCTGCCATTCAGGAGAGATTATTACAGAGGGCAGGGAGGGTGCTGAAAGGCCAAAAAAGCTCAGCTGATGGCATAATCTCATTCACTCTGGTGAAGTGAAAACTAAAGTAAGCAGACAGGAGCTAGCTCATATGACTACTCAAAGGAGATCAGCCTATGAACATCCTTATTCACATCTTCACTTTCTTTCCTTTTGCAATGTAACAACCACACTAGCTATAATATTAGACAAACTCCTCCTCTGCTACTATAGGCACCAGGCTCCCTCTTCTTTTGGTGGGAAAGTGTCCCTCCCTCAGTTATCCCCATTATCAATATTTCAATACCTCTCCACTGGATTATTATAATTTTATCTAGAGGCCTGGTGCACGAAATTCGTGCACGGGGCAGGGGGTGTCCCTCAGTCCAGCCTGCGCACTCTCCAATCTGGGACCCCTTGAGGGATGTCCAACTGTCCATTTAGGCCTGATCCCAGGACTGCTGGCTCCCAACCACTCACCTGACTGCCTGCCTGATTGCCCCTAACCACCTCTGCCTGCCAGTCTGATCATCCCCTAACCACTCCCCTGCCAGCCTGATCAATGCCTAACTGCTCCCCTGCCAGCCTGGTCGCCCCTAATTGCTCTCCCCTTCTGGCCTGGTTGCCCCCAACTGCCTTCCCCTGCAGGCCTGGTTGCCCCTAACTGCCCTCCCCTGCAGGCCTGGTCCCCCCCAACTGCCCTCCCCTGCAGGCCTGGTTGCCCCTAATTGCCCTCCCCTTCTGGCCTGGTTGCCCCCAACTGCCTTCCCCTGCAGGCCTGGTTGCCCCTAACTGCCCTCCCCTGCAGGCCTGGTAGCCCCTAACTGCCCTCCCCTGCAGGCCTGGTCACCCCCAACTGCCCTCCACTGCTGGCCCGGTCACCCCTAACTGCCCTCCCCTGCTGGCCTGATCAACCACAACTGCCCTTCCCTGCCAGCCATCTTGTGGTGGCCATCTTGTGTCCACATGGGGGCAGCCATCTTTGACCATATGGGGGCGGCCATCTTGTGTGTTGGAGTGATGGTCAATTTGCATATTACTTTTTTATTATATAGGACATTTCTTACATTAGCACTATCCCTTTGTTACAAGAGGTGAACCCATCTGGAAACAGGTTCTCGTGGGGTGGTGGGAAAAGCATTTCAGGGACACTTACATAGGAGGATTTGAGAGATACTGGCAAGATTTATTAGAGAGCAAACATGCAGTCTGATAGAAGAAAGGACACGCAGGGTCCAGATTCCCTTTGAAAGGCTGCTGTGCTCAATTATGTTAGACTCACACTTCCCTGGTGAGTCTAGTATCAGAGGCTGGTTGACGTGGTGGGTCTGCCTCAGATAAACCATGGTGGCTCAGCTCTGTCTCACTGTGGAAGAAGTCTGGCTCAGGCCCTCCCTCGAGCCTACCAGGCCCAATCTCTTTCCTGGATTTTCCAGAGGCTTGTACCCTTCTCCAATTCAGTTCTATTCCCAGACTTTGCCAGGATAGTCCCTCCCCTCTATCATCACCATTCTGGCTCTTACTGCATGTTCTCCGTAGTTCGGCTTCATCATTTGGTTTCTACTGAGCGTGCACTCAGTAAAAGGAATTTCCCTTCGTCGTTTCTCCCTCCCCCATTAATCTGGCAGAATGTTGCTGGTTGCTCCCTGGGATGACTGAAAAGTGTCTTTCCTATCTACTTGGATGTCCAAGGTGACTGTGAAACTGTCCTTTCCTAGTTAATCTAGAGTCTGGGTCCCTTCTTTCCCTCCCCTTTGGTTAATACTAGTATCTAACTGCCTACTGTAACATTCTGCCTCTTCTCCTCAGGAATTCTGGATCCTTGTGATATCACAAGAGTAAATGAATGGATATTCCATCTTCTGTAGCTTCTTCCAGATGTATGTGTGTGTGTGGTGGTGCGTGGGAGGGGGGGGGGGGTGAGGAGGTAGTCCTGCCTATGCCTGGGCCCAGAGATTCTTGCAGGGGAGAAGGATTCTGTAAAGTTAGGGTGAGTCTGTTGCTGTCCTTGGAAGGTAGCATATGTGGTATCTAGAGGATGACCCTGCAGGACAAGTTGCTATCCTAGAGGTGACAAATGTAACAAGAAGGTTAAAAAGTCATGGTCCGAAAGTGAGAGGAGAATTATAGCAACTAAAGAAGGTCTGATGAGAGGTAAGAACTAGGTGATAAAGGGAGGGACAAACTTCACCGTGTCCTAGATGAAGTTGGGGTAGGGGCTTTCCTGATGAAGGTATGTCACCTGCCTGAAGCCCTCTTGTTTATCATATGCAATTCAAATTAGGCTAAGAGGAACATTCTAAGATCTCCTTCCTGAAGCAGGCTTTTTCTGTCTGAATCTCTTGGGCAGGAAAATGGAAGAGTCAAAGGCTCCCCCCAACCCCAAGGCTTTTGTTTTCTAATAAACATCCCAAAAAGTAATTTCCAAAGTGATAGAAATTTGATCCCTTTAATTCCACCTTTTAAATAATTAAGATTTACATTTAAGAAGTGAAGTTGTTAGATGGCTCCACACTTCACGGACTCAACCACCTAGTCTTGACAACAAATCAGTTCAGCCAAACCACTGGGCATCATTTGGGGAGATGGTGATGCAGATAGGCTTCCAAAGTGAGGCTTACATTGTGTAAACAAGCAATCAGGTATTTAATAAGGGGTATGCCTATGAAAACTGAAAAAAAAAGAAATATAAAACAAAGGTTAATGATCAGAGCAAATTATAAACAGTTTCTGAGTCTGTAAGACTGTCAGTTGAGAAGGTTTTTAGATGTAAGGCTGTTGCTGGAATGAAAGTGAGCAGTGACGATCTGGTATATTTTTCCTGTCTGCAGTTTGAATATCTCTGTTGATGTCATCAGGTGCTCAGGTTAATGGTGTGCACAGCCTCAGGAAAGAAGTTTTAGTTCTCAATAATTCCAAGTCTAAGGATGGGAGAAAGACAAAACGCTAGTTTGGAGGGTTGTAGCCAAATATTTAAGAGAACTAGAAAAATGCAGGATTCAGTTCTGTTGATAGGTGAAAAATAAAATGTTTATTTTTAACTGAACTAGAATCTAATATCCATAAATGAGCATTACAACTTTTATTAAAACATAATTTCTCCCCCGAAAAGAAGCTTCATTTTGTTGTTATCGTTGTCAATCCTCACCCAAGGATATTTTCCCATTGATTTTTTTTTTCTTTAGAGAGAGAGTGTGTAAGAGAGAGTGAAAGACAGAAACATCGATGTGAGAGAAACACATCAATTGGTTGCCTCCTGAACATGCCCTGACCAAAACCTGGGCTGGGGAGGAGCCTGTAACCAAGGTACGTGCCCTTGACTGGAATCAAACCCGAAAACCCTTTGGTCCACAGGCCGACCTTCTATCCACTGAGCTAAACCAGCTTCATTTTTATTAAAGATTCAAATTAAGACCAATTTATTTACTGCATTAAGTCTAGTTGTAATTCGGCCTGATTATTTGCATAAACACAACAAGAACAGCAATTGATCACATAGGCTCTTTTAAATCTAATCTCTAGAATTTCATAAGGAATCTCCAGATTGAGCTTTAATTAGCCACTCAGGGCAAAGAAGCCAAGCCACATGGTTGCCAACAGGTTTTGCCTGCAATACCTATAGGTTTGGGTACATTTCTCAAGTTCACTAAATTGCTTTTATCAAAATCATTGAGGTTATCATTTGTTCACTTATATTTCTCATGTCCACTTCATTCCATTAGCAAATCCTATTACCTCTAGTTCCTTAAAAAATAAACAAAAAACTAGAATTAGTTCAAAATTTTCCATCTCTGCTATCATCCACCTTAAATCTCTACAACTCTACAGGGAAGCCAGAGTGATTTACTTCAAACTAAGTCAGACCACTTGGCTTACTTACTTTAGATAATTCAGGGGATTTCCATTTTAATTGAAATAAGTTTCATTTTGCTCTCCCAATTTACAAAGTGTTGCATAAACTATCAAGCTTGTTGTAGCTTTAGGAGCTATAGTTTGCCAATGCCAGATTGAGATTTAATATTCACAATAAAATAAAATGCAAAATTATGTCAGATGGACTAATTTAAGGGGAGTGCTTGCAAAATTGTCTTTTATATTTTTCAAATACATTTATTTTCATTTTATCTATCTTTTGCAATTACTACCCCAGTTTATATCATCATTTATTTTATTCGTCTGAGTATATACATTTGTTATCTATTCTGACATTCTTGTTTATAATTCTCATCCTTCCAAGGTACATACCAACTACTTTTGTTGAAATGCGATTTCTTTCTTGCTTTTGTTGGAGAGATACCTCCTCTTCTCTCCTCCTCTTTTTTTAAAATATGTTATTATTGATTTTTTTTTAGAGAGGAGGAAGGGAGAGGGATATAGAGATAGAAACTTCAATGAGAGAGAAACATCGATTGGCTGCCTTCTGCACATCCCCTTCTGGGGATCGAGCCCACAACCCAGGCATGTGACCTGACCAGGAATTGAACCAGGGACCTCCTGGTTCATGGACCAGCACTCAACCACTGAACCACACTGTCTGGGCCAGGCTACTTCCTCTTCTTAAGTGAAAAAGAAGCACATTTACTTTTTACCAAAGTTCTAACTATGGATGACTTCAGCCATCTACACTTCAATAACTAAACCAGAAAGCTGAATAAACTTAGAAAAAATAACACTCTCTTCCTTCAACATTAGGCTCCATAAAAGAGAATGGTGATTAATATTTATTGGACTTTCATTATTTCCAATCAATTTTACTCTTTTTCTCTTGTCAGCTTTTTTTCTACTCAACTGAATAACAATATCCAAACTTTTTCAAGATTCTCATATATCTAATTTCTTTTATTTTCACTCACTTTTGTGAGATGAATTTTCTTTCCATCATTAAAAAAAAAGAAGGCTTCAAATGAAAATTTTCTAGCCTTCTCAACACCAAACTTAAAGTTGCTATTTGTGTTTATCTTTCTATCCTGACATAATTAAACAGACGTATCCCCTCAAGGTCTAAATGCTTTACCCGTTGTTTTTATTTTCTTCCTTCCCACTTACTAAATCTCATACTCTTGTTTATTTTCTCTCCATCTTCAACATTTTCCTCTCTACTGGATTTTTCCCCCATGTGCTTGTTTATCACATCAATACATAAATAATAGCATTAATAAATAAACAATATATTGATCATAAAATTATAATAAATGATAAATAATAAAAACAAATCATTCATTTGTACACATTCTTCCATCTATTCCATATATCTCTAAAAATTCCTCTCACCTTTTATATACAGTTAAGTTTCTCAAAAAAGTTTTCCAAAGTCCTAATAAAATTTTATCTTCTTTAATTTACTTCCCAACATATTTCAATCTGAATTTCTTCCTTCAAGTCACCAATGGCATCCATGCTGATGTGTTCAATTAATACATTTCAGTTGAAAGACTATTTTCCTAAAATCACTAGAATCTTTCTATTCTTAGAATAATCTGTTGATAATCTATTCTCATTACCAGGCCCCACTCATCCTGGATGGAAAATTACACTCCACATTAAAGTCAAAGCAAAGACCCTAAAAATAACACCCTGTACCTTTCTCAAGGAACCTGCGGGGTCTTTTTGTTCTTGTTCACACCAAGTGGCATCCTATTTTGCTGAAAGCTTGCATGTCAGAACCCTTAAAGCCTTGCAGTTTATTTTCCCAGAATCACTCCTACTTGTCCTTAGCATGGCTGCATCTGCAAAAGCCCTATAAATCCCCTTCCCTGTTTAATCTCATTGAAGCAGTTTCTTCGGAGGCTGTGCATGAGTTTATAAAGAGAAAACTTTGTTCTTACAGACATCCTTGTTTCTTTCAACATGGGCTTATTTACTTATGCATTTATTGTATTTTACCTGTTTCATTTATTCACATCATTGACCACTACTAGGCACTCCTTTCTTGAATCATTTGCTTATGGAAGAAACAATTTCCCACTTTTATGGTTTCCATTTTATCTCTTGTGGCTACTCTCTTGGCCTCTTTTTCAGTTTTCCCTCTTTTATCTGATTCATATTTTGAGTGTCTCTGGGTTTGGCTTTACAATTGCTATATTCCCCTATATTCCCCTAAAATACCCTATCCATTTTCATAACTTCAAGTACAAAATATATCTCAGTGAACTAAAAATGTACATTCTAGTAATTCGTATTGAACATCAGACTCATGTAGCTATTTTCTTTATTAATCCTTTTTCTTTCTCAAACAAATCACAGAAAATCAACATCTACAACTTGAACTCTTATTCCCGGCAACACACTTTCCCTCCAGTTCAGCCATTTTAGTAAATAAACTACCCTTCCCTGTCCCGGGATTTTGCTAACAAGTATGACATCTGGCTCTCTCTCTGTCCAGTCTGTCAGTTTTACTTCTGTCCATTCTCCATGCCACTTCTCTAGACTCTGACACTATCATGTCTACCCAAGTGCAGAACAAAATGCTCTTTCCTGGTCTCTGTGTGACTTTCTGTTTCTTCTCATGCCAATCTTCAGACATCTTTCTCTCTTACAATCTTCATAATGTTTCTTTGTCTGCTTTATTTATGCTGAATTTCCCACAATAAACACATGACTTGATACATAATAGACAATCAATTATTAAAATCATTGTTAAACTCAATGAATATATGACAATACATTTCTTAGTTCTTGAGAATGTAGAGAAAATTTTAATATTTAGATGCTAATGAGGGAGGTGCAATTATGGAACCAGTGGGTAAAGTTCCCAGCAATCAGAATATATACTGTTTACAAGG
Organism: Plecotus auritus; assembly: GCF_963455305.1. Classification (NCBI taxonomy): domain Eukaryota; kingdom Metazoa; phylum Chordata; class Mammalia; order Chiroptera; family Vespertilionidae; genus Plecotus; species Plecotus auritus. The sequence continues at coordinate 71,462,352 of NC_137772.1, read as the reverse complement.
ATGACTTTTGTGCTCATTTAGGAAATAAAATCTGTGAGAGTAGAAAACTATATCCATGATAAGAAAATAAAGTTTTTGTTATAGATGCCATTCTCTACCTGAATGAATACAGTAATAAAATAAAATAAAAAAAAACAACCACTGAGAACCATGATAAAACTTGTTAAAGACTTTAGATTTCATTACATTCAGATATGATTTTTTTAAACAAAGGAAGAGGTTTTGCACATAAAGTTGACTTAGGGGCATTGTGGTTACATGGTCAAGCCATCAATTTCCCATTGAGTCAAACCCACTTTGCTTTCACCAGGAAGGGCATTGCCAGATTATGGATGGTGAAAGCAGCAGATTAGTGGCCTGAATTTAATGTTGGTCAAAATCTATTTGCTATTTTCAGAACTGTACATTTCTTCAGCAGTTCCTACTGAAAAGCCAAACTGTCTCTAAGCAGAGAAGGGGCACAAAACCCTTTCAATTCAAATAAGACGGAATGAAACCTTATCCTGCCACAAGGGAGCGCTTGGCTTTTTGTGGGTGACATTGTATCACTTATTCTCTGCATTACCCATTAATAAAGTCCCTCAACTATCAGGGAGATTATGCATTATTTGAATACGGAGTTGTTCTCATGCATAAAACTAGGGTATGGTGAGGAGGGAAAATAGTTTTTACTATGAATGCACTGAGAACCACTTAAGTGGCTGTCAGGTGTCCCTCAGGTCAACAAAATCTTTTCTCAGAATCCCCTGGGAAGTTCAGAACATTCTTTTGGAAATAAAAATGTTTTTCTTCCTACTCCTACTGTATTTCTTTGAAGCCCACATACACACCTTTATTCAAAGAATGAATAATCCCCAAAATTCTCCTGGGAGTATCATCATGATGCATACTGATATAATGCAAGACAGAAGACAGAATGAGATTTAAAAAAAAAAAAAAATAGCTGGTACAGTTAACAACAAAAAGAAAAAGTCTAAAATGGTATAATTTAAAAAGTTTTGCTTCAGAGTATGTCTCTGTGTTAATTTCACCATTAGACAGCCAAGTTTTTTTTAAGAAATTTGAGAGCTAGATTAACCTTTACTATATATTGTAAGCATCTTAACCTGTACCACATTTCATCCTGACATTTCTACCAACCTATCTATGCCATTTAGCTGTTTTATGAGGCTTCATAAAGTATATAAAAATAATTGAAACTAACTGGACGAGAAGGGACTGTGTTTACAGGAAGGAAAATAATGTTTTCAAACCAAATGTAAAATATGCTATATTACAAAATTGATTTTTAGCGATTCAAACCTCATGTGAATGATAACAAAACAGGGAAGATCTACCAATTCTTAATCAATAACTTGACTAATATAGATTTTGCTGAATTTAACCATGTGTTTTTACAGAAAAATATGAGAAAAAAATTTCTAATATGTTTGAGAATAAGTCAAGGTTGCAGTAGTGATAACAACTAACAACTAACATTGACTTTATTTCTTTATTAGAAAATACTGAAAATGTAAAAAATGTTCTTTCACAAATAGCTCTTTTAGGTTTTTGCTATGTCATTAAAAATTGGCCATACACCCTAGGTAGGCCCTTTCTATCCATCTTCCCTGATTTATTTTTTAATCGCAAAAATTATCTTAATGTGACATACTATTATTTATTGGCTGTTTCTTCAGGCACTGAAAAATGTACAGGTTCTGCATTCTGAGAAAGATGACTATAAGAGTTAGAGTCATAAGGACAACATATAAACATACTGTAACTTAACTGGGGCTTCCCAGGCAGGTTAAGTTTAGAAAACATGATACATTAATAAGTTAAGGTATAGAGAATTTTTGATCACTCCTTTTATGATAATTATATGACTTACTTGGTAGGATTTTGTAGGTCCATCACACAATCTCTGATTTTGGCAGGCAGCGTGGTTAATGAAAGTGGCAATGGTCTGCATTCTAAGAGACCAGGATTTTAGACACAAATAAAATATTAGTTACTTTTGTTATTTTGAGCAAGTTACTTATTGCCCCATCTCTTGAATTAAGGGATATGGACTCAGTGATCTCTAATATATCCCTTACTTTCTTTGATTCTTGATTTCTTCTATTCATTTGTTCATCCATTTTCTCCTTCAATAAATGTTTAGTTAGAGCATGCATCTTGTCAAGGAACTAGAAATAAGAAAGATAAAAATGTGATATATATTCAAGTGGGAAATTAACTTAAGTGTAAATAAATATATAAGATAAAGTTTAAAAAATAAAACAGAATAAGGGAGTAGGGTGAGTGGAGATTACTTTAATGTGGATAATATCAGAAGACATTTCTCAGGAGGTAATGTTTGATCTGAGACTGGAATGATGAGGTAGCCAGTCATGTGAAGATTTTAGGGAGAAACATTTCAGGTTGAAAAAAAAGCAAATCCTAAATCTCTGGGGCAGAAATAAGCTTAGAATATTCAAAGAACAGGAAAAATGTCTATATGGCTGATGAGAGCACAGTAATTATAATATGAAAGGTGGACAGAGCTGGGCCATGTTGGACTTTACACCCTAGAATAAAGAGCTTGCGATTTATTTTAAGTGTGAAGGGAAGCCATTGAACATGTTTTCATAGATGAAGACTCACTTTTGATATCTGCGGAAAAAGGATTGCAAATGAGGCAAGAGTGAAGCAGAGGGCTTAGTTAGGTTGTTGCAATGAAATTTGAACTAGGGAGGTAACAGTGAAGAAGTGAGAAGTGATCCAATTTAGAATGTATTGTATAGGCAGAATCCATAGAATTATCTGTATTATATGTGAAGTATAATGGGAAGAAAAGATTCAAGAACAATAGTGTGTGACATTCTGGAGAGTGGTTTTAGTTCTGAGATTAGGAAAGAAGCAAGCTGTGTAGGGAGGCAGTGAGGGCATTCAGAAATCATTGACACTGTATGATAAGAAGGTGTTTCATTGCCAGCTAACAAAGTATAGGCGAGGTACTTGAATAAGTCTAATGACAGTTCCTTTTATACATGCATCATTATGGGACAGTTAAATATGACATTTCCTGTCACAGTCACTAATTATTTGACCTTTTGTTTGCTTTTGTTTCCTTGCCTTTCTTTGTTTTCTTTTGTGGTACAGATTCTATTTTTTTTTTTTTTAATTGTGATTTTAAAAGTCTGGAACACTTTCCCTGCCCTGACAGTTCTTATGATACACACCTCTCCTCTTGGGGCTGGCTAGGAAGTCCAAAGCCAGAGGATTCTCTGGGAAACGAACTTAGTCTGCCGTTGTAAGACTTTAAGAAAAAATCCAGTATGAAGGTAAATGACTCCCTCTGGGAGACACTATATTAAGCACATGGGCTCTAGACCAAAGTCCTCTCTAACAGCCAAAAGCAACAAGGTATACCTTAGTACTGATGAGCACTAATTCTCACGGTTACTTTGACATATGAACTTTCAAAGAATCACAGTTGACATATTCTTGAGCTCAGGTCTCAGGTGTTTTTTTGCTGTTGTTTGTTTGTTTTTTCTTTTCAAGCAAAGAATGAGTCTGAATTTTTAGGAAACCGGGAAACCCAGCTACTGGGCAGAGCTACTTTGCATAGGATTCAGATTATTCGCATCATTCAGAATTTACAACATCAGTTTAATTCCTATGAATGTGGTAATTTTTGCTTGTTATTTTGGGGGCAGGGGAAGCCAGAGAGACCTGCTTTAAAGGAAGGAGAGGCTCAGGAGCTAATCACACCTTCTACAGAGACAAAAATTGTTGGCAATGATAAGATGACCTGATAACATCAATGGAAGTAAAATGAACAAGCAAGCCTTTATTACTAATAATAGTTCACACTTGTGTAGCATTTAATATTTTTTAGGGATTTTGATATGAGTTGTGCATATACTGACTCATTTAATCCTCATGATAACCATATGAGGTAGGTATTATAATTATTCCAAGTTCATAGAAGAAACTCAGTCACAGAGAGGTTAAATAACCTGTGCACAGTTACATGGCTCCCAAGTATTAGAATTGTGACTAAAACTCAGTCTGGACCTGGCCGGTGTTGCTCAGTATTTAGAGTGTTGGCCTGCACACCGAAGGGTCTCTGGTTAGATTTCTGGTCAAGAACACGTACCTGGGTTGCATGCGGGAGGCAACCAGTAGATGTGTCTCTCATATCGATGCTTCTCTCTCTCTGGTCTCTCTCTCCCTTTCTCTCCCTCCCTCCCTCCCTCCTTTCCACTCTCTCTAAAGAGGTATGTGCCTTGGACCGGGAATCAATCCCACAACCCTTTGGTCCTTGGGAACAATGCTCTAACCACTGAGAAACCGGCCAGCGTATGACTTTAACTATTAATAATTTTCATTTTATTTTATTAAGTTAAAAAAACACCTATTGAAATCTATGTTGTAGGCTTTTGGGATTCATCAGTGAACAAAATATTCTCACCCTCACTAAATTTTCTAAGAGAGGGAATAGCTGAGAGGCAAGATTTGCTTATTTCCATCTTTTTCATAAGAGATAAGAGAACAAATATCATAGACCTTACAGTGAATGCTGGATGGATCCAGGCCTGTAAGGAAAGATTTGACCAAGTATGTGTCAGAATACTAAGACATACTCATTTTATGGGCTCTGACATATCTTCCCCACACTAGCAGGCAACGATTGTTCTTCAGTGTCTGCAAGGGTGAACTAAGGTTTAATCCACTGAAAATCTATGAGGACTGCATGGAGGAGGCTGTTCTCTAAAAGCAACAGTGTTGTTTTATGGAAACAGATTTTTGTTATTGTTTTTTCGCTTTCACTAACTCTTTGCTGTGTCTATAGGGCATTAAATCAGCTAAAAATTCCTACACCTCTTCCTTGGTTATGCTTCAGAGGACAAAATCATTAATGACAATAATCTGAGTCCTATTTGGAATGAAGAAAGCTACCTTTCAGCACTTTTTTGAATTTTCCCCATTTTGGGCTAAGCAGTATAAATGGGCTGCTGAACGGTGTTATTGCATCTTCAGCTACCGAGAAAATGGATTCTGTGCTGCTCACTTTAGATAGAATACTGGGATATCAAATAATTAGACACTGTTTGTGTCTAGAATACCTTCCTTCTGATTTTACACAATGAGCAATTTATTGTGCAGATTAGATAGTGGGTTCACGTAATGTTTAGCTGTTGTCTTGAAGTGATAACTTTTTAATGTGCTGGTTATTTGTCTTGTTTGGATGAGGATGCTTATTTATGAATGTTTTCCAAAGACTAGACAGAGGAAGGAGGCTCTGCGTTTTAGACAAATCGATAAAAATACACATGCATAAATAAATGAAGCACATCTGTCAAGCAGTTTTACTATGATCTAGTTAAGACTTTTGTTTTATCACCTTTAAAATGTTTTCAAAACATTTACGACCATTAGAATCTGATATTTGAAGTTTGCAGGTTTTTATGTTGCTGCTTGGTTGAGAAGAATAGTCTGAGATCTTAGCAGCACAAACTCAGACATTTCAGAGAGCCATTTTTAGACCTGTTTTCTTCTTTATTTTTGTTAGTAACCTTGCAACTCAGTATGAGATCTCCTCTGTGTAAATTGACAGTGTGCCAATGCTGTGGTGTGAAATTGTGGTATGCAACTTTGCCCCAAGGAATTCAGCAGTCTGGAGTTGAACTTTGATAAAAATGAGTGGATTATTTCTCCCCAATGGGAAAAGCTGAATGGCCTGGTGTGCAAGACATTAGATGGTGAGTCAGAAGTCATAGCCTTGTCACTTACTTGCTGTGTGACCTTGGGCAAATCAATTAACTTCTCTGTGCCTCAGGCTCTCCATCTGTATAATGAGGACCATGATACCTACCTTAAAAGGAAGGTGAAAGGATTAATGAGGCAATGTCCGAAAAACACATTAAGCTCCATGGAAGAGAGGTGCTCTATAATTACAAGCCATTATTACTGAATTTAAAAGACAGTAAAATGGAACCATTATTTTACTTTATCTTCACCTCTACAAGTTATTTCAACTGAAACAGTATTAGAGAGAATCTTAAGGCTGAATGGCTTATTTAAAATGCTTGAATTTTTAAAAATTTCTTTTAATTATACAACATACCAGATTTTCAATTTAATAGACCTAAGAATTAAAAGAGTTCTGTACACTGAGAGAATATAATCACTAAATGTTGCACTTCAGATGGCCCCATATTTATTCCATTGGGTAGACAGCAATGAGACTGTTTTATCTCAGGGAGATTATTATCTATTTGATCTTTAGAGTCTTAAAGAGTGTTTCTAAGGCCTCCCCTACTAACCAGCTCTAGTTTTTATTGAAACAGGCTTGCACATTTAACTAAAGAACTTTTTGCTCAATTTAACTGCAATTTTTAAAATTCTCAATGGAAAAGAGAATAGTCATTTTATACATCACATTAAATTTTTATATGCTTAAGGAGAGCTATTAGTTATATTTGTGTCTCAATGCTAAATAACTATAATTTCCCATCATTCTTCAGCGGTCCATTTTTTGCAATACTATCTCTTCCAACACTGCATCTCCTTCACTGTTTCACAGTACTTTACTGATGCAAAGTCCATGCTGTGAAGAAATACAGCTTCTCCTAGTTTTGCCACCAACTAGTTGTTTGAGCTCTTTGTAAGTTACTTAATCTACCAGTTAGTTAGTTTACTTCTTGGCAACCTGAATAGGTGGGACCACATCAAAAAGGTAGATTCCAGCATTCATATCCTACACTGCTACATATTTTTTTATTATTTTCCCACTAGTTTGTTGCGTGTCAATCAGGTGTTCCAGACCTTTCATATGATTTGACTTATTAAATCATTTCAACAACCCTGTTAAATATAATTATCTCTTTTTTATTGATAAGGGAACTGATTCAAACAGGAACCACCATGTTGCTTATAATTAAGTGTCTGGCCAATAAGTCCTACAGTTTTGGTACTAAATATAATTAATTCAGTTGCCTAGGTTTCATTTTGTCCATGTGATCTAATAATACTTATTTCAAAGATATGATAAGGACTAAACAAGATAATATGTTATAAGCACTTAACATATGCTTGGTATATTCAACATTTGGTAACTGGTAGTTTTCTGGTTTTGATTGTGATTGGGGTTGTGGTTAATGTTACTGATTCATTATCTTATGTAATACACCTTGAAGGTAGAGCCATAATTTTGATGCAAATTTGTCCATAGCTCAAAACCAGTGATTATTCAGAGTCTTTAGCTATTTTTTAAGGTGCCAAGAACAAAAATCTTGTTAGAAATAATAATTTCTCAGTTTCTTTGTGCCTTTCTTCAAAGTAGTTGAGACTACATAAATCAGGTATTGGATAAAATTTCTGTTGAGAAATTTGCTCTATTCCTTATACTATATATATATATCCTATCTAATAAAAAGGGAATATGCTAATTGACCATCACTCCATCACAAAGATGGCTGGACCCACAGCTGAGGCCAAGTTCCCATAAGGAGCCTTAACAAGTAATCAGCAGGGACCTAGGCTACGACCTCTCCCGCCGCTATGGGACTAGACAGGGGACCTCAGGCCGTGTCCCCTACCCAGCAGGGCTTGAAAAGGTATCTCAGGCCACGTCCCCCACCCGGCAGGGCTTGACAGTGGACCTCAAGGTGCACTTCCCTTCCTGGTGCCAGGCTAGGGGACCTCAGGCTGCTACCCCTGCCCCAGCACCAGGCCGGGGGACCTCAGGCCATGCCCCCCACCAGGTGGGGCTTGACAGGAGACCTCAGGCCATGCCCCCCTGCCCCAGCACTGGGCTAGGGGACCTGAGGCTGCACCCCCCTTCCTGGCTGGGCTTGACAGGGGACCTCAGGCCGTGCCCCCAACCCAGCAGGGCTTGATGGAGGGACCTCAAGATGTACCCCCAGTGCTGGGTCGGGGGAACTCAGGCCGTGCCCCTGCCAAGCGAGGCTTGACGGGGGACCTGAAGGCTGCACACCCCTGCCGGTGGGGCTTGATGGGGGACTTGAGGCTGTAGCCCCCGCCCCTGCCTGGCTGGGCTTGACGGGGGACCTCAGGTCATGCCCCCAACCCAGCGTGGCTTGACAGGGGATCTCAGGCCATGTTCCCCACCTGGTGGGGCTTGACAGAAGACCTCAAAGCATGCCCCAACCCTGGTCTGGGTTGGGGGACCTCAGGCCATGCTCCCCCATCCTGGCGCCGGGGCAGGGGACCTGAGACTATGCCCCCTGCCCAGCAGGGCTTGACAAGAGTGGGACTGGCTGGGTCTGGATCTAGCCCAATGTGGGGGGAGGGGCAGCCAGGTCTGGGTCTCACGCGATTTTGAAGTGCATGTGTGTGGGCCGGGACTTGACTCTGGGTCCCGTGGTGAGCCCCAGACTCTGACAGGAGGAAGGTTTTCATATACATTTTACTAATTTTATTTCATCTCTGACACTTCTATTATAGAGAAAGGGCAAATACCAATATTAAATTATTTTCTCTAATTAATCCCCTTTTAATGTGCACGAATTTCATGCACCAGGTCACTGCTATATATATGTCAAAGAATATATATTTACATATATATTTCAAAAGATATTTTTAAAAGCTTGATATTATTACTAAATAGTCAGTTGATAAAATGTATAAAGTTAATGACTAGAATAAACTAAATAACCAATTAATTCATTTATTTTTTATCTTCAGAGTAGTATTTCAATGATTTGTTATCACTGAAATTGTGCTGGGAGTATGAAGGCTATAAAGTCATCCCTTTCTTACCAGACTGTGAGTAATTTTTGCTTTTTTCCCCCCTCTCAGTTTCAATGACATATGAATTCTGACCCTTAAAAGATGCCCCTTGAATTTTGAACAAAACTGAATTTTCTTGAGAAGTATATAGCCAAGTAGGACAGTGATACATGTACCAATCTGAGCTGGATACAAAGTAAAAATGTTATATTTGCCATAAAGGAGGTGGAAAAAATGGCTTTTCAGATTTAGCAATGGATGAGATCTCTGCCAGAATATAGAAACAGAATTTTATGGGGGGGAAAAAAAAGAAAGAATTTAAGTGCAGCCCTGAATAAGGATATGTAGGACTCAGAAATGGAGAGACAAAATCTTACTCATTTTTTCCTCTGTGCATTCTTTTTGCACATTTCTGAATTCTACCACGTCTATGAATTAAGCATCATTTTACAAAGGATAAATGGAATTCAGAGAGGATAAGGCACTTGTCTAGTAATGATAAAACAGGATTGGTCAGTTTAACTATCCAAAACTGTACCTTAGATCCAGAGGGACTAGGGATTGAGTGGGAGACAATACAAATTAGCAGTTCACTTTGGAGAAAGTTACCTGGGTCTCTTTAATCTTACCCATTCATAAAGGGCCAGACTGAAACTGACTTGGCTGCTCAGATAATAGAGCCCGATTCTCATGGTTTGCATTTTATGAATCACTGTGTGACCACAGTCCCTAGCCATCACTCCTTGCCTTATTTTCTCTCTGCAAAAACAATTTATAGTCAGATTTAGTTATAAAATCAGAGATATCTTGGCTCACTTTGTGATGATAATTTGAGATGTGTATCCATGGGCAATTTTTAAAACTTTCTTAATTTAATTTCAATATTCATATAATTTTATTTATCTTTTACTATTTTATAAAGATTTAAAATAATATATGATAAAATTTAATGAACATTCTGTCAAGCAGGAATAATATTAGTTATTATTAGCATTATTTTAAAAATTAAAATAAGGTAAATAAATGATGACAGATGAGAATTTGGATACTGAGAAAAAAGTTTGTTAATATAAGTATATATAAATATATATAAATATTAACATATAATATATTATATAATATACATTTATATAATATTTATATAGTATACATATAAGCATATAATATTTATATAACATATAATACATTTAAATATATAATGTATATATAGCTGTATAGCCTCTGCACACTGTGTAGTATGTAGTAGCTGCTTGATAAATATTAACTCATAGTCCATACAGCTCTATATTAGTAATTCTAGAAATAAGGGAATATCTACCAGTTTGGATATATTGTTTTAAATATAATACATATATAATCAATTCATAACTTCTACAGAATTTACAGAAAATACAAATGACACCCTATAATTCTGACACATAATGATACTGTAGTACAGCTGAAACACACAAACTCATATGTACAGAAACACACATATACAATTATTGTCACATTTCATTTAATGATTTGATAGCTTTTTTACTTACCATTTTATAGTATTTATTTCTTTTGCCATTAAATTATTATACATGACATATCACCATAATCTAATTAAGTGATCATCTATTGTTGAGAATTTGAGTTATTTAAATTTTTTTCTATACAAATAATGGTTTCATGCATAAATCTTTGACTCCTTCCCTGATTATTTACTTTTTAAGGAAAAGTTGCCATTTTTAAAAGTGAAATTGCTAGACTCAAAGATATGTATATATTTTAAAGGCTATTCATACATCATTTCTGACTGTCTTTTGGAAATATTGTCCATCTCATTAGTCAGTATTCTTCACCTTTTCTGTACTATTTGACAAAGAACTTAAGTTTTCTTTCTTTTGTTCTTTCTTTAACTGGCAGTACTCTGGAATCTCATGTGAAACTTTTCTACTGAATGTCAAAGCTCTGAAGATCATTCACACAATATTCTGTGTATGATGAAAGTCTTGTTATTTATTAGAGCAGGAAATGGTTTTATTTACTTATATTCTTTATTTTCATGATATTATGAATTTAAAGTATGAGGGAAGTTTCTCTAGAATTGAGAGATTTAAATCCATCTTTCTAAATCTAGAGGGATTCAGTATGCCAAATTTAGCAAAGTATACACATTGATTTATACTCCCTTTTATTGAGCTTAGATTGAAAATATTTCTGCCACTAAAATCCCTATCAATATTAGTGCCAAAATCCTAACATTGCTACAGGAAGAGTACTTTGCAATTTGAAACTCCTGGAACGCTCAAATCTCTTTCAGCAATAATTTAAATTTAGTCTTATGGGAGACAATTACTGTGTGTGCTTGTGTCACTCTTCTGAAATCAGCTACTTTTATCTATCGCTCTCCAAAATTAACTTTGCTTTAGGAGCTCAGAAAAAAATAGGAATGACACACCTACCAGTTCAATGAAAGCAAAATTATAAAAATGTGGGCATCACTCATATGTAGTGGTACTTTTCAAAAAATGGATGGATTTGTATTTTTTTATTTTAGTAACTAATTGCCTATGACTGTATATGTTAAAGAAATCAAGGATAGCATGAAGATATATAATGATGCTATAGAAGGAATTTTTATAACCCCCTCCCCGCCCCCCAATATATAGGTTGAAACCTAATCCCCAATGTGATAGTGCTTGCAGGTGGGACTCTTGGGAAGTGATTAGGTCATGATGGTTCTGCCCCCATGAATGGCATTAATGCCCTTATAACCAGGTCCTGGAGAGCTCCCTTGACTCTTCCTGCATGTGAGGACATAGTGAGAACAGCAAGCTGTGAATCGGGAAGTGAGCTGTCACCAGAAATCAAATCTGCTGGTGCCTTGATGTTGGACTTCTCAGCCTACCAAACTGCGAGAAATAAATTTCTGTTGTTCATAAGCCACTCAGACTATGGTGTTTTGTTATAGCAGCCTGAATGGGTAAGGGAAGTAATGATTTCACATTTGGGGAGCAAGATTTACTTTTATATAATTTAGTATGATAAGGAAAGTAGAATTGGTTACTAAACAAAGATAAACTATGCTGGGGTATTTCTGGTTTGTAGCAATGATGTTGACTTAATATTTCTGTTTTAGTTGTAAACAGTAAGAGTTACATAATTTAAGAATTTATTGCATTTTATTTTCAATAGAATAGTCAGGTAAGATATCCTATCTAATAAAAAGGAAATATGCTAATTGACCATCCTCACAAAGATGGTGGTGCCCACAGCCAATAAGGAGGGAATATGCTAATTGACTGCCATGCCCTCAAAGATGGCAGCGCCCACAGCCACAAGATGGCGGCGCCCAGTCCCCTCAGCCCTGCCAAGGCTGCAGGCATGTGGCACAGCCGGGCCCACCCCAGGTGGGTCCGGCTACTCTGTGCACCTGCACTAGCGTTCCCCAGTCCCCTCAGCCCCCCAGCCATCCAGGGCCTGCCAGAGGTGCAGGCAAGCCTTGGATGGTGGCTGACCAGCCACCCAAGGCCAGCCTGAGGCACAGGCAAGCCTCAAATGATGGCTACCCAGCTGCCCAGGGCTGGCCCAAGGTTCAGGCAAGCCTCGGATGGCAGCTGCCCAGCTGCCCCAGGGCCGCCCAAGGCTCAGGTAACCAGGGCCAGCCAAGGTTTGTGCTGCCGGCAGTGGCAGCAGCAGAGGTGTGGTGGGGGCGTTGCCTTCCCCTAATTGCCGGGTCACCTCCCGCCCCTGAGAGTTCCCAGACTGTGAGAGAGGGCAGGCTGGGCTGAGGGACCCCCCTCTCCAGTGCATGAATTTTCATGCACGAGGCCTCTAGTATTTCTTATAAGACTCTTTGACCTCATTATTAACTTCTCCTATAAGAAATAACTATTGCATGTTAAAATTCATAATTCCTGAAGTCAGGTTTACAATTCTTCTGGAGAAAAAGTCTGTCTCTTAAAAACAAAATAACTTGATGGGCTATATGGGTATGAAAAACTAGGACAATGGGCAGGTTCATGTAGGACAGAGTTTATAAGATAAAGCTAGAATTAAACTACTTGAAAATAATGTAAAATTGTGCATCCCCCCGCCCCTCCATTCAATATGAGACCATCTGTGGCTCAAAAGTATTAGAGAGGGGTGAAGGAGAAGAGCTTAGCAAGGGACAGAGATTGGAGAAACTGAGAAAGGCAAAATTCATCTGTTCTCAATGCAAAGTTGACCAGTGTGCTGTATTCAATATATAGGCACTTCTAATATCCACCACTCCTCATTATATAAGTAAAAGTCAGGCAAACACACTCACTGTTAATACTAGTTTATAGGGAAACATTTCTAGAAGAATCCTGGAGGAGGGGTAAAACTGTGTGGAAGGGACGTGACATACAATAGGTTGAATCATAAATGCAGAAATTGAGAATTCAGAAACAACATGAACATGGAAGCAGGCATTGAGGGTTAATGCCAGTCCTCCATGAATCCCCATATTCACTTGGAAGGTCAGTGAGTTTCCACTAAATGTATTGGATGAGGTTGGCATAATCTTATTTAAATTCTAAACAACAATGTGACCCCAATCATATTGAAAGACTCAGGGCTGATATTTGAATTTTGTCCTAAAATGATACCTTATACCAAATTTAGCCTTACAGAATAGCATCATATCTGTTTCTAGCATATATGGCTTCCTACTTAGAATGTTAAAAAATATCATGTCTCTTTATAATATTAGTATTTGCTAGTTCAAAGTCTAATTTGGCTTTTGTTAATCTATTTACTTGCTTATTTCTCATTTATTAAAAACAGGCAATAAGTAGATACTTAATATTAAATTATTGAACAGATAATTTGATAAATATTAAGGACTTACTAATTGCCAGAACTGTTGATAAAATATTTAGGAAAATAGGCATGATCTCACGTCTCATAGAGATCGCATTCTGCTGAGAGCACCAAATAAGATGAGAATAGAAAAGGCAACCATGCTATGTGCCACAAAGCAAATACTTATATGTGTTATGGGAACATCAGATTCAGGAGGTCAGAGAAGACTTCCTTAAGTAAATTTTGCCTGAGCTTAAATATCAATGCTGTACAAGACATAAATGATGAAGAGAAGCAAGAGCAGTACAAGGGGATGGAATAACAAGTAAAAAGTTGCTACTGCAGGAGGAGCAGGTAGGGCTTTCCAGAACTATAAGATATCTGTACAGCTGGAGATTTCAGTGAAAGGGGCACAAGGTATGGCATACACCTGCAGTTGTAAGGAGGGTCTCATTTTATGCTGGGCCTTTCTGGACTCTTTCAATAGTTTGGGCTGTATTTATTTACTAGGGGCCCAGTGCACGAATTCATGCACCTTGAAAGGAACTGTGAGCCACAAGGCTGTCGTGGCCCATCCTCCACACCCCCACCTGGCCCCTTTTGCTGCCGCCCCTGGTCCCCTGTCTGCCGGAAACCCTGCTCCCACCACCACCGCTCCCACATGCTGACTGTGCCAGCCCCGCTTGGGCCTGCTGATGACCTGGAGTGATTGGGGCTGACGCCAGCAGCAGGTGCAAGCAGGGCTGGCACCATCAGCAGGTGCAAGTAGCAGCTGATGCCCCAATTGCCCCTCAGGAGGTGGAGAAGCCCTCAGGGGTGATCAGGCAGGTAGAGAAGCCCTCAGGGGTGATCAGGACTGGCGCCAGGCACCAGCAGCAGGTGCGAGTGATGGTTCTGGCACCAGCTATGTGTGTGATTGGGGCTGGCACTGGCAGTGGGTGCAAGCAGGGCCATCGCTGGCAGCAGGTTCAAGAGGTGGCTTCTGGCCCCAATCGCCCCCCAGAATCAGGCGGAGGTAGAGAAGTCCCGAGGGGAGATCTGGGCCAGCAGCCTCCACTCATACCCGCTGATGGCGCTGAGCGAATGGGGCCAGCACCAGGTGCCAGCAGCAGGTGTGAGCAGTGGCTCCAACACTGGCAGTGGGTGTGAGCAGGGCTGGCGCTGGCAGCAGGTGCTAGCTGCTGGTGCCTGCCATGTTCCATGTGTGCCCCCTGGTGGTCAGCGCACGTCATAGCGACTGGTTGTTCCGTTGTTCAGTTGTTTGGTTGTTCCGCCATTTGATCTATTTGCATATTAGGGTTTTATATATATAGGTTATTTATTTATCTATCTATTATTTTAAATTCATCTTTATTGTTGAAAGTATTATGGATGTCCCTTCCCCCTCATTGATCCCCTCCTCCCCACTCCCGCCCCCTCCTCAGGCCTTCACCACACCATTATCTGTATCCATGGGTTATGCATATATGCATATAAGTTTTTTGGTTAATCTCTTCCTGCCTTCCCCCTCCCCTTCCCTCCGAGAATCATCAGTCTGTTGTGTGCTTTCATGTATCTGGATATATTTTGTTTGTCAATACCTTTTGTTCACATATGAGTGGGATCATGTGATATTTGTCTTTCTCTGACTGGCTTCATAAAATAAAATAACTTTTGAACAGCAAAAGAAACCAGCATCAAAATGAAAAGGGAACCCACTCTATGGGAGAACATATTTGCCAATATGATACATCTGATAATGGGTTAATTTCCAAAATATATAAAGAACTTATACAACTCAACAAAAGGAAGACAAACTATCCAATAAAAACTGGGCAGAGGACTTAAGTAAATATTTCTCCAATGAGGACGTACAAATATCCAGGAAGCATATGAAAAAATGTTAATTGTCATGAATCATCTGAGAGATGCAAATTAAAACCACAATGAGGTACCACCTCACACCTGCCAGAATGGCTACCATCAATAAATCAACAAACAACAAGTGCTGGCAAGGATGTGGATAAATAGTAACCCTAATACACTGCTGGTAAGAATGCAGACTGGTACAACCACTATGAAAACAGTGTGGAATTTCCTCAAAAAATTAAATATGGAACTGCTTTTTGACCCAGTGATCCCATTTCTAAGAATTTAGCCTAAGAAGCCTGAAACACCAATCAGTAAGAAAATATGCACCTCTACATTCATAGCAGTGCTATTGTAACTAAGATCTGGAAACAGTTCAAATGCCCATCAGTAGATGAGAGAATAAAAAAGCGTGCCAAATTTACACAATAAAATACTATGCAGCTATAAAAAAAGAAAGATCTCCTACCCTTTGAGATAGTACTGAGGGACCTGGAGAGTATTATGCTAAGTTTTTGGCTTTATTTTAGGAGCAATTATATATTAAAGAATTTAAGTGTGCCTAAAAGAGGCAGGAGAGTTGATAAGATTATATTTAAATTTCAAAGACAATCCCTATTTCTAACTGTAGGATTTAGATTGGCAGTTTGAGGAAGCAAGATCATCTAGGAGTCTATTACAGACATTCAGATGAGCTTTAAGCATAACGTGAGTTATTATGATCACTGGTGGAAATGGCTACAGTGAATAAATTTGAAATAAATAGCCAAACTTCAAAACAAAAGTAAATTGGATATTTGGAGGGTTAGGCAAAATAATGGGAATGCTTATGAGTGACTTTGTGTTTCTTCCTTGTGGTACTCAATAGGTGGTAGAGTCTGTCAATAATACAGAAGCTCTGAAGAAGGACAGATATGGGAAGAAAAGTTTATAGATTTATTTATACAGGTTGAACAACTGATTACTGTTAAATAGTTAACAGGAACTGTAATAAGGAGTTGTACATGATAGTCTGAAATAGAAGAAAAAGTCTAGGCTAGTTGTAATGACTTCTGACATCAATTACCCAAATTTAGGCCAAACCTCATAGGTTTCCACAAGACTACTCTCACTTCCGACACAAACTACAAGTGTTGGGGTTCCCATGCCACCCTCACTGTTGAACAGCTGACTTCTAACTTGGGGGATTCCACTATTTCTTAAGGTTTAATAATTCAGTACAACAGCTCATATCACTCAGGAAAATGCTATATTTATCACTTTAATTTTCTTATAGCAAGTGGATTCAAATCAGAGCCAACCAAAGGGAGAATTGCATAGTGCAAGATTGGAACAGTTCCAAATGTGAAACTTCTATTGCCTTTCCTCCTGGACTCAGGACACATGAACCTCCCAGCTCACTGATGTGTGGCAGAGTATTGCCAACAAGAGAAGTTGACCTAAGCTCAGAATCCAGGGTTTTTATTGAGATCTCATTACATAGGCAGGATTGATTAAATCACTGGCCACATGACTCAAACTCAAAATTATCCCTCCTTTCTTCCCCAGAGGTCAAACTGATATCACTTGGCTCAAAATCCCATTCCTCTAATCACATAATTGGGCTTTCTGGCATGGTCAGCCCCAGCCTGTCATCTCATTAGCCCAAACTCTCTAAGGGCCCAGGCTGAGTCACCTTGTTAGCATATCCCATCAGTTGTGGCATGAGAGGTCCACCATGAATATAAAAAACACTCCTGTCACTCAAGAAATTCCAAGGATTTATAGGTTACCACTCGAACCAGGGACAAAGGTCAGTTATTTTATTACATACTAACAATGCAACTTTGTGAGAACTCTACAGCTAGACCTTTTACAACTGTGGCTATAGATAAGCTTATCCAAGGATTTGAATGTTGAATTTGGGAATGATTTTAAGACTACACTGAAGTTTTAGAATCTCCCACATTTAATGCTTAGGTTGAGGAAGGTGAGCCAATAAAAAATGGAAATAAGGAGTGGCTAAAGATATAAGAGGAATCTAGGGTAGATATCCAAATATTCGAAGAGATCAGACATGCAACTGTTGTTGAGATGTCTTATAAGAGGAGGCCTAAAAATTTTTCTTTTTATTTACCCTCTTGGATGTAATGTTGACCTTTAGCAATGTGGTTTTGGTCACTGGATGGGAGCTAAGTATGATTCAGCATGTATGGACAAAAACTTAAGGACATGTGGCTATGAAGGGAAAGAATACAGGTTCTCCAATAGTTATAAGAATGGAAAGAGTTTAGGGTATAGGTCTTCTTTGGTTTGGTTTGTTTTTACCTAAGGAGAATTAAAAGGTTTTAAAAGTGAACAGGAAAAAAGAAAACATTAGAGAATGTGATATTAATTTGGAAGAAAAGCTGTGATTGGTTCTAGAGGATTTGGAAGAGAAGAAAGTGAATTGCAGATGGGAGAGTTTTACATAAAGGGAGGGACAGGAGGAGAGGGAATTATCATAGGTAAAGACAGAATCATTCCATGACAGGCTTTCTTGTGGGCCTTGCACAGAGCAATGAACAAAGCAGAAGTAACTCTGCTTAATGGAGCTTATAGTCTAGTTAAAAAACTAACGTTAAAGAGGAAAATAACCAAATGCGCACAAAAATGACCAATGAGAACAGTGTAACCGATGAAACAAATAGTGTCTAGAAGTAGAAAACAAACACATGAACAAAACAAACAATAAGTGGGCTTATGGAAAGGACTTTGAGAGATTCTTAAAGCTGACATTTAGATTAAAAGTTGAAAGGGCCAGCCTTGCAAAGACATAGGAGTGAGAGAAACAAGAGGGAGACTATCTCTTACACCAAGCATGTCAAACTCAAAGGCTAACACGGGCCAAATAAACAAGGTTTAAGTTTATGTGGGCACAAAAAAACAAAAGCTTAAATTTTCATAGAAACGTAGGTTTATTTCGATAGAGACATGCTGAATAAGGAGGGCTGAAATAAATGAGTAATCGTTAACATAAAATAATAGAACTTTTTAATAAAAAATAATATTTTTTCTTGAACATTAACTTACCAAACACTGAATAACTGCACAAATTAATAAGCGTAATGCAGATAAACCTATCTTTCTTGTTCTCTGAAAGCAAAATATTTCCTGTTGCACACACCAAACAAGTCAGTCCAAGGCTAATGACATGGCAATCGGCTGCTAAAATATTCACTGCTAGTATTAGTGGAGAGAAATGGTGCGCCTGCGCTTAAGGCACGTAAGGGAAATTAATGGAACACAATTGTAGTAATCAGTCATTAGCAAACGTTGTAGTTCGTTATTGATAATTATGTATAACAGGATATTATAAAAATTAAGTTATGAAATTTTTATTAAAATGTTTCTTACATACCGTTATATTGGCTGAGCCACAAAAATATTCGTTGTGGGTCACATGCAGCATGCGGGCTGCGAGTTTGACATGCTTGTCTTACACTATTGCAAAATTTTGCCTGGCTGTGTTTTAATCTATGAAACTACAATGAAAGTATGTAAGTATATTTATCTTCTGATAAAGATATGAAAATATGATATTGGCAAGGTATTTTTAATGTTTGAAAAATAATAACTGAAGTCATGTTTCAAAAATACATGTATGTAGATATTATCAAATGCATATATGATTTATGGAGTCTGAATCTGTTTCATGATGTTATTAAGATAATAGAGTTAATTAGTTATTTCAAGAAATATCCAAGTGCTTAATATTAACTGGTCTCCATTCTATGTCCAAGTTACAATGAATAAAAGAGATAAAACCCTTTGCCTCACTGAGAGAGGAGCAATTTTTAATCTCTGTTCAAAATGACAATTACTAAATCAGCAGTCTCATTTTAAGGTTATTTAATCTCATCAAGTTTACATTAAAAATAACCTAGTCAGATTCTGAATTTTGCTAATTTTTTAATCTCTAATTTAAAATTCTGTTGTCTATACAAATCTTAATTTTATCTTCAATTAATTTCTCTTAAATTTTCTCATTGGATTGCTTTAACAAAGGCTTTATAGGACAATTACCTACCAAATCTTAGTATCATGAGCTAGTCAAGTGCAGTATATTTGTGTTACATGTGTGCCTAAAAATAAACTTGAAAGAACAGCCTTGCAGAATTATTTTTTCACAGATGTTCCAAATTCTTTTGTATGTTATTTTCAAATAAAATTGTTTGCATTCCTCACTGGTGATGTAGCATGAGTCAGGTATATGAATGATATAATTTATAGAGAGAGAATGGATAAACAACTAATAGTAGATAAATAATAAGGGCAAACTTAGCTTCGTCCTATAGCGTAAACCCTACTAGCAAAGATGCAAACTTCATGCTTTTGAGCAAAAAAATAAAAGAAGTTCAGGAGAATTTGATTTTGTATTGGCACATCTACTTGTTGTCTCCTGTGTATGCCAGGCACTAGCTACTGCCTTCAACACCATAATTTAACACTAGGAACTCACTCTTTCTTAATGACACCATCCTTTGAGCAATATACTAATAGATCATGGGCTGATGATGTTCATTAGTGATGAATCACAATAATATATCATTTTTTCTGTCACACAGGTGTTTTATCAGATTAATTTCATAGGTGCCATGACCTGTGATGATGATGCATTGCTTAAGGATGGTGCAATTCAGAAAGAAATGAAATTTGAAATTAAACCTGCATTCAGTGGCTTTCAGGCTCTATTTAAAATGTTTATAGAGCCCTGGCTGGTATGGTTCAGTAGGTTGGAGCATCATTCAGTACACCAGAAGCTGGCAAGTTCAATTTCCCATTCAGGGCACATACCCAGGTTGAGGATTCAATCCCCAGTTTGGGTGCCTGTGAGAGGCAACCAATTGATGTTTCCCTCTTACATTGATATTTCTCCTCTCCTCTTCTCTCTCTCTCTCTCTCTCTCTCTCTCTCTCTCTCTCTCTCTCTCTCTCTTTCTCTCTCTCCATTCCTCTCTCTCTCTCTAAAATAAATTTAAAAAACTGGTTGTTTAAAAAAGATCTAGAAACAATAGATGTAAATGAGATGTAAACTTAAATAGCCACCATCTAGTATTTATAATGAACAGGGTAAAGCAGCTTATATTTCTATTAGAGGCCTGGTGCATGAAAATTCATGCACTGGAGTGGGCATCCCTCAGCCTGGCCTGCCCCCTCTCACAGTCCAGGAGCCCTCAGGGGTGGAAGGTGACCTGGCGATCAGGGTAAGGTGACACCCCCATCACACCTCTGCTGCTGCCACTGCTGGCAGCACAAGCCTTGGATGGCCCTGGTTACCTGAGCCACGGGAGGCCCTGAGAGGCTGGGCAGCCACCATCCAAGGCTTGCCTGTGCTTTGGGCCAGCCCTGGGCAGCTAGGGGGTCTGAGGGAACTGGAGACTCTGGAGGCAGGTGCGTGGAGCGGCCGGACCCGCCTGGGAGCAGGCCCAGCTGTGCTGTGTGCCTGCTGCCCTGGTGGGGCTGAGGGGACTGGGTGCCACCATCTTTGAGGGCATGAGAGTTAATTAGCATATTCCCTCCTTATTGGCTGTGGGCACCACCATCTTTGTGAGGGCGTGATGGTCAATTAGCATATTCCCTCTTTATTAGATAGGATTTACAAATGATTTAAAACACACACATTTAAATCTTAAAACTAAAGCTTCTGATTTTTTGAGAGGAGATCTATCTGGGTATCAAATCATCAAACTCATGTAAGATAGTTTTATGTAAAATTAAAAAGATTTTATCTTTTTCTTTGTACTGAAGTAAAATTTTTAAAAGTTAGCAGTTTAATTTCTTTTTTTTTTTTTTTTTTTTTTTTTTTTTTTTTTTAAATATATTTTATTGATTTTTTACAGAGAGGAAAGGGAGATGATAGATAGCTAGAAACATCGATGAGAGAGATACATCGATCAGCTGCCTCCTGCACACCCCCCACTGGGGATGTGCCCGCAACCAAGGTACATGCCCTTGACCGGAATCGAACCCGGGACCCTTCAGTCCGCAGGCCGACGCTCTATCCACTGAGCCAAACCGGTTCCGGCTAATTTCTTTTTAATTTTGACATTTAGGAAAGCATATATTTAGTGACTTACATATTAAGTCAATAACATAATGTTTTATAGAGTGAATTTGGATCAATTTAAACTGATTTTTGAAAGTTTACAATATATATCTGGGAAAAAAGAATATATTAAAATGATATGTTCTCTTATTATATGTGAATACAATTTTTAAAACATCATTAAGAATTTTAATTAGACTTCCCATTGTGATAATGAAAAAAGTGTTAACTATATTCTTATTACATTTTCATTTTCAATTATAAAATTGAGTCTCAATTAGTATCCTATTAAATTGCTTTTGTATGATTATTACCTATATATAATTGAAGACATTTCCTCCCTTTATTACCCCTCCCAAGCCCCTTCCCTCTGGTAACCACCATACTGTTGTCTGTGTTTATGAGTTTCAGTTTTATATCTCACACTAGAGGCCCGATGCACGAAGAGTTGTGCAAGAATGGGCCTTTCTTCCCCTGGCTGCCGGCACTGCGTTCACTCCAGCCGGAGACGCCTTTTCGCTCCGGCCGGGAGTCACCTTTCTGCCTTCCCCTGCTGCCCAGAGGCCCTGAGCGGCTGGGGTGGTGCAGAACGCCTGTGTCATTGCCATGCCGACGATGCAGGCGTCCTGCCCCACCCCTGGTAGCTCAGCACCTGCATATGCAAATTAACCCTCCATCTTTGTTGGGTTAATTTGCATACTCATTCCTGATTGGCTGGTGGGCGTCTTGAAGGTACAGTCAATTTGCATCTTACTCTTTCATTAGTATAGATATGAGTGAAATAATATGGTTCTTAGCCTTTTCTGATTGACTTACTTTGCTTAACATAATATTCTCAAGGTCCATCCATGCTGTCTAAAATGGCAGGATTTCATCTTTTCTTAAGGCTGAGTACTATTTCATTGTATATATGTACCAGGCTTTCGTTAATCAATCATCTACTGAAGAACACATTGGTTGTCTCCATGTCTTGGCCAACATGAATAATGCTGCAATGAACATAGGGGTAAATATATCTTTGTGAAAAAATGTTTTAGAGTTTTGGGGGTACTCAGAAGAGGGTTTTCTGGGTCACATGGTAACTCTATTCATCATTTTTTGAAGGATTACTATACCATTTTCCTTAGTGACTGTACCAGTTTACATTTCCACCAGCAATGAATGAGGGTTCCTTTATCTCCATAACCTCTCCAACACTTTTTATTACCTGTCTTGTTCATTCTAACAGGTGTGAGGTGTATCTCATTGCAGTTTTGATGTGCATCTCCTAATAGCTATTGAAGTTGAGCATCTTTTCATATATCTCTTGGCCATTTGTATGTCTTCTTGGGAGAAATGTCTGTTCAGATCCTTTGACCCTTTTTAAATTGGATTGTTTGTTTATTTGGTGTTAAGTTATATGAGTTCTTTATATATTTTCCATATTAACCCCCTGTTGGAGGTGTTGTTTTGCGAATATCATCTCCCTTTTCGTTGGTTGCCTTTTGTTTTGTTGGTGTTTTTTTTTTGTTTTTGATTTTGGTTTTTTGCTGTGCAGAAGCTTTTAATTTGATATAGCCACATTCATTTATTTTTGCCTTTATTTCTCTTGCCTTTGGGATCAAATTCATAAATATTATCTATAACCAAGTACTTATGTTTTCTTCTATGTAATTCATTGTTTCAGAGCCTATATTTAGGTCTTTGATCCATTTTGAATTAATTTTTGTACATCAGGACAAACTAATCTAGTTTTGTTCTTTTACATGTGGCTTTCCAATTTTCTCAACAATATTTACTAAAGAGGCTTTCTTTTCTCTATTGTGTGTTTTTTGGCTTCTTTGTCAAAATTACTTGCCCATTTACATGTGGTTTTATTTCTGGGCTCTAATTCTGTTCCATTGGTCTGTGTTTTTGTTGTTCTGCCAATATCATGTTGTTTTAATTATCATTGCTCTGTATTATAACCTGAAGTCAGGTAGTGTGATACTTCTGGATTTCATTCTTATTTATCAAGATTGCTTTTGCTGTTTGGGGTCTTTTGTGGTTCCATACAAATTATAAACTTTTGTTCTATTTTTTAAAAATGACACTGGGCTTTTGATGGGGATTACATTAAATCTGTATATTGCTTTGGGTAATATGACATTTTAACTATGTTGATTCTTCCAATCCATGGACATGGGTATCTTTCCATTTCATCATGTTTTTTTCAATCTCTTTTAATAATGCTTTGTAGTTTTCAGTACATAGGTTATTCACATCTTTTGTTGAGTTTATTCTTAGGTATTTTATTCTCTCCATTGCCATTGCAAAAGGAATTGATTTTTTCTTTTATTTTTCTGAAATTTCATTGTTAGTATACAGGAAAGCAGTGGGTTTTTGTATATTGATTTTGTAACCTGAAACTTTATTTATTTATTGTTTCTAGTACTTTTTTGGTGGAGTCTTTAAGGTGAGGGTATGTGCCAGTGGGTAGGGGAGGCCAGGGGAAGGTCAATGGGGGGAAAAAAGGAGACATATGTACTATATTTGTAATACCTTAAACAATAAAATAAAATTTAAAAAACAATACAGAATCATGTCATTTGCAAAGAGTGACACTTTTACTTCTTCATTCTCAATTTAAATATATTTTTATTGATTTTAGAAAGAGGAAGGGAGAGGGATAGAGATATAGAAACATTAATGATAGACAAACCTTGATTGGCTGCCTCCTGCACACCCCTAGTGGGGATCGAGCCCACAACCTGGGCATGTGCCCTAGCCAAGAATCAAACCATGACCTCCTGGTTCTTGGGCCAGTGCTCAAATAAAGCCACACCAGCTGGGTTTCATTCTCAATTTTGATACCTTTTGTTTACTTCTTTTGCCTTATTGTTCTGGCTAGGACTTCCAGAACTATGTGGAATAAGAGTGGTGAGACTGGGCATTCTTGTCTTTTTTCTGATTTTAGAGAAAATGTTTTGTTTTACACCACTGAGCATGATATTAGCTGAAGGCATGTCATATATGGCCTTTATTACGTTGAGGTACTTTTCTTTTATACCCAATTTATTGAGTGTTTTAATTATAAATATATATTATGTCTTATCAAATTGTTTCTTGCATCTATTGATATGATTATAACATTTTTATCCTTTGTTTTGTTAATGTTGTGTATTACATTGATCGATTTGCTTATGTTCAAAGATCTTTATATCCTTGGAATGAACCCCATTTGGTTCTGATGTATTATTTTTGTAAAATACTGTTATATTCGGTTTACTAGTATTTTGTTTAGGATTTTTGCATCTGTATTCATCAGAAATATTGGTCTCTAGTTTTGCATGTTTTTGTGTAATACTTGTTAGATTTTGGTTTTGGGGTTATTTTTGCCTCATAAAATGTGTTAGGAAATATTGCCTCTTTTTCAATGTTTTGGAAAAGTTTGAAAAGGATAAATGTTAAATTTTTGAATGTTTAGTAGGATTTACTAAGAAAGCCATCTGTTTTTTTACTTTTATTTTAAAGGATGTTTTGATGATTGTTTTAATTTCCTCTCTCTTGATTAGTCTATTTAGATTTTCCAATTCATGATTCAGTCTAGGAAGGTTATATATTTCTAAAACTTATCCATTTCTTATAGGTTACTAAATTTAGGGATATATAGTTTCCTAGTATTCTAGCATGATTCTTTGTATATCTGTGATGTCTGTAGCTTATATATAACTAGAGGCCTGGCGTACAAAATTCGTGCGTGGGTATGGTCCCTAAGCCTGGCCTGCGATCAGGGACATCTTTCCCAGCTGCCCATAGCTGGCTCAGCCCCCCCGCCCCCACCCACCCCCGGTTTCCCCTTTGCCATCGGGTGATTGGTGCCTGCCAGCTGGGGAAAGGGACCAAGAGGTGGTCAGTGCGCCTTATAGTGACTGGTCCAGCAGTCATTCTGGTCATTCTGCCATTAGAGTCAATTTGCATATTACCCTTTTATTATATAGAATGTTGCCTGCAGCCTGACACCAAGGGCAAAGGGAGGCAAGCTCTGGGAGGTTAAGGGGTGGCCAACCTCCATTTTTTTGATTCTCTGTCTGGAATGCCAACCATGAGACAACTGTGGTCACACCTCTGTGCTGTGTCCCTGCCCAGGTCACTGGCTCATCTGCATCTGGTACTGAATACTCCTGCAGGAATGCCCACTGAATCTCATTGCTCCTCCCAGCTGCATTAAATGCCTAATGCCTCCCCTCTGTAGCCTGAGCCCCTCATGAGCTCCTGGCTGTAGGGCTGCATCCACTGCTTGTCTCCCTTCTTACCTGCCCAATTTACTCCCACTTTCCTACCTTTATATGTTTCAGTGTGCATATCTCTAAGGTGTGTTTGTGCATTGAGCAGGAAATCCTTTGTTAAATTATAGCTGTTCAAATTATTGAAAATTCAAGTGGAAAGGCCAAGGGGTTCTCTCAACACTGCCATTCCTCTGACATCTCTCCTCTTTTTTTTTTTTTTTTTTTGTAGATATAGATATATTCAATCATCAATTTTAGAATTTTTTTTTACAAAATAACTGTTTATTTTTCCTCAAAATAAAAACTGAGCACTTTAGAGCACATGTAAATATATAATTTACATTATAATTCCTGAAGACAATCTTAATCCTTCAGTATTTACCATCATGTTTCAAACTGACCTAGATCCATGCCTGATATGCATGGTTTTCTAACATCAATATCCAATAAATATTATCAGTTTGTCATATTTATGTAAAAATACTCCTGTATATTTAAGTCATTGAGTCAATTTATTGATTTTCGACACATTTCAAATAACTTTGAGTGTTGAATGGAACATAGAAAGTATGTTAGCCTTTTCTGCTTGGCACTTGATCTCACCCAGAAAGGAACTAAAGTGATACCAAATACAACATTATGAAGAGATGATGTTGTCTCTTCTATTTTTATTCTTAAATCTTTACTGGCAGACAAAAGTATAAAATCTCATATTTTATACTTCTATCACATTGGTTACCTAACCTGTGGAATAAGAATTATAACAGTAGGAAAGGCAGGTGGAAGCCCCAACATTTTCCAACTCATGGAAAATAAAGTAATACAAAGAAATTTTGTATCTTGTAGGGACTGAGAAAATTAGTATTTTAATTAAAGATTGAAAGTATGCAAGGATTGTGTCTTATTTATTTATTTATTTATTTATTTATTGGTTTGTCTTTAAAAAAAAGTAACTGGTTTGTGGCAGTTGATGATGAATTACCACAAATTTTGCCAAATGGCTGTCTAAACCATGGCTGCTATGGTTTAGTAGTACATTTTCTGGAGAAGAAAAACATAGCCTTTAACGCTTGCTATATAACTATTGACCTGGAGAATTTGTTCTTCTCAAGCTTTGGCAGTAAGGAGAATCAAAAGCAGTAGATGTACTGTTGTCACCATAAAGTCTCACTCAGGAGTAGCTCTAAAAGATAGCGAAAAATAATATCTCCCAGAGGTTGTGGTTGAAACATATACCCTTATTTATTTACTTTGTATAGAGACAGAAGTATAGTAGTAGCCTGAGGTCCAGATATACATGGACTCTTGTGTAGTGGCAAGTGGCTTGGTACATTAGTGAGTGATATAGAGGGAACAAAATTTAGAAAATGGAAGGAGAAGTCTAAGGAAAAGACATGTAGATGGTATGGAAGTGAAGACAATATGTGTTCATCATTTTTTTGTTGTTTTGCTTTGTTTTGTCAATGACTTCTAGATGAGGAACTCTAAAACTAAGTGGCCAGGATGAGTCATTCTGTAGAAGTCAGCCAACCTCATGCAGCCACTAAGTGTTGGCACAATGAGCATATAAACAGATTGGTCATGGTGCTGATGGCCATCCATGTGCTCAGCAGCATGGTTGCCTCTTATCAAGGTTGTTCCAATTATTGACATTGAAGAATGTATTGTAGATTTCTAGCAACTGAGGCTGATGCCAACTTCTTAGCATGCACTATCATTTCATGAGGTAAGTGAGTCACATGGTGACATACAGATTACCCTTGAGGAATATTTTTTATCCTCAAGGGAGCAGTGATTTGTCTTTTACAGAACTGAAATCATCTCCAAATATAAGTTTGCTTTTCCTGACCATGATGCCTATCCCATACAAACATTTGCATAGGTCTGATCAGTTGGCATGACTTCATATAATGTTGACTCAGATTGTTGAATACATTTTGCTGCAAAGAAGATGTATCTATGGGCATATGATCATAATTTGGTCTTAAAATCGATCCCAATATCTGAATTAGTCCAATAGAAGAGTTAAATACTAGTAGCCTGTTAAAGGCTCAGCTGAGACTCTAGATTCAAAATATCAATTCATAGATATTTGATATATTGCCAATTGTGGATAAATGGTGATGTGTCCCTAACAGCCAGAATACAAGAGTCTGGGTATTGGGATATGGGAGTGGTATCGGTTCCTTCTAAAACAACTTTAAAAAATTAACTTGGAAAATTTTGTGCTTTCTGTCCCTATTACTTCAGGCTCTTCTGGATTAGTGGCTCTTGCTCCCACTGTAAAAATATTTCCCCAAGTAGCACAGTAAGGGTTTAATAGAAATTGAAGCTATGACTACTACTTGGTCACTTTAGACTCCTCCTTCCAGTCACCATCAATCAAATCAGAGTTAACTGTACTGAGGAGATAATGGCCAATTAACAAAGTAGCCACTGGCTACATGGTGGGGAAAGATAAGAGTATATCTAGTAACTGGGGAATTAACTGGATTTCTCTTGGTTCTTTTCTATTTTGTGGTAACTACAAACAGACAATTGCAACAATCACAGAAGGACAATGGTAAGGAAAATAAGGGTCATAACTTCTGAGGAAGAGTATATGGGTCAACCCACCTGGTAAACAAACTTGACCAGCAAAAATAAAGGCCAAGAGTGAGATAAATCTAGTATGGGTGATAGAAAAAGCAAATGAAAAATATTAATCATTGCCTTGGAGAAAAAACTGTTGTTTTCTATTAATTGACTGGTATTATGTCCTTTAAGAGGTTGGGTTACTACTTTGAGGAGGCTTTGTGGCTGATTGGTCTAATGTAGCTGAGTGAGTGGTACTCATAGTTGGCTTCATGGGACAACTTTTGGTATTACTGTAAATCTCAAGGACCTTTTCTTGCTCCCAGCACTGCTGAGGCAACTATTTCCAAGCAGCTTTCTGAGAAGCTTTGCAGATAAAATAGTGCCTGGTGTAAATTAAACCTTTTTTCTGCCTATTACTTCCAGGCCAGAAATTCTCATTTCTGTTATCTATCTACATGGAATGTCTGTGGGAATCCACTTAACAACAACACATATGTAATTTTGAACATTAGAGGCTTACAATGTGTAGGAGTGCCATCAACCACTCAGAGAACAAAGGCAGCAGGTAAATATTTTCCTTTGTGTCCCAAAGTGGGATAATTCTAAGATTCATTTTAAAGATACCAAGAATGTCAAACCCCAGTCTTCCACACCAATAGCCAACCATACATATTTTTGAATTAGTTGTCTGTCCTTCCATCTTCCAATCTCACTGCAGCTCCCTGGAACTAAAGCCAAGTTAATTACTCAAATACTATGCTCCTATTATTTCAGTTTTCTTCTATCTTGCATACAAAAGAAATTGCACATATTGGTTGCTATTTAAGTGTCTGTGACTTATACTTGGAACTACTGTACATATTTTATATCATTTATATAGCCTATAAGAATTGTACATAAGGGAATAATTTTTAACTGTCATATCACAGTGTATTTCTAATCACATTCCATCAGTGACACACATTTTAGGTTGTTAAGACATCATGTCTGAAAAACAAAACTCTGGAATGGAATGTAAAAAGCCCTTTCTTTTAGACTGTCTGAATTATTCATGAGCACAACACCTTGTCGGCACTTAGAATATAATCAAAATATAAATGATGCATGTGCATGTCGTGTCCAAATTCCACACTGGAAGTTTCTAAGTTATACATAAGTATCACTATCTTTTTAAATAGCAAAGTAAACTTGCAACTGCGTAAGATAGTTTTGACAAATATAATTAATTAAAATATTTTTATATTTAAATTTATCTATCATAGTTCTAAATATGAACTATTCACAATGACTGCATTTAAACTCAAATATGTTATCTAGTAAATAATGAACTACTTCACACCCTTTTAGAAAAAAAATTGTTATACTAGCTTGTATTTTTCTGGTAGGTTTTCATGAGGTTTCCTGAAATTTCACTTTATATTAATATATTACCCTAAAGAATATGTTATTCTATTTTGCTATGTCTAGGATATTTACACAGGGAAATTCAGTACTTGGATTGTGACATATGAAGGTGTAATTTCACATTAATTTATCTGCAACAGTAGGCAGTATATGTTATATATTATGTAGTGCAATTAATAAGTAGATTTTATGAATATATGAAGCTAAACTCCATTACCTGAATTTGGTATTAATTTTGGAGCTAGATAGGCATCTAAAATAGAAATAGGGATATGCACATATATCAATATATGGATATATACATAAATATGTATGTATAGATAGATAATAGATAGATATGGAGCTCAATATTACATAGAATGAAGAAGAATTATTTGACAAAATAGTTGCCTTTATGAACAGAGACAGATGGGGAAAGCTGATTATCATCCAATGGTGGCGGGGGGGGGGAACTGTGATAAAGGAAGTGATAATTGATGCTAAAGATAACTAGAATGGAAGTTCATGGTTCATTTATTTAGCCATTAATTCAATAACAATTAGCATTTCTTATATGCAAGGTATGTTGCTAGATACAGACTATTTTATGGAAAAGACAGATATACCTCTGACCTTAAAAAGAAGCTTCAACACTAATATTGTTGGGCTGGGTTAAATAATAAACAAATTGCTTATAAGGAGACATGCCTTATAAATACACTGAAATGTCAAAAGTAAAATGAGAGAAAAATATACTCTGTAAACACTAACCAAAAGAAAGATGAGATAACTATATTAAGAACAGTAAAATTAGACTTTGAAGAAGCATTATCTCTCTATATAAAAGCCCAGAGACTGGAATGACAGAATGACCAGAATGACTGGAACCACAGGTGGCTATGATGTGCACTGTGGCAGCCAACCAGCCTGATCTGGGCCCCGATCAAACCTCTCTCCCCCTGACTGGCCCGGCCGCCAGTCAGCTCCCAACACCCCAATCAGGGGTGGGACCAGCCGGCCAACTGCCCGTGGCCCCTGCCTCCCGCTGGCCCAACCCAGTGGG
Organism: Plecotus auritus; assembly: GCF_963455305.1. Taxonomy (NCBI): domain Eukaryota; kingdom Metazoa; phylum Chordata; class Mammalia; order Chiroptera; family Vespertilionidae; genus Plecotus; species Plecotus auritus. Next base: position 71,431,644 of record NC_137772.1, on the reverse strand, counting down.
CCCCCATCAGGGTGGGCCGGCCAGACCCAACCTGTGCATGAATTCGTGCACTGGGCCTCTAGTTAGAAATAAATAAGATATTTCTTTTTCTTTTATTGCTTCCAGAGAAAAAGAGAGAGAGAGATAGAAACATCAATGATGAGAATCATTTATTGGCTGCCTCCTACACACCCCCGACTGGTGACCAAGCCTGCAACCTGGGAATGTGTCCTGACCAGGAATTGAATCTCAACTTCCTGGTTCATAGGTTGATGATCACTGAGCTACACCAGGGCAAGAAGTTATTTTATAATGATATAAAGGTATATTCACAGGAAAATAAATCTAAATTTCTGTGTAGCGAATGTCATGTTTTCAAAATATATCAGGTAAACAGTGCCATTTCTAAAAGTATGAATAGACAAATTCACAATCATTCTGTTAGAGACAGAAATAGAATAGTAGCAACTAGCTATAGTTATAAGAAATATTAATCATGCTCTGTTACCATGATTGTTTTGTTCTGATTAAAGAAAGCATATTCTGATCTGGCTGGGAGTTGTATGTCCCCGGACCTGGGAGTTAACCATTGAATGGGATCCATTCTCATTTGAGAACTACCTATCATCATGAAAAGATTAACTTGTAAAGACAATGGAATACCAGAGGTGCCCACCCTTTGTAACCCCAGGTCTCATTGACTGTAATCTGTAACCATTTTACCCATTTTTATTCCTTTTGCAGACCCATTCTTATTCCTTTTGCCAACTTCCACATGTAATCTTTGTCCTTCTACCCAATACAAGCAGCTGGTTTATGAGGGGTGGAGTGCAGAGCAGATTTTCATGGATGACCTGCTGCTCTCCCGTATTGCTGGCATTATTAAAATAAAAGCTCATACATGATTCAACCCTGTCTCTGCTTAATTGGCTCAAGTAGTGACAGGCAGCTAGACCCATTTGATGTCTGGTTTCAATTGTGAGATATTTTCTGAGGAACTGATAGATTCAGTAGACCTAAAATTATTAGACAGAAAAGATTTCAACATGATTAACAAACTTAACTTAATTGACATATACAGAGCAATGCATTAAACAACTAGAGAATACATATTATTTTCAAATTCACTTAAAGCAGTTACCCAAACTGACCACATACTGAGTCAAAGAATAACATTTCAGCAAACTTCTAATAATGTAAAATATATAGAGTAAGATCCCTGACCATAGTGGAACTAATAAAGCCTACAAAAGTATAACTAGAAATATTTTAAAATTAAGCAATACATTTCTAATCTAACCATGGTATGATGAGAAATTTTATGTGTCAACTTGACTGGATTGTGGATTGCCTAGATATTTGACCAAACATTATTCTTGGGTATGTCCCTGAGACGGTCTCTCAATGAGATTAGCATGTGAATTGGTAGATTGAATAGAAAGTTTTGCTCTCAGTGTAGGTGGGCATCATCTGATCTGTTGAGGGCTAGAACAGATAAAAAAGGGGGAGAAAGGAAAATTTGCTCTCTCTGCCTGAGCACTTGAGTTGAGCTACACTGGGAGACTGGGATTTACAATATTGGCACTGTAGTCCTCAGAACTATACCATCAGCTTTTCTGGGTCTCCAGCCTGCAGACAGATCATGGTACTTAGCTTCCATAATCACATGAGATATATATATTTTTTAATTTTAATATATTTTTCTTTATTTTAGAGAGGTAGGAAGAGGGAGAGAGACATAAAAACATCAATGATGAGGAAGAATCATTGACTGGCTGCCTCCTGCATGTTTCCTACTGGGGATCGAGCCCACAACCCGGGTATGTGTCCTTGACCGGAATCAAAACTGGGACCCTTCAGTCAGCAGGCCAACACTCTATCCACTGAGCCAAACCAGCTAGGGTGATAATTTCTTACAATAAATCATATATGTGTGTGTGTGTGTGTATATGTATGTATATGTATATACATATATATATATATATATATATATATATATATATATATATATACATATACACACACTTATATGTGTAATCTAAAGATATATTACTACTAGAAGCCCAGTGCACAGATTCCTGCACCGGTGGGGTCCCTCAGCCTGGCCTTCATCCTCTCACAATCTGGGACCCCTCACGGGATGTTGGAGAGCCGGTTTCAGCCTGATCCCCACAGGCCAAGCCTAGGGACCCCTGGGTGCACTGGTTTCAGCCAAATCCCCACAGGCCAGGTCAAGGGAATTCGTGCACTGGGCCTCTAGTATGCATATAAGATCTTTGGTTAATCTCTTCCCACCCACCTCCTCCTTTCCCTCTGAGATTCATCAGTCTGTTCCATGTTTCCATACATGTGGTTTCTGCTCCTACATTGAGCATCTGCCCCCTGGTGGTCAGTCTGCATTATAGCTACCGGCCAGTCAGATGGTCGCTTAGACTTTTATATATATAGATAGTATAATATATCATAATACATTATTAAAATGGTTCTTTTTTCCAGAGAACCTGCTTAATACACTAATACACAAAGGGCAAATATCAGTGGAAATTATTTTAAGCATGGTGATAATAAAAATACAATCTAGTCATTTGTGCTGGAATTAAACACTTTTCCTCCTTTCTCTCTCATTCCACAACTAATTGCCCATTATGCATAGTTTGGCCTCCATTAAATCTCATCTGCTCCATTATTTCCAAGTCACTACTAACAAATCAGCTCAGGTCCTAATTATCTCCAGTGTACTGAAAACTACTGAAAAATAATTCCCATTATGCTCATTCATCCTAAACATAGCTGCCAATATAATCTTCCTGAAACAGTGTATGTATATTTATACATGGCTTCCCTTTTTGCATATACAAGCAATCTCCAACTCCTCTCATGGATATATAACAAACGTCTCAAACTTTTATTTTACAAGTGTTATGTGATGTTTTCTTTATGTACTTGGATTTATTCCAACACCCAACTGCCACTGTGACTTTTCTTTTAATATTCTCTTTTGGTTAATGCCTCTTCTCTCTGTAACATTCTATCTGTACTTCAAGTTTTATTTTACATGTTACCTTTTCAAGAAACCCAGATTAGTTAATATCTCCAAAAGCTCTGTTAAAAGGACCAAAATCAATAAACGTGTTTAATTTTTATTTTGAAGGGAACTAAAAGTCTTTCAGAAATACCGAAACCAAAATGTGGGGTGTTTGAGTCTGAGTTCCTTGTCTCCTGAAATTGAAGAATGAAGTTGAGGATTAAAAACAGTTAGTGGGTGCGAAGTTTATTGAGAGAAGCCAGTCCAGGAAAAGGTGCAGCTAGGGTTCCAGGAGCAGGCCAGTATCCAGAGCTTCCTTTCCATGTTACAGTCAGGTGATAAGTCTATTAGTCCATGTGCAGAGTCCCACGTGGCCATGAGCCATGGGGATG